>NW_022279655.1:0-338750 GCF_009193385.2 Nasonia vitripennis
TGCTCACCGAGTTCAGTAATTTATTTAATCAGCACCTCGGCACATCGGAAGGAGGCGAACGAAGCGAGTATAAATCAAAACCAAAGTGCTTAAACCCAGCTACCCAATGCTCCCGAGTTCAGTAATTTATTTAATCAGCACCTCGGCACATCGAAGGGAGGCGAACGAAAGCGAGTATAAATCAAAAACCAAAGTGCTTAAACCCAGCTACCCAATGCTCCCCGAGTTCAGTAATTTATTTAATCAGCACCTCGGCACATCGAAGGGAGGCGAACCGAAGCGAGTATAAATCAAAAACAAAGTGCTTAAACCCAGCTACCCAATGCTCCCCGAGTTCAGTAATTTATTTAATCAGCACCTCGGCACAATCGAAGGGGGCGACGAAGCGAGTATAAATCAAAAACAAAGTGCTTAAACCCAGCTACCCATGCTCCCACGAGTTCAGTAATTTATTTAATCAGCACCTCGGAACAACGCAGGGATGCGAACGAAGCGAGTATAAATCAAAAACAAAAGTGCTTAAACCCAGCTACCCAATGCTCCCCGAGTTCAGTAATTTATTTAATCAACACCTCGGCACATCGGAGGAAGGCGACCAAAGCGAGTATAAATCAAAAACAAAAGTGCTTAACCCAGCTACACCACGCTCCAGATCAGTAATTTATTTAATCAGCACCTCGGCACAATCGGAGGACGCGAACGAAGCGAGTATAAATCAAAAACCAAAGTGCTTAAACCCAGCTACCCCATGCTCCACGAGTTCAGTAATTTATTTAATCAGCACCTCGGCACATCGCAGGGATGCGAACGAAGCGAGTATAAATCAAAAACCAAAGTGCTTAAACCCAGCTACCCAATGCTCCCCGAGTTCAGTAATTTATTTAATCAACACCTCGGCACATCGGAGAAGGCGACCAAAGCGAGTATAAATCAAAAACAAAAGTGCTTAAACCCAGCTACCCAATGCTCCCGAGTTCAGTAATTTATTTAATCAGCACCTCGGCAAATCGAAGTTAGGCGACCAAAGCGAGTATAAATCAAACCAAAGTGCTTAAACCCAGCTACCCAATGCTCCCCGAGTTCAGTAATTTATTTAATCAGCACCTCGGCACATCGCAGGGAGGCGAACGAAGCGAGTATAAATCAAAAACCAAAGTGCTTAAACCCAGCTACCACCCTGCT
Organism: Nasonia vitripennis; assembly: GCF_009193385.2. Taxonomy (NCBI): domain Eukaryota; kingdom Metazoa; phylum Arthropoda; class Insecta; order Hymenoptera; family Pteromalidae; genus Nasonia; species Nasonia vitripennis. The sequence goes on from NW_022279655.1 coordinate 1,183, forward strand.
CCACGAGTTCAGTAATTTATTTAATCAGCACCTCGGCACATCGGAAGGGAGGCGAACGAAGCGAGTATAAATCAAAAACCAAAGTGCTTAAACCCAGCTACCCAATGCTCCCCGAGTTCAGTAATTTATTAAATCAACACCTCGGCAAATCGAAGATAGGCTACCAAAGCGAGTATAAATCAAAAACAAAGTGCTTAAACCCAGCTACCCAATGCTCCCCGAGTTCAGTAATTTATTTAATCAGCACCTCGGCACAACGCAGGATGCGAACGAAGCGAGTATAAATCAAAAACAAAAGTGCTTAAACCCAGCTACCCATGCTCCCCGAGTTCAGTAATTTATTTAATCAGCACCTCGGCAAATCGAAGTTAGGCGACCAAAGCGAGTATAAATCAAAAACCAAAGTGCTTAAACCCAGCTACCCAATGCTCCCCGAGTTCAGTAATTTATTTAATCAGCACCTCGGCACATCGCAGGGTGCGAACGATGCGAGTATAAATCAAAAACCAAAGTGCTTAAACCCAGCTACCCATGCTCCACGAGTTCAGTAATTTATTTAATCAACTCCTCGGCAAATCGAAGGGACGCGAACGAAGCGAGTATAAATCAAAAACCAAAGTGCTTAAACCCAGCTACCCCATGCTCCACGAGTTCAGTAATTTATTTAATCAACACCTCGGCAATCGAAGATAGGCGAACAAAGAACAAATCGAGTATAAATCAAAAACCAAAGTGCTTAAACCCAGCTACCCATGCTCCCCGAGTTCAGTAATTTATTTAATCAACACCTCGGCACATCGAGGAAGGCGACCAAAGCGAGTATAAATCAAAAAACAAAAGTGCTTAAACCCAGCTACACCATGCTCCCTGAGTTCAGTAATTTATTTAATCAGCACCTCGGCACATCGAGGGACGCGAACGAAGCGAGTATAAATCAAAAACCAAAGTGCTTAAACCCAGCTACCCATGCTCCACGAGTTCAGTAATTTATTTAATCAGCACCTCGGCACATCGAGGATGCGAACGAAGCGAGTATAAATCAAAAACCAAAGTGCTTAAACCCAGCTACCCAATGCTCCCCGAGTTCAGTAATTTATTTAATCAACACCTCGGCACATCGGAGAAGGCGACAAAGCGAGTATAAATCAAAAACAAAAGCGCTTAAACCCAGCTACCCCATGCTCCCGAGTTCAGTAATTTATTTAATCAACACCTCGGCACATCGAGGAAGGCGAACGAAGCGAGTATAAATCAAAAACCAAAGTGCTTAAACCCAGCTACCCCATGCTCCACGAGTTCAGTAATTTATTTAATCAGCACCTCGGCACATCGAAGGGAGGCGAACGAAGCGAGTATAAATCAAAAACCAAAGTGCTTAAACCCAGCTACCCCATGCTCCCGAGTTCAGTAATTTATTTAATCAGCACCTCGGCAATCGAGATAGGCGACCAAAGCGAGTATAAATCAAAAACAAAGTGCTTAAACCCAGCTACACCATGCTCACGAGTTCAGTAATTTATTTAATCAACACCTCGGCACATCGGAGGAGCGAACGAAGCGAGTATAAATCAAAAACCAAAGTGCTTAACCCAGCTACCCCATGCTCCACGAGTTCAGTAATTTATTTAATCAGCACCTCGGCAATCGAAGGATAGGCGACCAAAGCGAGTATAAATCAAAAACAAAGTGCTTAAACCCAGCTACCCCATGCTCCACGAGTTCAGTAATTTATTTAATCAACACCTCGGCACATCGAGATAGGCGAACGAAGCGAGTATAAATCAAAAACCAAAGTGCTTAAACCCAGCTACCCCATGCTCCACGAGTTCAGTAATTTATTTAATCAGCACCTCGGCAAATCGAAGATAGGCGACCAAAGCGAGTATAAATCAAAAATCAAAGTGCTTAAACCAGCTACCCCATGCTCCACGAGTTCAGTAATTTATTTAATCAGCACCTCGGCACATCGGAGGGAGGCGAACGAAGCGAGTATAAATCAAAAACCAAAGTGCTTAAACCCAGCTACCCCATGCTCCACGAGTTCAGTAATTTATTTAATCAGCACCTCGGCACATCGGAGGGAGGCGAACGAAGCGAGTATAAATCAAAAACCAAAGTGCTTAAACCCAGCTACCCCATGCTCCACGAGTTCAGTAATTTATTTAATCAGCTCCTCGGCAAATCGAAGATAGGCGACCAAAGCGAGTATAAATCAAAATCAAAGCGCTTAAACCCAGCTACCCATGCTCCCGAGTTCAGTAATTTATTTAATCAGCACCTCGGCACATCGGAGGAAGGCGAACGAAGCGAGTATAAATCAAAAACCAAAGTGCTTAAACCCAGCTACCCATGCTCCACGAGTTCAGTAATTTATTTAATCAGCACCTCGGCAAATCGAAGTTAGGCGACCAAAGCGAGTATAAATCAAAAACAAAGTGCTTAAACCCAGCTACCCATGCTCCCGAGTTCAGTAATTTATTTAATCAACACCTCGGCACATCGAGGAAGGCGAACGAAGCGAGTATAAATCAAAAACCAAAGTGCTTAAACCCAGCTACCCATGCTCCACGAGTTCAGTAATTTATTTAATCAGCACCTCGGCAAATCGAAGATAGGCGACCAAAGCGAGTATAAATCAAAAACCAAAGTGCTTAAACCCAGCTACCCCATGCTCCCGAGTTCAGTAATTTATTTAATCAACACCTCGGCACATCGAGGAAGGCGAACGAAGCGAGTATAAATCAAAACCAAAGTGCTTAAACCCAGCTACCCCATGCTCCACGAGTTCAGTAATTTATTTAATCAGCACCTCGGCACATCGAAGGGAGGCGAACGAAGCGAGTATAAATCAAAAACCAAAGTGCTTAAACCCAGCTACCCCATGCTCCCGAGTTCAGTAATTTATTTAATCAACACCTCGGCACATCGAAGGGAGGCGAGCGAAGCGAGTATAAATCAAAAACCAAAGTGCTTAAACCCAGCTACCCCATGCTCCACGAGTTCAGTAATTTATTTAATCAGCTCCTCGGCAAATCGAAGATAGGCGACCAAAGCGAGTATAAATCAAAAACCAAAGTGCTTAAACCCAGCTACCCCATGCTCCACGAGTTCAATAATTTATTTAATCAACACCTCGGCACATCGGAGGAGGCGAACGAAGCGAGTATAAATCAAAAACCAAAGTGCTTAAACCCAGCTACCCATGCTCCACGAGTTCAGTAATTTATTTAATCAGCACCTCGGCACATCGAAGGAGGCGAACGAAGCGAGTATAAATCAAAAACCAAAGTGCTTAAACCCAGCTACCCCATGCTCCACGAGTTCAGTAATTTATTTAATCAGCACCTCGGCAAATCGAAGATAGGCGACCAAAGCGAGTATAAATCAAAAACAAAGTGCTTAAACCCAGCTACCCAATGCTCCCGAGTTCAGTAATTTATTTAATCAACACCTCGGCACATCGAGAAGGCGAACGAAGCGAGTATAAATCAAAAACCAAAGTGCTTAAACCCAGCTACCCCATGCTCCACGAGTTCAGTAATTTATTTAATCAGCACCTCGGCAAATCGAAGGGAGGCGAACAAAGCGAGTATAAATCAAAAACCAAAGTGCTTAAACCCAGCTACCCCATGCTCCCGAGTTCAGTAATTTATTTAATCAACACCTCGGCACATCGAGGAAGGCGAACGAAGCGAGTATAAATCAAAAACCAAAGTGCTTAAACCCAGCTACCCCATGCTCCACGAGTTCAGTAATTTATTTAATCAGCACCTCGGCAAATCGAAGATAGGCGACCAAAGCGAGTATAAATCAAAAACAAAGTGCTTAAACCCAGCTACCCATGCTCCCGAGTTCAGTAATTTATTTAATCAACACCTCGGCACATCGAGGAAGGCGAACGAAGCGAGTATAAATCAAAAACCAAAGTGCTTAAACCCAGCTACCCCATGCTCCACGAGTTCAGTAATTTATTTAATCAGCACCTCGGCACATCGAGGGAGGCGAACGAAGCGAGTATAAATCAAAAACAAAGTGCTTAAACCCAGCTACCCATGCTCCCGAGTTCAGTAATTTATTTAATCAACACCTCGGCACATCGAGGAAGGCGAACGAAGCGAGTATAAATCAAAAACCAAAGTGCTTAAACCCAGCTACCCCATGCTCCACGAGTTCAGTAATTTATTTAATCAACTCCTCGGCAAATCGAAGATAGGCGAACGAAGCGAGTATAAATCAAAAACCAAAGTGCTTAAACCCAGCTACCCAATGCTCCCCGAGTTCAGTAATTTATTTAATCAGCACCTCGGCACATCGGAGGGAGGCGAACGAAGCGAGTATAAATCAAAAACCAAAGTGCTTAAACCCAGCTACCCCATGCTCCACGAGTTCAGTAATTTATTTAATCAGCACCTCGGCACATCGCAGGGAGGCGAACGAAGCGAGTATAAATCAAAAACCAAAGTGCTTAAACCCAGCTACCCCATGCTCCACGAGTTCAGTAATTTATTTAATCAGCACCTCGGCAAATCGAAGATAGGCGACCAAAGCGAGTATAAATCAAAAATCAAAGTGCTTAAACCCAGCTACCCCATGCTCCACGAGTTCAGTAATTTATTTAATCAACACCTCGGCACATCGAGGAAGGCGAACGAAGCGAGTATAAATCAAAAACCAAAGTGCTTAAACCCAGCTACCCCATGCTCCACGAGTTCAGTAATTTATTTAATCAGCACCTCGGCAAATCGAAGATAGGCGACCAAAGCGAGTATAAATCAAAAACAAAGTGCTTAAACCCAGCTACCCCATGCTCACCGAGTTCAGTAATTTATTTAATCAGCACCTCGGCACATCGGAAGGAGGCGAACGAAGCGAGTATAAATCAAAAACCAAAGTGCTTAAACCCAGCTACCCATGCTCCCGAGTTCAGTAATTTATTTAATCAGCACCTCGGCACATCGAAGGGAGGCGAACGAAGCGAGTATAAATCAAAAACCAACGTGCTTAAACCCAGCTACCCCATGCTCCACGAGTTCAGTAATTTATTTAATCAGCACCTCGGCATATCGGAGGGAGGCGAACGAAGCGAGTATAAATCAAAACCAAAGCGCTTAAACCCAGCTACCCCATGCTCCCCGAGTTCAGTAATTTATTTAATCAACTCCTCGGCAAATCGAAGATAGGCGACCAAAGCGAGTATAAATCAAAAACAAAAGTGCTTAAACCCAGCTACCCAATGCTCCCCGAGTTCAGTAATTTATTTAATCAGCACCTCGGCAAATCGAGGGAGGCGAACGAAGCGAGTATAAATCAAAAACAAAGTGCTTAAACCCAGCTACCCAATGCTCCCCGAGTTCAGTAATTTATTTAATCAGCACCTCGGCAAATCGAAGATAGGCGACCAAAGCGAGTATAAATCAAAAACCAAAGTGCTTGAACCCAGCTACCCAATGCTCCCCGAGTTCAGTAATTTATTTAATCAGCACCTCGGCACATCGAGGGATGCGAACGAAGCGAGTATAAATCAAAAACCAAAGTGCTTAAACCCAGCTACCCCATGCTCCACGAGTTCAGTAATTTATTTAATCAACACCTCGGCAAATCGAAGATAGGCGAACGATCAAAGAGTATAAATCAAAAATCAAAGTGCTTAAACCCAGCTACCCCATGCTCCCGAGTTCAGTAATTTATTTAATCAACACCTCGGCACATCGGAGGAAGGCGACCAAAGCGAGTATAAATCAAAAACAAAAGTGCTTAAACCCAGCTACCCATGCTCCCGAGTTCAGTAATTTATTTAATCAACTCCTCGGCACATCGGAGGGACGCGAACGAAGCGAGTATAAATCAAAAACCAAAGTGCTTAAACCCAGCTACCCCATGCTCCACGAGTTCAGTAATTTATTTAATCAGCACCTCGGCACATCGCAGGGAGGCGAACGAAGCGAGTATAAATCAAAAACCAAAGTGCTTAAACCCAGCTACCCAATGCTCCCCGAGTTCAGTAATTTATTTAATCAACACCTCGGCAAATCGAAGATAGGCGACCAAAGCGAGTATAAATCAAAAACCAAAGTGCTTAAACCCAGCGACCCAATGCTCCCCGAGTTCAGTAATTTATTTAATCAGCACCTCGGCACATCGCAGGGAGGCGAACGAAGCGAGTATAAATCAAAAACCAAAGTGCTTAAACCCAGCTACCCCATGCTCCACGAGTTCAGTAATTTATTTAATCAGCACCTCGGCACATCGGAGGGAGGCGAGCGAAGCGAGTATAAATCAAAACCAAAGCGCTTAAACCCAGCTACCCAATGCTCCCCGAGTTCAGTAATTTATTTAATCAACTCCTCGGCAAATCGAAGATAGGCTACCAAAGCGAGTATAAATCAAAAACAAAAGTGCTTAAACCCAGCTACCCAATGCTCCCCGAGTTCAGTAATTTATTTAATCAGCACCTCGGAACATCGCAGGGATGCGAACGATGCGAGTATAAATCAAAAACAAAAGTGCTTAAACCCAGCTACCCAATGCTCCCCGAGTTCAGTAATTTATTTAATCAGCACCTCGGCAAATCGAAGGTAGGCGAACAAAGCGAGTATAAATCAAAAACCAAAGTGCTTAAACCCAGCTACCCAATGCTCCCCGAGTTCAGTAATTTATTTAATCAGCACCTCGGAACATCGCAGGGATGCGAACGATGCGAGTATAAATCAAAAACCAAAGTGCTTAAACCCAGCTACCCCATGCTCCACGAGTTCAGTAATTTATTTAATCAACTCCTCGGCAAATCGAAGGGACGCGAACGAAGCGAGTATAAATCAAAAACCAAAGTGCTTAAACCCAGCTACCCCATGCTCCACGAGTTCAGTAATTTATTTAATCAACTCCTCGGCAAATCGAAGATAGGCGAACAAAGTATAAATCAAAATCAGAGTATAAATCAAAATCAAAGCGCTTAAACCCAGCTACCCCATGCTCCCCGAGTTCAGTAATTTATTTAATCAACACCTCGGCACATCGGAGGAAGGCTACCAAAGCGAGTATAAATCAAAAACAAAAGTGCTTAACCCAGCTACACCACGCTCCCTGAGATCAATAATTTATTTAATCAGCACCTCGGCACACCGGAGGGACGCGAACGAAGCGAATATAAATCAAAAACCAAAGTGCTTAAACCCAGCTACCCCATGCTGCACGAGTTCAGTAATTTATTTAATCAGCACCTCGGCACATCGCAGGGATGCGAACGAAGCGAGTATAAATCAAAAACCAAAGTGCTTGAACCCAGCTACCCAATGCTCCCCGAGTTCAGTAATTTATTTAATCAACACCTCGGCACATCGGAGGAAGGCTACCAAAGCGAGTATAAATCAAAAACAAAAGTGCTTAAACCCAGCTACCCAATGCTCCCCGAGTTCAGTAATTTATTTAATCAGCACCTCGGCAAATCGAAGTTAGGCGACCAAAGCGAGTATAAATCAAAAACCAAAGTTCTTGAACCCAGCGACCCAATGCTCCCCGAGTTCAGTAATTTATTTAATCAGCACCTCGGAACAACGCAGGGATGCGAACGATGCGAGTATAAATCAAAAACCAAAGTGCTTAAACCCAGCTACCCCATGCTCCACGAGTTCAGTAATTTATTTAATCAACTCCTCGGCATATCGAAGGGAAGCGAACGAAGCGAGTATAAATCAAAAACCAAAGTGCTTAAACCCAGCTACCCCATGCTCCACGAGTTCAGTAATTTATTTAATCAACTCCTCGGCAAATCGAAGATAGGCTACCAAAGCGAGTATAAATCAAAATCAAAGCGCTTAAACCCAGCTACACTACGCTCACTGAGATCAATAATTTATTTAATCAGCACCTCGGCACGTCGGAAGGAGGCGAACGAAGCGAGTATAAATCAAAAACCAAAGTGCTTAAACCCAGCTACCCAATGCTCCCAGAGTTCAGTAATTTATTTAATCAGCACCTCGGCACATCGCAGGGAGGCGAACGAAGCGAGTATAAATCAAAAACCAAAGTGCTTAAACCCAGCTACCCCATGCTCCACGAGTTCAGTAATTTATTTAATCAACACCTCGGCACATCGGAGGAAAGCTACCAAAGGGAGTATAAATCAAAATCAATGCGCTTAACCCAGCTACCCAATGCTCCCCGAGTTCAGTAATTTATTTAATCAACTCCTCGGCAAATCGAAGATAGGCTACCAAAGCGAGTATAAATCAAAAACAAAAGTGCTTGAACCCAGCGACCCAATGCTCCCCGAGTTCAGTAATTTATTTAATCAGCACCTCGGAACAACGCAGGGATGCGAACGATGCGAGTATAAATCAAAAACAAAAGTGCTTAAACCCAGCTACCCAATGCTCCCCGAGTTCAGTAATTTATTTAATCAGCACCTCGGCAAATCGAAGTTAGGCGACCAAAGCGAGTATAAATCAAAAACCAAAGTTCTTGAACCCAGCGACCCAATGCTCCCCGAGTTCAGTAATTTATTTAATCAGCACCTCGGAACAACGCAGGGATGCGAACGAAGCGAGTATAAATCAAAAACCAAAGTGCTTAAACCCAGCTACCCCATGCTCCACGAGTTCAGTAATTTATTTAATCAACTCCTCGGCAAATCGAAGGGACGCGAACGAAGCGAGTATAAATCAAAAACCAAAGTGCTTAAACCCAGCTACCCCATGCTCCACGAGTTCAGTAATTTATTTAATCAACTCCTCGGCAAATCGAAGATAGGCGAACAAAGTATAAATCAAAATCAGAGTATAAATCAAAATCAAAGCGCTTAAACCCAGCTACCCCATGCTCCCCGAGTTCAGTAATTTATTTAATCAACACCTCGGCACATCGGAGGAAGGCTACCAAAGCGAGTATAAATCAAAAACAAAGTGCTTAAACCCAGCTACCCCATGCTCCCCGAGTTCAGTAATTTATTTAATCAACACCTCGGCACATCGGAGGACGCGAACGAAGCGAGTATAAATCAAAAACCAAAGTGCTTAAACCCAGCTACCCCATGCTCCACGAGTTCAGTAATTTATTTAATCAGCACCTCGGCACATCGCAGGGAGGCGAACGAAGCGAGTATAAATCAAAAACCAAAGTGCTTAAACCCAGCTACCCAATGCTCCCGAGTTCAGTAATTTATTTAATCAACACCTCGGAACATCGCAGGGATGCGAACGAAGCGAGTATAAATCAAAAACCAAAGTGCTTAAACCCAGCTACCCCATGCTCCACGAGTTCAGTAATTTATTTAATCAACACCTCGGCATATCGAAGGGAAGCGAACGAAGCGAGTATAAATCAAAAACCAAAGTGCTTAAACCCAGCTACCCCATGCTCCACGAGTTCAGTAATTTATTTAATCAACTCCTCGGCAAATCGAAGGGAGGCGAACGAAGCGAGTATAAATCAAAAACCAAAGTGCTTAAACCCAGCTACCCCATGCTCCACGAGTTCAGTAATTTATTTAATCAACACCTCGGCACATCGGAGGAAGGCTACCAAAGCGAGTATAAATCAAAATCAAAGCGCTTAAACCCAGCTACCCCATGCTCCCCGAGTTCAGTAATTTATTTAATCAACACCTCGGCAAATCGAAGATAGGCTACCAAAGCGAGTATAAATCAAAAACAAAAGTGCTTAAACCCAGCTACCCAATGCTCCCCGAGTTCAGTAATTTATTTAATCAGCACCTCGGCACATCGGAGGGATGCGAACGAAGCGAGTATAAATCAAAAACCAAAGTGCTTAAACCCAGCTACCCATGCTCCACGAGTTCAGTAATTTATTTAATCAGCACCTCGGCAAATCGAAGGGACGCGACCAAAGCGAGTATAAATCAAAAACCAAAGTGCTTAAACCCAGCTACCCAATGCTCCCCGAGTTCAGTAATTTATTTAATCAGCACCTCGGCACATCGCAGGGAGGCGAACGAAGCGAGTATAAATCAAAAACCAAAGTGCTTAAACCCAGCTACCCCATGCTCCACGAGTTCAGTAATTTATTTAATCAGCACCTCGGCACATCGAGGGAGGCGAACGAAGCGAGTATAAATCAAAAACCAAAGTGCTTAAACCCAGCTACCCAATGCTCCCCGAGTTCAGTAATTTATTTAATCAGCACCTCGGAACATCGCAGGGATGCGAACGAAGCGAGTATAAATCAAAAACCAAAGTGCTTAAACCCAGCTACCCCATGCTCCACGAGTTCAGTAATTTATTTAATCAACTCCTCGGCAAATCGAAGGGACGCGAACGAAGCGAGTATAAATCAAAAACCAAAGTGCTTAAACCCAGCTACCCCATGCTCCACGAGTTCAGTAATTTATTTAATCAACTCCTCGGCAAATCGAAGATAGGCGACCAAAGCGAGTATAAATCAAAATCAAAGCGCTTAAACCCAGCTACCCCATGCTCCCGAGTTCAGTAATTTATTTAATCAGCACCTCGGCACGTCGGAAGGAGGCGAACGAAGCGAGTATAAATCAAAAACCAAAGTGCTTAAACCCAGCTACCCAATGCTCCCAGAGTTCAGTAATTTATTTAATCAGCACCTCGGCACATCGCAGGGAGGCGAACGAAGCGAGTATAAATCAAAAACCAAAGTGCTTAAACCCAGCTACCCCATGCTCCACGAGTTCAGTAATTTATTTAATCAACACCTCGGCACATCGGAGGAAGGCTACCAAAGCGAGTATAAATCAAAAACCAAAGTGCTTAAACCCAGCTACCCAATGCTCCCCGAGTTCAGTAATTTATTTAATCAACACCTCGGCAAATCGAAGATAGGCTACCAAAGCGAGTATAAATCAAAAACAAAAGTGCTTAAACCCAGCTACCCAATGCTCCCCGAGTTCAGTAATTTATTTAATCAGCACCTCGGAACAACGCAGGGATGCGAACGATGCGAGTATAAATCAAAAACAAAAGTGCTTAAACCCAGCTACCCAATGCTCCCCGAGTTCAGTAATTTATTTAATCAGCACCTCGGCAAATCGAAGTTAGGCGACCAAAGCGAGTATAAATCAAAAACCAAAGTGCTTAAACCCAGCTACCCAATGCTCCCCGAGTTCAGTAATTTATTTAATCAGCACCTCGGAACAACGCAGGGATGCGAACGATGCGAGTATAAATCAAAAACCAAAGTGCTTAAACCCAGCTACCCCATGCTCCACGAGTTCAGTAATTTATTTAATCAACTCCTCGGCAAATCGAAGGGACGCGAACGAAGCGAGTATAAATCAAAAACCAAAGTGCTTAAACCCAGCTACCCCATGCTCCACGAGTTCAGTAATTTATTTAATCAACTCCTCGGCAAATCGAAGATAGGCGAACAAAGATCAAAATCAGAGTATAAATCAAAATCAATGCGCTTAACCCAGCTACCCCATGCTCCCCGAGTTCAGTAATTTATTTAATCAGCACCTCGGCACACCGGAGGAAGGCTACCAAAGCGAGTATAAATCAAAAACAAAAGTGCTTAACCCAGCTACACCATGCTCCCTGAGTTCAGTAATTTATTTAATCAGCACCTCGGCACATCGGAGGGACGCGAACGAAGCGAGTATAAATCAAAAACCAAAGTGCTTAAACCCAGCTACCCCATGCTCCACGAGTTCAGTAATTTATTTAATCAGCACCTCGGCACATCGCAGGGATGCGAACGAAGCGAGTATAAATCAAAAACCAAAGTGCTTAAACCCAGCTACCCAATGCTCCCCGAGTTCAGTAATTTATTTAATCAACACCTCGGCACATCGCAGGAGGCGAACGAAGCGAGTATAAATCAAAAACCAAAGTGCTTAAACCCAGCTACCCCATGCTCCCCGAGTTCAGTAATTTATTTAATCAGCACCTCGGCAAATCGAAGGGACGCGAACGAAGCGAGTATAAATCAAAAACCAAAGTGCTTAAACCCAGCTACCCCATGCTCCACGAGTTCAGTAATTTATTTAATCAACTCCTCGGCAAATCGAAGATAGGCGACCAAAGCGAGTATAAATCAAAAACAAAGTGCTTAAACCCAGCTACCCCATGCGCCACGAGTTCAGTAATTTATTTAATCAGCACCTCGGCACATCGGAGGAGGCGAACGAAGCGAGTATAAATCAAAACCAAAGTGCTTAAACCCAGCTACCCCATGCTCCCCGAGTTCAGTAATTTATTTAATCAACACCTCGGCACATCGAAGGAGGCGAACGAAGCGAGTATAAATCAAAAACCAAAGTGCTTAAACCCAGCTACCCAATGCTCCCCGAGTTCAGTAATTTATTTAATCAGCACCTCGGCACATCGGAGGAAGGCGAACGAAGCGAGTATAAATCAAAAACCAAAGTGCTTAACCCAGCTACCCAATGCTCCCCGAGTTCAGTAATTTATTTAATCAACACCTCGGCAAATCGAAGATAGGCGACCAAAGCGAGTATAAATCAAAAACCAAAGTGCTTAAACCCAGCTACCCAATGCTCCCCGAGTTCAGTAATTTATTTAATCAGCACCTCGGCACATCGGAGGGAGGCGAACGAAGCGAGTATAAATCAAAAACCAAAGTGCTTAAACCCAGCTACCCCATGCTCCCCGAGTTCAGTAATTTATTTAATCAGCACCTCGGCAAATCGAAGGGAGGCGACCAAAGCGAGTATAAATCAAAAACAAAAGTGCTTAAACCCAGCTACCCAATGCTCCCCGAGTTCAGTAATTTATTTAATCAGCACCTCGGCACATCGCAGGGATGCGAACGAAGCGAGTATAAATCAAAAACCAAAGTGCTTAAACCCAGCTACCCCATGCTCCACGAGTTCAGTAATTTATTTAATCAACTCCTCGGCAAATCGAAGGGAGGCGAACGAAGCGAGTATAAATCAAAAACCAAAGTGCTTAAACCCAGCTACCCCATGCTCCACGAGTTCAGTAATTTATTTAATCAACTCCTCGGCAAATCGAAGATAGGCTACCAAAGCGAGTATAAATCAAAAACAAAGCGCTTAAACCCAGCTACCCATGCTCCCGAGTTCAGTAATTTATTTAATCAGCACCTCGGCACATCGGAAGGAGGCGAACGAAGCGAGTATAAATCAAAAACCAAAGTGCTTAAACCCAGCTACCCCATGCTCCATGAGTTCAGTAATTTATTTAATCAGCACCTCGGCACATCGGAGGGAGGCGAACGAAGCGAGTATAAATCAAAAACCAAAGTGCTTAAACCCAGCTACCCCATGCTCCACGAGTTCAGTAATTTATTTAATCAACACCTCGGCACATCGGAGGAAGGCGACCAAAGCGAGTATAAATCAAAACCAAAGTGCTTAAACCCAGCTACCCAATGCTCCCCGAGTTCAGTAATTTATTTAATCAACACCTCGGCACATCGAGGATAGGCTACCAAAGCGAGTATAAATCAAAAACAAAAGTGCTTAAACCCAGCTACCCAATGCTCCCCGAGTTCAGTAATTTATTTAATCAGCACCTCGCAACATCGAAGGGAGGCGAACGAAGCGAGTATAAATCAAAAACAAAGTGCTTAAACCCAGCTACCCAATGCTCCCGAGTTCAGTAATTTATTTAATCAGCACCTCGGCAAATCGAAGGAGGCGACCAAAGCGAGTATAAATCAAAAACCAAAGTGCTTAAACCCAGCTACCCAATGCTCCCGAGTTCAGTAATTTATTTAATCAGCACCTCGGCACATCGCAGGGATGCGAACGAAGCGAGTATAAATCAAAAACCACAGTGCTTAAACCCAGCTACCCCATGCTCCACGAGTTCAGTAATTTATTTAATCAACTCCTCGGCAAATCGAAGGGAGGCGAACGAAGCGAGTATAAATCAAAAACCAAAGTGCTTAAACCCAGCTACCCCATGCTCCACGAGTTCAGTAATTTATTTAATCAACACCTCGGCAAATCGAAGATAGGCGAACAAGTATAAACCAAAAGCGAGTATAAATCAAAATCAAAGTGCTTAAACCCAGCTACCCCATGCTCCCCGAGTTCAGTAATTTATTTAATCAACACCTCGGCACATCGGGAAGGCTACCAAAGCGAGTATAAATCAAAAACAAAAGTGCTTAACCCAGCTACCCAATGCTCCCGAGTTCAAGTAATTTATTTAATCAGCACCTCGGCACATCGGAGGGACGCGAACGAAGCGAGTATAAATCAAAAACCAAAGTGCTTAAACCCAGCTACCCCATGCTCCACGAGTTCAGTAATTTATTTAATCACACCTCGGCACATCGAGGGAGGCGAACGAAGCGAGTATAAATCAAAAACCAAAGTGCTTAAACCCAGCTACCCAATGCTCCCCGAGTTCAGTAATTTATTTAATCAACACCTCGGCACATCGGAGGGAGGCGAACGAAGCGAGTATAAATCAAAAACCAAAGTGCTTAAACCCAGCTACCCATGCTCCACGAGTTCAGTAATTTATTTAATCAACACCTCGGCACATCGAAGGGAGGCGAACGAAGCGAGTATAAATCAAAAACCAAAGTGCTTAAACCCAGCTACCCCATGCTCCACGAGTTCAGTAATTTATTTAATCAACACCTCGGCAAATCGAAGATAGGCGACCAAAGCGAGTATAAATCAAAACCAAAGTGCTTAAACCCAGCTACCCCATGCTCCACGAGTTCAGTAATTTATTTAATCAGCACCTCGGCACATCGGAGGGAGGCGAGCGAAGCGAGTATAAATCAAAAACAAAAGTGCTTAAACCCAGCTACCCAATGCTCCACGAGTTCAGTAATTTATTTAATCAGCACCTCGGCACATCGAAGGGACGCGAACGAAGCGAGTATAAATCAAAAACCAAAGTGCTTAAACCCAGCTACCCCATGCTCCACGAGTTCAGTAATTTATTTAATCAACACCTCGGCACATCGGAGGAAGGCTACCAAAGCGAGTATAAATCAAAAACAAAGTGCTTAAACCCAGCTACCCAATGCTCCCCGAGTTCAGTAATTTATTTAATCAGCTCCTCGGCAAATCGAAGGATAGGCGACCAAAGCGAGTATAAATCAAAAACAAAAGTGCTTGAACCCAGCGACCCAATGCTCCCCGAGTTCAGTAATTTATTTAATCAGCACCTCGGAACAACGCAGGGATGCGAACGATGCGAGTATAAATCAAAAACAAAAGTGCTTAAACCCAGCTACCCAATGCTCCCCGAGTTCAGTAATTTATTTAATCAGCACCTCGGCAAATCGAAGTTAGGCGACCAAAGCGAGTATAAATCAAAAACCAAAGTTCTTGAACCCAGCGACCCAATGCTCCCCGAGTTCAGTAATTTATTTAATCAGCACCTCGGCAACATCGGAGGGAGGCGAACGAAGCGAGTATAAATCAAAAACCAAAGTGCTTAAACCCAGCTACCCCATGCTCCACGAGTTCAGTAATTTATTTAATCAACACCTCGGCAATCGAAGGAGGCGAACGAAGCGAGTATAAATCAAAAACCAAAGTGCTTAAACCCAGCTACCCCATGCTCCACGAGTTCAGTAATTTATTTAATCAACACCTCGGCAAATCGAAGATAGGCGAACGAACAAAAGCGAGTATAAATCAAAAACCAAAGTGCTTAAACCCAGCTACCCCATGCTCCCCGAGTTCAGTAATTTATTTAATCAACACCTCGGCAAATCGAGGAAGGCGACCAAAGCGAGTATAAATCAAAAACAAAAGTGCTTAAACCCAGCTACACCCATGCTCCCTGAGTTCAGTAATTTATTTAATCAGCACCTCGGCACATCGGAGGAGGCGAACGAAGCGAATATAAATCAAAAACCAAAGTGCTTAAACCCAGCTACCCCATGCTCCACGAGTTCAGTAATTTATTTAATCAGCACCTCGGCACATCGGAGGGAGGCCAACGAAGCGAGTATAAATCAAAAACCAAAGTGCTTAAACCCAGCTACCCAATGCTCCCGAGTTCAGTAATTTATTTAATCAACACCTCGGCACATCGGAGGAAGGCGACCAAAGCGAGTATAAATCAAAAACAAAAGTGCTTAAACCCAGCTACCCCATGCTCCACGAGTTCAGTAATTTATTTAATCAACACCTCGGCAAATCGAAGATAGGCGAACAAAGCAAAAGCGAGTATAAATCAAAACAAAAGTGCTTAAACCCAGCTACCCCATGCTCCCCGAGTTCAGTAATTTATTTAATCAACACCTCGGCACATCGGAGGAAGGCTACCAAAGCGAGTATAAATCAAAAACAAAAGTGCTTAACCCAGCTACCCCATGCTCCCCGAGTTCAGTAATTTATTTAATCAGCACCTCGGCACATCGGAGGGACGCGAACGAAGCGAATATAAATCAAAAACCAAAGTGCTTAAACCCAGCTACCCCATGCTCCACGAGTTCAGTAATTTATTTAATCAACACCTCGGCACATCGCAGGGATGCGAACGAAGCGAGTATAAATCAAAAACCAAAGTGCTTAAACCCAGCTACCCAATGCTCCCCGAGTTCAGTAATTTATTTAATCAACACCTCGGCACATCGGAGGAAGGCTACCAAAGCGAGTATAAATCAAAAACAAAAGTGCTTAAACCCAGCTACCCAATGCTCCCGAGTTCAGTAATTTATTTAATCAGCACCTCGGCAAATCGAAGGGAGGCGACCAAAGCGAGTATAAATCAAAAACCAAAGTGCTTAAACCCAGCTACCCAATGCTCCCCGAGTTCAGTAATTTATTTAATCAGCACCTCGGCACAACGCAGGGATGCGAACGAAGCGAGTATAAATCAAAAACCAAAGTGCTTAAACCCAGCTACCCCATGCTCCACGAGTTCAGTAATTTATTTAATCAACACCTCGGCACATCGAAGGGAAGGCGAACGAAGCGAGTATAAATCAAAAACCAAAGTGCTTAAACCCAGCTACCCCATGCTCCACGAGTTCAGTAATTTATTTAATCAACTCCTCGGCAAATCGAAGATAGGCGACCAAAGCGAGTATAAATCAAAACCAAAGTGCTTAAACCCAGCTACCCCATGCTCCCGAGTTCAGTAATTTATTTAATCAGCACCTCGGCACATCGGAAGGAGGCGAACAAAGCGAGTATAAATCAAAAACCAAAGTGCTTAAACCCAGCTACCCCATGCTCCCCGAGTTCAGTAATTTATTTAATCAGCACCTCGGCACATCGCAGGGAGGCGAACGAAGCGAGTATAAATCAAAAACCAAAGTGCTTAAACCCAGCTGCCCCATGCTCCACGAGTTCAGTAATTTATTTAATCAACACCTCGGCACATCGGAGGAAAGCTACCAAAGGGAGTATAAATCAAAATCAATGCGCTTAACCCAGCTACCCAATGCTCCCCGAGTTCAGTAATTTATTTAATCAGCACCTCGGCAAATCGAAGGGACGCGAACGAAGCGAGTATAAATCAAAAACCACAGTGCTTAAACCCAGCTACCACATGCTCCACGAGTTCAGTAATTTATTTAATCAACTCCTCGGCAAATCGAAGATAGGCGAACAAAGAATCAAAATCAGAGTATAAATCAAAATCAAAGCGCTTAAACCCAGCTACCCCATGCTCCCCGAGTTCAGTAATTTATTTAATCAACACCTCGGCACATCGGAGGAAGGCTACCAAAGCGAGTATAAATCAAAAACAAAAGTGCTTAAACCCAGCTACCCAATGCTCCCCGAGTTCAGTAATTTATTTAATCAACACCTCGGCACATCGGAGGAAGGCTACCAAAGCGAGTATAAATCAAAAACCAAAGTGCTTAAACCCAGCTACCCAATGCTCCCCGAGTTCAGTAATTTATTTAATCAGCACCTCGGCAAATCGAAGTTAGGCGACCAAAGCGAGTATAAATCAAAATCAAAGCGCTTAACCCAGCTACCCATGCTCCCCGAGTTCAGTAATTTATTTAATCAGCACCTCGGCACATCGGAGGGACGCGAACGAAGCGAATATAAATCAAAAACCAAAGTGCTTAAACCCAGCTACCCCATGCTCCACGAGTTCAGTAATTTATTTAATCAGCACCTCGGCACATCGGAGGGAGGCGACCGAAGCGAGTATAAATCAAAATCAAAGTGCTTAACCCAGCTACCCAATGCTACCCGAGTTCAGTAATTTATTTAATCAACTCCTCGGCAAATCGAAGGGACGCGAACGAAGCGAGTATAAATCAAAAAACAAAGTGCTTAAACCCAGCTACCCCATGCTCCACGAGTTCAGTAATTTATTTAATCAACTCCTCGGCAAATCGAAGGATAGGCGAACAAAGTATCAAAATCGAGTATAAATCAAAATCAAAGTGCTTAAACCCAGCTACCCCATGCTCCCGAGTTCAGTAATTTATTTAATCAACACCTCGGCACATCGGAGGAAGGCTACCAAAGCGAGTATAAATCAAAAACAAAAGTGCTTAAACCCAGCTACCCATGCTCCCCGAGTTCAGTAATTTATTTAATCAGCACCTCGGCACATCGAGGGAGGCGAACGAAGCGAGTATAAATCAAAAACCAAAGTGCTTAAACCCAGCTACCCCATGCTCCACGAGTTCAGTAATTTATTTAATCAGCACCTCGGCACATCGGAGGGAGGCGAACGAAGCGAGTATAAATCAAAACCAAAGTGCTTAAACCCAGCTACCCAATGCTCCCCGAGTTCAGTAATTTATTTAATCAACCTCGGCAAATCGAAGATAGGCGACCAAAGCGAGTATAAATCAAAAACAAAAGTGCTTAAACCCAGCTACCCAATGCTCCCCGAGTTCAGTAATTTATTTAATCAGCACCTCGGAACAACGCAGGGATGCGAACGATTCGAGTATAAATCAAAAACAAAAGTGCTTAACCCAGCTACCCAATGCTCCCCGAGTTCAGTAATTTATTTAATCAACTCCTCGGCAAATCGAAGGGACGCGAACGAAGCGAGTATAAATCAAAAACAAAGTGCTTAAACCCAGCTACCCCATGCTCCACGAGTTCAGTAATTTATTTAATCAACTCCTCGGCAAATCGAAGATAGGCGAACAAAGAAACAAAATCGAGTATAAATCAAAATCAAAGCGCTTAAACCCAGCTACCCCATGCTCCCCGAGTTCAGTAATTTATTTAATCAACACCTCGGCACATCGGAGGAAGGCTACCAAAGCGAGTATAAATCAAAAACAAAAGTGCTTAAACCCAGCTACCCCATGCTCCCCGAGTTCAGTAATTTATTTAATCAGCACCTCGGCACATCGGAGGGAGGCGAACGAAGCGAGTATAAATCAAAAACCAAAGTGCTTAAACCCAGCTACCCCATGCTCCACGAGTTCAGTAATTTATTTAATCAGCACCTCGGCACATCGGAGGGAGGCGAACAAAGCGAGTATAAATCAAAATCAAAGTGCTTAAACCCAGCTACCCAATGCTCCCGAGTTCAGTAATTTATTTAATCAACACCTCGGCACATCGGAGGAAGGCGAACCAAAGCGAGTATAAATCAAAAACAAAAGTGCTTAAACCCAGCTACCCAATGCTCCCCGAGTTCAGTAATTTATTTAATCAGCACCTCGGCAAATCGAAGTTAGGCTACCAAAGCGAGTATAAATCAAAAACAAAAGTGCTTAAACCCAGCTACCCAATGCTCCCCGAGTTCAGTAATTTATTTAATCAGCACCTCGGCACATCGCAGGGATGCGAACGATGCGAGTATAAATCAAAAACCAAAGTGCTTAAACCCAGCTACCCCATGCTCCACGAGTTCGGTAATTTATTTAATCAACTCCTCGGCATATCGAAGGGAAGCGAACGAAGCGAGTATAAATCAAAAACCACAGTGCTTAAACCCAGCTACCCCATGCTCCACGAGTTCAGTAATTTATTTAATCAACTCCTCGGCAAATCGAAGATAGGCTACCAAAGCGAGTATAAATCAAAATCAAAGTGCTTAAACCCAGCTACCACCATGCTCACGAGTTCAGTAATTTATTTAATCAGCACCTCGGCACGTCGGAAGGAGGCGAACGAAGCGAGTATAAATCAAAAACCAAAGTGCTTAAACCCAGCTACCCAATGCTCCCAGAGTTCAGTAATTTATTTAATCAGCACCTCGGCACATCGCAGGGAGGCGAACGAAGCGAGTATAAATCAAAAACCAAAGTGCTTAAACCCAGCTACCCCATGCTCCACGAGTTCAGTAATTTATTTAATCAACACCTCGGCACATCGGAGGAAGGCTACCAAAGCGAGTATAAATCAAAAACAAAAGTGCTTAAACCCAGCTACCCAATGCTCCCCGAGTTCAGTAATTTATTTAATCAACTCCTCGGCAAATCGAAGATAGGCGACCAAAGCGAGTATAAATCAAAAACAAAAGTGCTTAAACCCAGCTACCCAATGCTCCCCGAGTTCAGTAATTTATTTAATCAGCACCTCGGAACAACGCAGGGATGCGAACGATGCGAGTATAAATCAAAAACAAAAGTGCTTAAACCCAGCTACCCCATGCTCCCCGAGTTCAGTAATTTATTTAATCAGCACCTCGGCAAATCGAAGGGACGCGAACGAAGCGAGTATAAATCAAAAACCAAAGTGCTTAAACCCAGCTACCCCATGCTCCACGAGTTCAGTAATTTATTTAATCAACTCCTCGGCAAATCGAAGATAGGCGACAAAGTAACAAAAGCAGAGTATAAATCAAAATCAAAGCGCTTAAACCCAGCTACCCCATGCTCCCCGAGTTCAGTAATTTATTTAATCAACACCTCGGCACATCGGAGGAAGGCTACCAAAGCGAGTATAAATCAAAAACAAAAGTGCTTAACCCAGCTACACCATGCTCCCGAGTTCAGTAATTTATTTAATCAGCACCTCGGCACATCGGAGGGACGCGAACGAAGCGAGTATAAATCAAAAACCAAAGTGCTTAAACCCAGCTACCCCATGCTCCACGAGTTCAGTAATTTATTTAATCAGCACCTCGGCACATCGCAGGGATGCGAACGAAGCGAGTATAAATCAAAAACCAAAGTGCTTAAACCCAGCTACCCAATGCTCCCGAGTTCAGTAATTTATTTAATCAACACCTCGGCACATCGGAGGAAGGCGACCAAAGCGAGTATAAATCAAAAACAAAAGTGCTTAAACCCAGCTACCCAATGCTCCCCGAGTTCAGTAATTTATTTAATCAGCACCTCGGCAAATCGAAGGGAGGCGACCAAAGCGAGTATAAATCAAAAACCAAAGTGCTTAAACCCAGCTACCCAATGCTCCCCGAGTTCAGTAATTTATTTAATCAGCACCTCGGAACATCGCAGGGATGCGAACGATGCGAGTATAAATCAAAAACCAAAGTGCTTAAACCCAGCTACCCCATGCTCCACGAGTTCAGTAATTTATTTAATCAACTCCTCGGCAAATCGAAGGGAGGCGAACGAAGCGAGTATAAATCAAAAACCAAAGTGCTTAAACCCAGCTACCCCATGCTCCACGAGTTCAGTAATTTATTTAATCAACACCTCGGCAAATCGAAGATAGGCGACCAAAGCGAGTATAAATCAAAATCAAAGGGCTTAAACCCAGCTACCCCATGCTCCCCGAGTTCAGTAATTTATTTAATCAGCACCTCGGCACATCGGAAGGAGGCGAACGAAGCGAGTATAAATCAAAAACCAAAGTGCTTAAACCCAGCTACCCAATGCTCCCCGAGTTCAGTAATTTATTTAATCAGCACCTCGGCACATCGGAGGGAGGCGAACGAAGCGAGTATAAATCAAAAACCAAAGTGCTTAAACCCAGCTAACCCATGCTCCACGAGTTCAGTAATTTATTTAATCAACACCTCGGCACATCGGAGGAAGGCTACCAAAGCGAGTATAAATCAAAAACCAAAGTGCTTAAACCCAGCTACCCAATGCTCCCCGAGTTCAGTAATTTATTTAATCAACACCTCGGCAAATCGAAGATAGGCGACCAAAGCGAGTATAAATCAAAAACAAAAGTGCTTAAACCCAGCTACCCAATGCTCCCCGAGTTCAGTAATTTATTTAATCAGCACCTCGGCACATCGCAGGGATGCGAACGAAGCGAGTATAAATCAAAAACAAAGTGCTTAAACCCAGCTACCCAATGCTCCCCGAGTTCAGTAATTTATTTAATCAGCACCTCGGAACATCGCAGGGAGGCGAACGAAGCGAGTATAAATCAAAAACCAAAGTGCTTAAACCCAGCTACCCCATGCTCCACGAGTTCAGTAATTTATTTAATCAACTCCTCGGCAAATCGAAGGGAAGCGAACGAAGCGAGTATAAATCAAAAACCAAAGTGCTTAAACCCAGCTACCCCATGCTCCACGAGTTCAGTAATTTATTTAATCAACTCCTCGGCAAATCGAAGGGACGCGAACGAAGCGAGTATAAATCAAAAACCAAAGTGCTTAAACCCAGCTACCCCATGCTCCACGAGTTCAGTAATTTATTTAATCAACACCTCGGCACATCGGAGGAAGGCTACCAAAGCGAGTATAAATCAAAAACAAAAGTGCTTAAACCCAGCTACCCCATGCTCCCGAGTTCAGTAATTTATTTAATCAACACCTCGGCAAATCGAAGGAAGGCGAGCGAGGCGAGTATAAATCAAAAACCAAAGTGCTTAAACCCAGCTACCCCATGCTCCACGAGTTCAGTAATTTATTTAATCAGCACCTCGGCACATCGCAGGGATGCGAACGATGCGAGTATAAATCAAAAACCAAAGTGCTTAAACCCAGCTACCCCATGCTCCCCGAGTTCAGTAATTTATTTAATCAACACCTCGGCACATCGGAGGAAGGCTACCAAAGCGAGTATAAATCAAAAACAAAAGTGCTTAAACCCAGCTACCCAATGCTCCCCGAGTTCAGTAATTTATTTAATCAGCACCTCGGCAAATCGAAGTTAGGCGACCAAAGCGAGTATAAATCAAAAACCAAAGTGCTTAAACCCAGCTACCCAATGCTCCCCGAGTTCAGTAATTTATTTAATCAGCACCTCGGCACATCGCAGGGATGCGAACGAAGCGAGTATAAATCAAAAACCAAAGTGCTTAAACCCAGCTACCCCATGCTCCACGAGTTCAGTAATTTATTTAATCAGCACCTCGGCAAATCGAAGGGACGCGAACGAAGCGAGTATAAATCAAAAACCAAAGTGCTTAAACCCAGCTACCCCATGCTCCACGAGTTCAGTAATTTATTTAATCAACTCCTCGGCAAATCGAAGATAGGCGACCAAAGCGAGTATAAATCAAAATCAAAGCGCTTAAACCCAGCTACCCCATGCTCACGAGTTCAGTAATTTATTTAATCAACACCTCGGCACATCGAAGGAGGCGAACGAAGCGAGTATAAATCAAAAACCAAAGTGCTTAAACCCAGCTACCCAATGCTCCCGAGTTCAGTAATTTATTTAATCACACCTCGGCACATCGGAGGGAGGCGAACGAAGCGAGTATAAATCAAAAACCAAAGTGCTTAAACCCAGCTACCCATGCTCCACGAGTTCAGTAATTTATTTAATCAACACCTCGGCACATCGGAGGAAGGCGACCAAAGCGAGTATAAATCAAAACCAAAGTGCTTAAACCCAGCTACCCAATGCTCCCCGAGTTCAGTAATTTATTTAATCAACACCTCGGCAAATCGAAGATAGGCTACCAAAGCGAGTATAAATCAAAAACAAAAGTGCTTAAACCCAGCTACCCAATGCTCCCCGAGTTCAGTAATTTATTTAATCAGCACCTCGGCACATCGCAGGGAGGCGAACGAAGCGAGTATAAATCAAAAACCAAAGTGCTTAAACCCAGCTACCCAATGCTCCCCGAGTTCAGTAATTTATTTAATCAGCACCTCGGCACAATCGCAGGGATGCGAACGAAGCGAGTATAAATCAAAAACCAAAGTGCTTAAACCCAGCTACCCCATGCTCCACGAGTTCAGTAATTTATTTAATCAACTCCTCGGCAAATCGAAGGGAAGCGAACGAAGCGAGTATAAATCAAAAACCAAAGTGCTTAAACCCAGCTACCCCATGCTCCACGAGTTCAGTAATTTATTTAATCAACACCTCGGCAAATCGAAGGGACGCGAACGAAGCGAGTATAAATCAAAAACCAAAGTGCTTAAACCCAGCTACCCCATGCTCCCCGAGTTCAGTAATTTATTTAATCAACACCTCGGCACATCGGAGGAAGGCTACCAAAGCGAGTATAAATCAAAAACAAAAGTGCTTAAACCCAGCTACACCATGCTCCCTGAGTTCAGTAATTTATTTAATCAGCACCTCGGCACATCGGAGGGACGCGAACGAAGCGAGTATAAATCAAAAACCAAAGTGCTTAAACCCAGCTACCCCATGCTCCACGAGTTCAGTAATTTATTTAATCAGCACCTCGGCACATCGAAGGGAGGCGAACGAAGCGAGTATAAATCAAAAACCAAAGTGCTTAAACCCAGCTACCCAATGCTCCCCGAGTTCAGTAATTTATTTAATCAACACCTCGGCACATCGGAGGAAGGCTACCAAAGCGAGTATAAATCAAAAACAAAAGTGCTTAAACCCAGCTACCCAATGCTCCCCGAGTTCAGTAATTTATTTAATCAGCACCTCGGCAAATCGAAGTTAGGCGACCAAAGCGAGTATAAATCAAAAACCAAAGTGCTTAAACCCAGCTACCCAATGCTCCCCGAGTTCAGTAATTTATTTAATCAGCACCTCGGAACACGCAGGGATGCGAACGAAGCGAGTATAAATCAAAAACCAAAGTGCTTAAACCCAGCTACCCCATGCTCCACGAGTTCAGTAATTTATTTAATCAGCACCTCGGCAAATCGAAGGGAAGCGAACGAAGCGAGTATAAATCAAAAACCAAAGTGCTTAAACCCAGCTACCCCATGCTCCACGAGTTCAGTAATTTATTTAATCAACTCCTCGGCAAATCGAAGATAGGCTACCAAAGCGAGTATAAATGAAAATCAAAGCGCTTAAACCCAGCTACCCCATGCTCACCGAGTTCAGTAATTTATTTAATCAGCACCTCGGCACATCGAAGGAGGCGAACGAAGCGAGTATAAATCAAAAACCAAAGTGCTTAAACCCAGCTACCCAATGCTCCCCGAGTTCAGTAATTTATTTAATCAGCACCTCGGCACATCGAAGGGAGGCGAACGAAGCGAGTATAAATCAAAAACCAAAGTGCTTAAACCCAGCTACCCATGCTCCCCGAGTTCAGTAATTTATTTAATCAACACCTCGGCACATCGGAGGAAGGCGACCAAAGCGAGTATAAATCAAAATCAAAGCGCTTAAACCCAGCTACCCAATGCTCCCCGAGTTCAGTAATTTATTTAATCAACACCTCGGCAAATCGAAGATAGGCGACCAAAGCGAGTATAAATCAAAAACAAAAGTGCTTAAACCCAGCTACCCAATGCTCCCCGAGTTCAGTAATTTATTTAATCAGCACCTCGGCACATCGGGAGGCGAACGAAGCGAGTATAAATCAAAAACAAAAGTGCTTAAACCCAGCTACCCAATGCTCCCCGAGTTCAGTAATTTATTTAATCAGCACCTCGGCAAATCGAAGTTAGGCGACCAAAGCGAGTATAAATCAAAAACAAAAGTGCTTAAACCCAGCTACCCAATGCTCCCCGAGTTCAGTAATTTATTTAATCAGCACCTCGGAACAACGCAGGGATGCGAACGAGGCGAGTATAAATGAAAAACCACAGTGCTTAAACCCAGCTACCCCATGCTCCACGAGTTCAGTAATTTATTTAATCAACTCCTCGGCAAATCGAAGGGACGCGAACGAAGCGAGTATAAATCAAAAACCACAGTGCTTAAACCCAGCTACCCCATGCTCCACGAGTTCAGTAATTTATTTAATCAACTCCTCGGCAAATCGAAGATAGGCGAACAAAGTATAAACAAAATCGAGTATAAATCAAAATCAAAGTGCTTAAACCCAGCTACCCCATGCTCCCCGAGTTCAGTAATTTATTTAATCAACACCTCGGCACATCGGAGGAAGGCTACCAAAGCGAGTATAAATCAAAAACAAAAGTGCTTAACCCAGCTACCCATGCTCCCGAGTTCAGTAATTTATTTAATCAGCACCTCGGCACATCGGAGGGAGGCGAACGAAGCGAGTATAAATCAAAAACCAAAGCGCTTAAACCCAGCTACCCCATGCTCCACGAGTTCAGTAATTTATTTAATCAGCACCTCGGCACATCGGAGGGAGGCGAACGAAGCGAGTATAAATCAAAAACCAAAGTGCTTAAACCCAGCTACCCAATGCTCCCCGAGTTCAGTAATTTATTTAATCAACACCTCGGCACATCGGAGGAAGGCTACCAAAGCGAGTATAAATCAAAAACCAAAGTGCTTAAACCCAGCTACCCAATGCTCCCCGAGTTCAGTAATTTATTTAATCAGCACCTCGGCAAATCGAAGTTAGGCGACCAAAGCGAGTATAAATCAAAAACCAAAGTGCTTAAACCCAGCTACCCAATGCTCCCCGAGTTCAGTAATTTATTTAATCAGCACCTCGGCACATCGCAGGGAGGCGAACGAAGCGAGTATAAATCAAAAACCAAAGTGCTTAAACCCAGCTACCCCATGCTCCCCGAGTTCAGTAATTTATTTAATCAGCACCTCGGCAAATCGAAGTTAGGCGACCAAAGCGAGTATAAATCAAAAACCAAAGTGCTTAAACCCAGCTACCCCATGCTCCACGAGTTCAGTAATTTATTTAATCAGCACCTCGGAACATCGAGGGAGGCGAACGAAGCGAGTATAAATCAAAAACCAAAGTGCTTAAACCCAGCTACCCCATGCTCCACGAGTTCAGTAATTTATTTAATCAACTCCTCGGCAAATCGAAGGGACGCGAACGAAGCGAGTATAAATCAAAAACCAAAGTGCTTAAACCCAGCTACCCCATGCTCCCCGAGTTCAGTCATTTATTTAATCAACACCTCGGCACATCGGAGGAAGGCTACCAAAGCGAGTATAAATCAAAAACAAAAGTGCTTAACCCAGCTACCCATGCTCCCCGAGTTCAGTAATTTATTTAATCAGCACCTCGGCACATCGGAGGGAGGCGAACGAAGCGAGTATAAATCAAAAACCAAAGTGCTTAAACCCAGCTACCCCATGCTCCCGAGTTCAGTAATTTATTTAATCAGCACCTCGGCACATCGAGGGAGGCGAACGAAGCGAGTATAAATCAAAAACCAAAGTGCTTAAACCCAGCTACCCAATGCTCCCCGAGTTCAGTAATTTATTTAATCAACACCTCGGCACATCGGAGGAAGGCTACCAAAGCGAGTATAAATCAAAAACAAAAGTGCTTAAACCCAGCTACCCAATGCTCCCCGAGTTCAGTAATTTATTTAATCAGCACCTCGGCAAATCGAAGGGAGGCGACCAAAGCGAGTATAAATCAAAAACCAAAGTGCTTAAACCCAGCTACCCAATGCTCCCCGAGTTCAGTAATTTATTTAATCAGCACCTCGGCACATCGCAGGGATGCGAACGAAGCGAGTATAAATCAAAAACCAAAGTGCTTAAACCCAGCTACCCCATGCTCCCCGAGTTCAGTAATTTATTTAATCAACACCTCGGCAAATCGAAGGAAGGCGACCAAAGCGAGTATAAATCAAAAACCAAAGTGCTTAAACCCAGCTACCCAATGCTCCCCGAGTTCAGTAATTTATTTAATCAGCACCTCGGCACATCGGAGGGAGGCGAACGAAGCGAGTATAAATCAAAAACCAAAGTGCTTAAACCCAGCTACCCCATGCTCCACGAGTTCAGTAATTTATTTAATCAACTCCTCGGCAAATCGAAGGGAGGCGAACGAAGCGAGTATAAATCAAAAACCAAAGTGCTTAAACCCAGCTACCCCATGCTCCACGAGTTCAGTAATTTATTTAATCAACACCTCGGCAAATCGAAGGGAGGCGAACGAAGCGAGTATAAATCAAAAACCAAAGTGCTTAAACCCAGCTACCCCATGCTCCACGAGTTCAGTAATTTATTTAATCAACACCTCGGCAAATCGAAGGGAGGCGAACGAAGCGAGTATAAATCAAAAACAAAGTGCTTAAACCCAGCTACCCCATGCTCCCCGAGTTCAGTAATTTATTTAATCAACACCTCGGCACATCGGAGGAAGGCGACCGAAGCGAGTATAAATCAAAAACCAAAGTGCTTAAACCCAGCTACCCAATGCTCCCCGAGTTCAGTAATTTATTTAATCAACACCTCGGCACATCGGAGGAAGGCTACCAAAGCGAGTATAAATCAAAAACCAAAGTGCTTAAACCCAGCTACCCAATGCTCCCCGAGTTCAGTAATTTATTTAATCAGCACCTCGGCAAATCGAAGGGAGGCGACCAAAGCGAGTATAAATCAAAACCAAAGTGCTTAAACCCAGCTACCCATGCTCCCGAGTTCAGTAATTTATTTAATCAGCACCTCGGCACATCGGAGGGAGGCGAACGAAGCGAGTATAAATCAAAAACCAAAGTGCTTAAACCCAGCTACCCCATGCTCCACGAGTTCAGTAATTTATTTAATCAGCACCTCGGCACATCGGAGGGAGGCGAGCGAAGCGAGTATAAATCAAAAACAAAGTGCTTAAACCCAGCTACCCAATGCTCCCGAGTTCAGTAATTTATTTAATCAACACCTCGGCAAATCGAAGGGAGGCGAACGAAGCGAGTATAAATCAAAAACCAAAGTGCTTAAACCCAGCTACCCCATGCTCCACGAGTTCAGTAATTTATTTAATCAACTCCTCGGCAAATCGAAGATAGGCGAACGAACAAAAGCGAGTATAAATCAAAATCAAAGTGCTTAAACCCAGCTACCCCATGCTCCCCGAGTTCAGTAATTTATTTAATCAACACCTCGGCACATCGGAGGAAGGCGACCAAAGCGAGTATAAATCAAAAACAAAGTGCTTAAACCCAGCTACCCCATGCTCCCCGAGTTCAGTAATTTATTTAATCAGCACCTCGGCACATCGAAGGGAGGCGAACGAAGCGAGTATAAATCAAAAACCAAAGTGCTTAAACCCAGCTACCCCATGCTCCACGAGTTCAGTAATTTATTTAATCAACACCTCGGCACATCGGAGGGAGGCGACCGAAGCGAGTATAAATCAAAAACAAAAGTGCTTAACCCAGCTACCCAATGCTCCCCGAGTTCAGTAATTTATTTAATCAACACCTCGGCAAATCGAAGATAGGCGACCAAAGCGAGTATAAATCAAAAACAAAGTGCTTAAACCCAGCTACCCAATGCTCCCCGAGTTCAGTAATTTATTTAATCAGCACCTCGGCACATCGCAGGGAGGCGAACGAAGCGAGTATAAATCAAAAACCAAAGTGCTTAAACCCAGCTACCCCATGCTCCACGAGTTCAGTAATTTATTTAATCAACACCTCGGCAAATCGAAGGGACGCGAACGAAGCGAGTATAAATCAAAAACCAAAGTGCTTAAACCCAGCTACCCCATGCTCCACGAGTTCAGTAATTTATTTAATCAACACCTCGGCAAATCGAAGGGAGGCGAACGAAGCGAGTATAAATCAAAAACAAAGTGCTTAAACCCAGCTACCCCATGCTCCCCGAGTTCAGTAATTTATTTAATCAACACCTCGGCACATCGGAGGAGGCTACCAAAGCGAGTATAAATCAAAAACAAAAGTGCTTAAACCCAGCTACCCAATGCTCCCGAGTTCAGTAATTTATTTAATCAACACCTCGGCACATCGGAGGAAGGCTACCAAAGCGAGTATAAATCAAAAACCAAAGTGCTTAAACCCAGCTACCCAATGCTCCCCGAGTTCAGTAATTTATTTAATCAACACCTCGGCAAATCGAAGTTAGGCGACCAAAGCGAGTATAAATCAAAAACAAAGTGCTTAAACCCAGCTACCCATGCTCCCGAGTTCAGTAATTTATTTAATCAGCACCTCGGCACATCGGAGGGAGGCGAACGAAGCGAGTATAAATCAAAAACCAAAGTGCTTAAACCCAGCTACCCCATGCTCCACGAGTTCAGTAATTTATTTAATCAGCACCTCGGCACATCGGAGGGAGGCGAACGAAGCGAGTATAAATCAAAAACCAAAGTGCTTAAACCCAGCTACCCAATGCTCCCCGAGTTCAGTAATTTATTTAATCAACACCTCGGCAAATCGAAGGGACGCGAACGAAGCGAGTATAAATCAAAAACCAAAGTGCTTAAACCCAGCTACCCCATGCTCCACGAGTTCAGTAATTTATTTAATCAACTCCTCGGCAAATCGAAGATAGGCGAACAAAGAAGCGAGTATAAATCAAAATCAAAGCGCTTAAACCCAGCTACACCATGCTCCCCGAGTTCAGTAATTTATTTAATCAACACCTCGGCACATCGGAGGAAGGCTACCAAAGCGAGTATAAATCAAAAACAAAAGTGCTTAAACCCAGCTACCCCATGCTCCACGAGTTCAGTAATTTATTTAATCAGCACCTCGGCACATCGCAGGGAGGCGAACGAAGCGAGTATAAATCAAAAACCAAAGTGCTTAAACCCAGCTACCCCATGCTCCACGAGTTCAGTAATTTATTTAATCAGCACCTCGGCACATCGGAGGGAGGCGAGCGAAGCGAGTATAAATCAAAAACCAAAGCGCTTAAACCCAGCTACCCCATGCTCCCGAGTTCAGTAATTTATTTAATCAACACCTCGGCAAATCGAGGAAGGCTACCAAAGCGAGTATAAATCAAAAACAAAAGTGCTTAAACCCAGCTACCCAATGCTCCCCGAGTTCAGTAATTTATTTAATCAGCACCTCGGAACATCGCAGGGATGCGAACGAAGCGAGTATAAATCAAAAACCAAAGTGCTTAAACCCAGCTACCCATGCTCCCGAGTTCAGTAATTTATTTAATCAACACCTCGGCAAATCGAAGGGAGGCGACCAAAGCGAGTATAAATCAAAAACCAAAGTGCTTAAACCCAGCTACCCATGCTCCCGAGTTCAGTAATTTATTTAATCACACCTCGGCACATCGAAGGGATGCGAACGAAGCGAGTATAAATCAAAAACCAAAGTGCTTAAACCCAGCTACCCCATGCTCCACGAGTTCAGTAATTTATTTAATCAACACCTCGGCAAATCGAAGGGACGCGAACGAAGCGAGTATAAATCAAAAACAAAGTGCTTAAACCCAGCTACCCATGCTCCCCGAGTTCAGTAATTTATTTAATCAACACCTCGGCACATCGGAGGAAGGCGACCAAAGCGAGTATAAATCAAAAACCAAAGTGCTTAAACCCAGCTACCCAATGCTCCCCGAGTTCAGTAATTTATTTAATCAGCACCTCGGCACATCGGAGGGAGGCGAACGAAGCGAGTATAAATCAAAAACCAAAGTGCTTAAACCCAGCTACCCCATGCTCCACGAGTTCAGTAATTTATTTAATCAGCACCTCGGCAAATCGAAGGGACGCGAACGAAGCGAGTATAAATCAAAAACCAAAGTGCTTAAACCCAGCTACCCCATGCTCCCCGAGTTCAGTAATTTATTTAATCAGCACCTCGGCAAATCGAGGGAGGCGAACGAAGCGAGTATAAATCAAAAACCAAAGTGCTTAAACCCAGCTACCCCATGCTCCACGAGTTCAGTAATTTATTTAATCAGCACCTCGGCACATCGAAGGGAGGCGAACGAAGCGAGTATAAATCAAAAACAAAGTGCTTAAACCCAGCTACCCAATGCTCCCCGAGTTCAGTAATTTATTTAATCAACACCTCGGCACATCGAAGGAACGCGAACGAAGCGAGTATAAATCAAAAACCAAAGTGCTTAAACCCAGCTACCCAATGCTCCACGAGTTCAGTAATTTATTTAATCAACACCTCGGCAAATCGAAGATAGGAAGTATAAACCAAATCGAGTATAAATCAAAATCAAAGTGCTTAAACCCAGCTACCCCATGCTCCCCGAGTTCAGTAATTTATTTAATCAACACCTCGGCACATCGAAGGAAGGCTACCAAAGCGAGTATAAATCAAAAACAAAGTGCTTAACCCAGCTACCCCATGCTGCACGAGTTCAGTAATTTATTTAATCAGCACCTCGGCACATCGCAGGGAGGCGAACGAGCGAGTATAATCAAAACCAAAGTGCTTAACCAGCTACCCCATGCTCCACGAGTTCAGTAATTTATTTAATCACACCTCGGCACATCGGAGGGAGGCGAGCGAAGCGAGTATAAACAAAATCAATGCGCTTAACCCAGCTACCCCAATGCTCCCCGAGTTCAGTAATTTATTTAATCAACTCCTCGGCAAATCGAAGATAGGCTACCATTGCGAGTATAAATCAAAAACAAAAGTTCTTGAACCCAGCGACCCAATGCTCCCCCGAGTTCAGTAATTTATTTAATCAGCACCTCGGAACAACGCAGGGATGCGAACGATGCGAGTATAAATCAAAAACAAAAGTGCTTAAACCCAGCTACCCAATGCTCCCCGAGTTCAGTAATTTATTTAATCAGCACCCCGGCAAATCGAAGTTAGGCGACCAAAGCGAGTATAAATCAAAAACCAAAGTTCTTGAACCCAGCGACCCAATGCTCCCCGAGTTCAGTAATTTATTTAATCAGCACCTCGGAACAACGCAGGGATGCGAACGATGCGAGTATAAATCAAAAACCAAAGTGCTTAAACCCAGCTACCCCATGCTCCACGAGTTCGGTAATTTATTTAATCAACTCCTCGGCAAATCGAAGGGACGCGAACGAAGCGAGTATAAATCAAAAACCACAGTGCTTAAACCCAGCTACCCCATGCTCCACGAGTTCAGTAATTTATTTAATCAACACCTCGGCACATCGGAGGAAAGCTACCAAAGGGAGTATAAATCAAAAACCAAAGTTCTTGAACCCAGCGACCCAATGCTCCCCGAGTTCAGTAATTTATTTAATCAGCACCTCGGAACATCGCAGGGATGCGAACGATGCGAGTATAAATCAAAAACCAAAGTGCTTAAACCCAGCTACCCCATGCTCCACGAGTTCGGTAATTTATTTAATCAACTCCTCGGCAAATCGAAGGGACGCGAACGAAGCGAGTATAAATGAAAAACCACAGTGCTTAAACCCAGCTACCCCATGCTCCACGAGTTCAGTAATTTATTTAATCAACTCCTCGGCAAATCGAAGGGACGCGAACGAAGCGAGTATAAATCAAAAACCACAGTGCTTAAACCCAGCTACCCCATGCTCCACGAGTTCGGTAATTTATTTAATCAACTCCTCGGCAAATCGAAGGGACGCGAACGAAGCGAGTATAAATCAAAAATCAAAGCGCTTAAACCCAGCTACCCCATGCTCCCCGAGTTCAGTCATTTATTTAATCAACACCTCGACACATCGGAGGAAGGCTACCAAAGCGAGTATAAATCAAAAACAAAAGTGCTTAAACCCAGCTACCCAATGCTCCCCGAGTTCAGTAATTTATTTAATCAACACCTCGGCACATCGGAGGAAGGCTACCAAAGCGAGTATAAATCAAAAACCAAAGTGCTTAAACCCAGCTACCCAATGCTCCCCGAGTTCAGTAATTTATTTAATCAGCACCTCGGCAAATCGAAGTTAGGCGACCAAAGCGAGTATAAATCAAAATCAATGCGCTTAACCCAGCTACACCACGCTCCCTGAGATCAATAATTTATTTATTCAGCACCTCGGCACACCGGAGGGACGCGAACGAAGCGAATATAAATCAAAAACCAAAGTGCTTAAACCCAGCTACCCCATGCTCCACGAGTTCAGTAAATTATTTAATCAGCACCTCGGCACATCGGAGGGAGGCGAGCGAAGCGAGTATAAATCAAAATCAATGCGCTTAACCCAGCTACCCAATGCTCCCCGAGTTCAGTAATTTATTTAATCAACTCCTCGGCAAATCGAAGGGACGCGAACGAAGCGAGTATAAATCAAAAACCACAGTGCTTAAACCCAGCTACCCCATGCTCCACGAGTTCAGTAATTTATTTAATCAACTCCTCGGCAAATCGAAGATAGGCGAACAAAGTATAAATCAAAATCAGAGTATAAATCAAAATCAAAGCGCTTAAACCCAGCTACCCCATGCTCCCCGAGTTCAGTCATTTATTTAATCAACACCTCGACACATCGGAGGAAGGCTACCAAAGCGAGTATAAATCAAAAACAAAAGTGCTTAAACCCAGCTACCCCATGCTGCACGAGTTCAGTAATTTATTTAATCAGCACCTCGGCACATCGCAGGGAGGCGAACGAAGCGAGTATAAATCAAAAACCAAAGTGCTTAAACCCAGCTACCCCATGCTCCACGAGTTCAGTAATTTATTTAATCAGCACCTCGGCACATCGGAGGGAGGCGAGCGAAGCGAGTATAAATCAAAATCAATGCGCTTAACCCAGCTACCCAATGCTCCCCGAGTTCAGTAATTTATTTAATCAACTCCTCGGCAAATCGAAGATAGGCTACCAAAGCGAGTATAAATCAAAAACAAAAGTTCTTGAACCCAGCGACCCAATGCTCCCCGAGTTCAGTAATTTATTTAATCAGCACCTCGGAACAACGCAGGGATGCGAACGAGGCGAGTATAAATCAAAAACCACAGTGCTTAAACCCAGCTACCCAATGCTCCCGAGTTCAGTAATTATTTAATCAGCACCCCGGCAAATCGAAGTTAGGCGACCAAAGCGAGTATAATCAAAAACCAAAGTTCTTGAACCCAGCGACCCAATGCTCCCCGAGTTCAGTAATTTATTTAATCAGCACCTCGGAACAACGCAGGGATGCGAACGATGCGAGTATAAATCAAAAACCAAAGTGCTTAAACCCAGCTACCCCATGCTCCACGAGTTCGGTAATTTATTTAATCAACTCCTCGGCAAATCGAAGGGACGCGAACGAAGCGAGTATAAATCAAAAACCACAGTGCTTAAACCCAGCTACCCCATGCTCCACGAGTTCAGTAATTTATTTAATCAACTCCTCGGCAAATCGAAGGGACGCGAACGAAGCGAGTATAAATCAAAAACCACAGTGCTTAAACCCAGCTACCCCATGCTCCACGAGTTCAGTAATTTATTTAATCAACTCCTCGGCAAATCGAAGATAGGCGAACAAAGTATAAATCAAAATCAGAGTATAAATCAAAATCAAAGCGCTTAAACCCAGCTACCCCATGCTCCCCGAGTTCAGTCATTTATTTAATCAACACCTCGACACATCGGAGGAAGGCTACCAAAGCGAGTATAAATCAAAAACAAAGTGCTTAAACCCAGCTACCCCATGCTGCACGAGTTCAGTAATTTATTTAATCAGCACCTCGGCACATCGCAGGGAGGCGAACGAAGCGAGTATAAATCAAAAACCAAAGTGCTTAAACCCAGCTACCCCATGCTCCACGAGTTCAGTAATTTATTTAATCAGCACCTCGGCACATCGGAGGGAGGCGAGCGAAGCGAGTATAAATCAAAATCAATGCGCTTAACCCAGCTACCCAATGCTCCCCGAGTTCAGTAATTTATTTAATCAACTCCTCGGCAAATCGAAGATAGGCTACCAAAGCGAGTATAAATCAAAAACAAAAGTTCTTGAACCCAGCGACCCAATGCTCCCCGAGTTCAGTAATTTATTTAATCAGCACCTCGGAACAACGCAGGGATGCGAACGATGCGAGTATAAATCAAAAACAAAAGTGCTTAAACCCAGCTACCCAATGCTCCCCGAGTTCAGTAATTTATTTAATCAGCACCTCGGCAAATCGAAGTTAGGCGACCAAAGCGAGTATAAATCAAAAACCAAAGTTCTTGAACCCAGCGACCCAATGCTCCCCGAGTTCAGTAATTTATTTAATCAGCACCTCGGAACAACGCAGGGATGCGAACGATGCGAGTATAAATCAAAAACCAAAGTGCTTAAACCCAGCTACCCCATGCTCCACGAGTTCGGTAATTTATTTAATCAACTCCTCGGCAAATCGAAGGGACGCGAACGAAGCGAGTATAAATCAAAAACCACAGTGCTTAAACCCAGCTACCCCATGCTCCACGAGTTCAGTAATTTATTTAATCAACTCCTCGGCAAATCGAAGATAGGCGAACAAAGTATAAATCAAAATCAGAGTATAAATCAAAATCAAAGCGCTTAAACCCAGCTACCCCATGCTCCCCGAGTTCAGTCATTTATTTAATCAACACCTCGGCACATCGGAGGAAGGCTACCAAAGCGAGTATAAATCAAAAACAAAAGTGCTTAACCCAGCTACACCGCGCTCCCTGAGATCAATAATTTATTTCATCAGCACCTCGGCACACCGGAGGGACGCGAACGAAGCGAATATAAATCAAAAACCAAAGTGCTTAAACCCAGCTACCCCATGCTGCACGAGTTCAGTAATTTATTTAATCAGCACCTCGGCACATCGCAGGGATGCGAACGATGCGAGTATAAATCAAAAACCAAAGTTCTTGAACCCAGCGACCCAATGCTCCCCGAGTTCAGTCATTTATTTAATCAACACCTCGGCACATCGGAGGAAGGCTACCAAAGCGAGTATAAATCAAAAACAAAAGTGCTTAAACCCAGCTACCCAATGCTCCCCGAGTTCAGTAATTTATTTAATCAGCACCTCGGCAAATCGAAGTTAGGCGACCAAAGCGAGTATAAATCAAAAACCAAAGTTCTTGAACCCAGCGACCCAATGCTCCCCGAGTTCAGTAATTTATTTAATCAGCACCTCGGAACAACGCAGGGATGCGAACGAGGCGAGTATAAATCAAAAACAAAAGTGCTTAAACCCAGCTACCCAATGCTCCCCGAGTTCAGTAATTTATTTAATCAGCACCCCGGCAAATCGAAGTTAGGCGACCAAAGCGAGTATAAATCAAAAACCAAAGTTCTTGAACCCAGCGACCCAATGCTCCCCGAGTTCAGTAATTTATTTAATCAGCACCTCGGAACAACGCAGGGATGCGAACGATGCGAGTATAAATCAAAAACCAAAGTGCTTAAACCCAGCTACCCCATGCTCCACGAGTTCGGTAATTTATTTAATCAACTCCTCGGCAAATCGAAGGGACGCGAACGAAGCGAGTATAAATCAAAAACCACAGTGCTTAAACCCAGCTACCCCATGCTCCACGAGTTCAGTAATTTATTTAATCAACTCCTCGGCAAATCGAAGGGACGCGAACGAAGCGAGTATAAATCAAAAACCACAGTGCTTAAACCCAGCTACCCCATGCTCCACGAGTTCAGTAATTTATTTAATCAACTCCTCGGCAAATCGAAGATAGGCGAACAAAGTATAAATCAAAATCAGAGTATAAATCAAAATCAAAGCGCTTAAACCCAGCTACCCCATGCTCCCCGAGTTCAGTCATTTATTTAATCAACACCTCGACACATCGGAGGAAGGCTACCAAAGCGAGTATAAATCAAAAACAAAAGTGCTTAAACCCAGCTACCCCATGCTGCACGAGTTCAGTAATTTATTTAATCAGCACCTCGGCACATCGCAGGGAGGCGAACGAAGCGAGTATAAATCAAAAACCAAAGTGCTTAAACCCAGCTACCCCATGCTCCACGAGTTCAGTAATTTATTTAATCAGCACCTCGGCACATCGGAGGGAGGCGAGCGAAGCGAGTATAAATCAAAATCAATGCGCTTAACCCAGCTACCCAATGCTCCCCGAGTTCAGTAATTTATTTAATCAACTCCTCGGCAAATCGAAGATAGGCTACCAAAGCGAGTATAAATCAAAAACAAAAGTTCTTGAACCCAGCGACCCAATGCTCCCCGAGTTCAGTAATTTATTTAATCAGCACCTCGGAACAACGCAGGGATGCGAACGAGGCGAGTATAAATCAAAAACAAAAGTGCTTAAACCCAGCTACCCAATGCTCCCCGAGTTCAGTAATTTATTTAATCAGCACCCCGGCAAATCGAAGTTAGGCGACCAAAGCGAGTATAAATCAAAAACCAAAGTTCTTGAACCCAGCGACCCAATGCTCCCCGAGTTCAGTAATTTATTTAATCAGCACCTCGGAACAACGCAGGGATGCGAACGATGCGAGTATAAATCAAAAACCAAAGTGCTTAAACCCAGCTACCCCATGCTCCACGAGTTCGGTAATTTATTTAATCAACTCCTCGGCAAATCGAAGGGACGCGAACGAAGCGAGTATAAATCAAAAACCACAGTGCTTAAACCCAGCTACCCCATGCTCCACGAGTTCAGTAATTTATTTAATCAACTCCTCGGCAAATCGAAGATAGGCGAACAAAGTATAAATCAAAATCAGAGTATAAATCAAAATCAAAGCGCTTAAACCCAGCTACCCCATGCTCCCCGAGTTCAGTCATTTATTTAATCAACACCTCGGCACATCGGAGGAAGGCTACCAAAGCGAGTATAAATCAAAAACAAAAGTGCTTAACCCAGCTACACCGCGCTCCCTGAGATCAATAATTTATTTCATCAGCACCTCGGCACACCGGAGGGACGCGAACGAAGCGAATATAAATCAAAAACCAAAGTGCTTAAACCCAGCTACCCCATGCTGCACGAGTTCAGTAATTTATTTAATCAGCACCTCGGCACATCGCAGGGATGCGAACGATGCGAGTATAAATCAAAAACCAAAGTTCTTGAACCCAGCGACCCAATGCTCCCCGAGTTCAGTCATTTATTTAATCAACACCTCGGCACATCGGAGGAAGGCTACCAAAGCGAGTATAAATCAAAAACAAAAGTGCTTAAACCCAGCTACCCAATGCTCCCCGAGTTCAGTAATTTATTTAATCAGCACCTCGGCAAATCGAAGTTAGGCGACCAAAGCGAGTATAAATCAAAAACCAAAGTTCTTGAACCCAGCGACCCAATGCTCCCCGAGTTCAGTAATTTATTTAATCAGCACCTCGGAACAACGCAGGGATGCGAACGATGCGAGTATAAATCAAAAACCAAAGTGCTTAAACCCAGCTACCCCATGCTCCCCGAGTTCAGTAATTTATTTAATCAGCACCTCGGCATATCGAAGGGAAGCGAACGAAGCGAGTATAAATCAAAAACCACAGTGCTTAAACCCAGCTACCCCATGCTCCACGAGTTCAGTAATTTATTTAATCAACTCCTCGGCAAATCGAAGATAGGCTACCAAAGCGAGTATAAATCAAAATCAAAGCGCTTAAACCCAGCTACACTACGCTCACTGAGATCAATAATTTATTTAATCAGCACCTCGGCACGTCGGAAGGAGGCGAACGAAGCGAGTATAAATCAAAAACCAAAGTGCTTAAACCCAGCTACCCCATGCTCCACGAGTTCAGTAATTTATTTAATCAGCACCTCGGCACATCGGAGGGAGGCGAGCGAAGCGAGTATAAATCAAAATCAATGCGCTTAACCCAGCTACCCAATGCTCCCCGAGTTCAGTAATTTATTTAATCAACTCCTCGGCAAATCGAAGATAGGCTACCAAGCGAGTATAAATCAAAATCAAAGCGCTTAAACCCAGCTACACTACGCTCACTGAGATCAATAATTTATTTAATCAGCACCTCGGCACAACGCAGGGATGCGAACGATGCGAGTATAAATCAAAAACCAAAGTGCTTAAACCCAGCTACCCCATGCTCCACGAGTTCAGTAATTTATTTAATCAACTCCTCGGCAAATCGAAGGGACGCGAACGAAGCGAGTATAAATCAAAAACAAAAGTGCTTAAACCCAGCTACCCAATGCTCCCCGAGTTCAGTAATTTATTTAATCAACACCTCGGCACATCGGAGGAAGGCTACCAAAGCGAGTATAAATCAAAAACCAAAGTGCTTAAACCCAGCTACCCAATGCTCCCCGAGTTCAGTAATTTATTTAATCAGCACCTCGGCAAATCGAAGTTAGGCGACCAAAGCGAGTATAAATCAAAATCAATGCGCTTAACCCAGCTACACCACGCTCCCTGAGATCAATAATTTATTTAATCAGCACCTCGGCACACCGGAGGGACGCGAACGAAGCGAATATAAATCAAAAACCAAAGTGCTTAAACCCAGCTACCCCATGCTGCACGAGTTCAGTAATTTATTTAATCAACTCCTCGGCAAATCGAAGATAGGCTACCAAAGCGAGTATAAATCAAAAACAAAAGTGCTTAAACCCAGATACCAAATGCTCCCCGAGTTCAGTAATTTATTTAATCAACACCTTGGCACATCAAAGGAAGCCGAGCGAGGCAAGTATAAATCAAAACCCAAAGTGCTTAAACCCAGCTACACCACGCTCCCAGAGATCAATAATTTATTTAATCAACACGTCGGCACATCGAAGGAAGCCGAGAGAGGCGAGTATAAATTAAAAACCAAAGTGCTTAAACCCAGCTACCCCATGCTCCACGAGTTCAGTAATTTATTTAATCAGCTCCTCGGCAAATCGAAGATAGGCGACCAAAGCGAGTATAAATCAAAATCAAAGCGCTTAAACCCAGCTACAACACGCTCACTGAGATCAATAATTTATTTAATTAACACCTCGGCACATCCGAGGAAGGCGAACGAAGCGAGTATAAATCAAAAACCAAAGTGCTTAAACCCAGCTACCCCATGCTCCACGAGTTCAGTAATTTATTTAATCAGCTCCTCGGAAAATCGAAGATAGGCGACCAAAGCGAGTATAAATCAAAATCAAAGCGCTTAAACCCAGCTACACTACGCTCACTGAGATCAATAATTTATTTAATCAGCACCTCGGCACGTCGGAAGGAGGCGAACGAAGCGAGTATAAATCAAAAAAAAAGTGCTTAAACCAAGCTACCCCATGCTCCACGAGTTCAGTAATTTATTTAATCAACTCCTCGGCAAATCGAAGATAGGCTACCAAAGCGAGTATAAATCAAAATCAAAGCGCTTAAACCCAGCTACACTACGCTCACTGAGATCAATAATTTATTTAATCAGCACCTCGGCACGTCGGAAGGAGGCGAACGAAGCGAGTATAAATCAAAAACCAAAGTGCTTAAACCCAGCTACCCCATGCTCCACGAGTTCGGTAATTTATTTAATCAGCACCTCGGCACATCGGAGGGAGGCGAGCGAAGCGAGTATAAATCAAAATCAATGCGCTTAACCCAGCTACCCAATGCTCCCCGAGTTCAGTAATTTATTTAATCAA
The DNA here is from genome assembly GCF_009193385.2 of Nasonia vitripennis. NCBI lineage: Eukaryota > Metazoa > Arthropoda > Insecta > Hymenoptera > Pteromalidae > Nasonia > Nasonia vitripennis. The sequence goes on from NW_022279655.1 coordinate 42,434, forward strand.
CTCCTCGGCAAATCGAAGATAGGCTACCAAAGCGAGTATAAATCAAAATCAAAGCGCTTAAACCCAGCTACACTACGCTCACTGAGATCAATAATTTATTTAATCAGCACCTCGGCACAACGCAGGGATGCGAACGATGCGAGTATAAATCAAAAACCAAAGTGCTTAAACCCAGCTACCCCATGCTCCACGAGTTCAGTAATTTATTTAATCAACTCCTCGGCAAATCGAAGGGACGCGAACGAAGCGAGTATAAATCAAAAACAAAAGTGCTTAAACCCAGCTACCCAATGCTCCCCGAGTTCAGTAATTTATTTAATCAACACCTCGGCACATCGGAGGAAGGCTGCCAAAGCGAGTATAAATCAAAAACAAAAGTCCTTAAACCCAGCTACCCAATGCTCCCCGAGTTCAGTAATTTATTTAATCAGCACCTCGGCAAATCGAAGTTAGGCGACCAAAGCGAGTATAAATCAAAATCAATGCGCTTAACCCAGCTACACCACGCTCCCTGAGATCAATAATTTATTTAATCAGCACCTCGGCACACCGGAGGGACGCGAACGAAGCGAATATAAATCAAAAACCAAAGTGCTTAAACCCAGCTACCCCATGCTGCACGAGTTCAGTAATTTATTTAATCAACTCCTCGGCAAATCGAAGATAGGCTACCAAAGCGAGTATAAATCAAAAACAAAAGTGCTTAAACCCAGATACCAAATGCTCCCCGAGTTCAGTAATTTATTTAATCAACACCTTGGCACATCAAAGGAAGCCGAGCGAGGCAAGTATAAATCAAAACCCAAAGTGCTTAAACCCAGCTACACCACGCTCCCAGAGATCAATAATTTATTTAATCAACACGTCGGCACATCGAAGGAAGCCGAGAGAGGCGAGTATAAATTAAAAACCAAAGTGCTTAAACCCAGCTACCCCATGCTCCACGAGTTCAGTAATTTATTTAATCAGCTCCTCGGCAAATCGAAGATAGGCGACCAAAGCGAGTATAAATCAAAATCAAAGCGCTTAAACCCAGCTACAACACGCTCACTGAGATCAATAATTTATTTAATTAACACCTCGGCACATCCGAGGAAGGCGAACGAAGCGAGTATAAATCAAAAACCAAAGTGCTTAAACCCAGCTACCCCATGCTCCACGAGTTCAGTAATTTATTTAATCAGCTCCTCGGAAAATCGAAGATAGGCGACCAAAGCGAGTATAAATCAAAATCAAAGCGCTTAAACCCAGCTACACTACGCTCACTGAGATCAATAATTTATTTAATCAGCACCTCGGCACGTCGGAAGGAGGCGAACGAAGCGAGTATAAATCAAAAAAAAAGTGCTTAAACCAAGCTACCCCATGCTCCACGAGTTCAGTAATTTATTTAATCAGCTCCTCGGCAAATCGAAGATAGGCGACCAAAGCGAGTATAAATCAAAAACCAAAGTGCTTAAACCCAGCTACCCCATGCTCCACGAGTTCAGTAATTTATTTAATCAACTCCTCGGCAAATCGAAGATAGGCGACTAAAGCGAGCATAAATCAAAATCAAAGCGCTTAAACCCAGCTACAACACGCTCCCTGAGATCAATAATTTATTTAGTCAGCACCTCGGCACATCGGAGGGATGCGAACGAAGCGAGTATCAATCAAAAACAAACCTGCTTAAACCCAGCTACCCCATGCTCCCCGAGTTCAGTAATTTATTTAATCAGCACCTCGGCACATCCGAGGAAGGCGAACGAAGCGAGTATAAATCAAAAACCAAAGTGCTTAAACCAGCTAATGCTGAGTTCATAATTATTTAATCAGCTCCTCGGCAAATCGAAGATAGGCGACCCAATAAACCCAGCTACCCCCACGAGATCATAATTTATTTAATCACACTCGCATCGGAAGGAGGCGAACAAGCGAGTATAAATCAAAAACAAACCTGCTTAAACCCAGCTACCCAATGCTCCCCGAGTTCAGTAATTTATTTAATCAACTCCTCGGCAAATCGAAGATAGGCTACCAAAGCGAGTATAAATCAAAATCAAAGCGCTTAAACCCAGCTACACACGCTCACTGAGATCAATAATTTATTTAATCAGCACCTCGGCACAACGCAGGGATGCGAACGATGCGAGTATAAATCAAAAACCAAAGTGCTTAAACCCAGCTACCCCATGCTCCACGAGTTCAGTAATTTATTTAATCAACTCCTCGGCAAATCGAAGGGACGCGAACGAAGCGAGTATAAATCAAAAACAAAAGTGCTTAAACCCAGCTACCCAATGCTCCCCGAGTTCAGTAATTTATTTAATCAACACCTCGGCACATCGGAGGAAGGCTGCCAAAGCGAGTATAAATCAAAAACAAAAGTCCTTAAACCCAGCTACCCAATGCTCCCCGAGTTCAGTAATTTATTTAATCAGCACCTCGGCAAATCGAAGTTAGGCGACCAAAGCGAGTATAAATCAAAATCAATGCGCTTAACCCAGCTACACCACGCTCCCTGAGATCAATAATTTATTTAATCAGCACCTCGGCACACCGGAGGGACGCGAACGAAGCGAATATAAATCAAAAACCAAAGTGCTTAAACCCAGCTACCCCATGCTGCACGAGTTCAGTAATTTATTTAATCAACTCCTCGGCAAATCGAAGATAGGCTACCAAAGCGAGTATAAATCAAAAACAAAAGTGCTTAAACCCAGATACCAAATGCTCCCCGAGTTCAGTAATTTATTTAATCAACACCTTGGCACATCAAAGGAAGCCGAGCGAGGCAAGTATAAATCAAAACCCAAAGTGCTTAAACCCAGCTACACCACGCTCCCAGAGATCAATAATTTATTTAATCAACACGTCGGCACATCGAAGGAAGCCGAGAGAGGCGAGTATAAATTAAAAACCAAAGTGCTTAAACCCAGCTACCCCATGCTCCACGAGTTCAGTAATTTATTTAATCAGCTCCTCGGCAAATCGAAGATAGGCGACCAAAGCGAGTATAAATCAAAATCAAAGCGCTTAAACCCAGCTACAACACGCTCACTGAGATCAATAATTTATTTAATTAACACCTCGGCACATCCGAGGAAGGCGAACGAAGCGAGTATAAATCAAAAACCAAAGTGCTTAAACCCAGCTACCCCATGCTCCACGAGTTCAGTAATTTATTTAATCAGCTCCTCGGAAAATCGAAGATAGGCGACCAAAGCGAGTATAAATCAAAATCAAAGCGCTTAAACCCAGCTACACTACGCTCACTGAGATCAATAATTTATTTAATCAGCACCTCGGCACGTCGGAAGGAGGCGAACGAAGCGAGTATAAATCAAAAAAAAGTGCTTAAACCAAGCTACCCCATGCTCCACGAGTTCAGTAATTTATTTAATCAGCTCCTCGGCAAATCGAAGATAGGCGACCAAAGCGAGTATAAATCAAAAACCAAAGTGCTTAAACCCAGCTACCCCATGCTCCACGAGTTCAGTAATTTATTTAATCAACTCCTCGGCAAATCGAAGATAGGCGACTAAAGCGAGCATAAATCAAAATCAAAGCGCTTAAACCCAGCTACAACACGCTCCCTGAGATCAATAATTTATTTAGTCAGCACCTCGGCACATCGGAGGGATGCGAACGAAGCGAGTATCAATCAAAAACAAACCTGCTTAAACCCAGCTACCCCATGCTCCCCGAGTTCAGTAATTTATTTAATCAGCACCTCGGCACATCCGAGGAAGGCGAACGAAGCGAGTATAAATCAAAAACCAAAGTGCTTAAACCCAGCTACCCCATGCTCCCCGAGTTCAGTAAATTATTTAATCAGCTCCTCGGCAAATCGAAGATAGGCGACCAAAGCGAGTATAAATCAAAATCAAAGCGCTTAAACCCAGCTACACTACGCTCACTGAGATCAATAATTTATTTAATCAGCACCTCGGCACGTCGGAAGGAGGCGAACGAAGCGAGTATAAATCAAAAACAAACCTGCTTAAACCCAGCTACCCAATGCTCCCCGAGTTCAGTAATTTATTTAATCAGCACCTCGGCACATCGCAGGGATGCGAACGATGCGAGTATAAATCAAAAACCAAAGTGCTTAAACCCAGCTACCCCATGCTCCACGAGTTCAGTAATTTATTTAATCAACTCCTCGGCAAATCGAAGGGACGCGAACGAAGCGAGTATAAATCAAAAACAAAAGTGCTTAAACCCAGCTACCCAATGCTCCCCGAGTTCAGTAATTTATTTAATCAACACCTCGGCACATCGGAGGAAGGCTGCCAAAGCGAGTATAAATCAAAAACAAAAGTCCTTAAACCCAGCTACCCAATGCTCCCCGAGTTCAGTAATTTATTTAATCAGCACCTCGGCAAATCGAAGTTAGGCGACCAAAGCGAGTATAAATCAAAATCAATGCGCTTAACCCAGCTACACCACGCTCCCTGAGATCAATAATTTATTTAATCAGCACCTCGGCACACCGGAGGGACGCGAACGAAGCGAATATAAATCAAAAACCAAAGTGCTTAAACCCAGCTACCCCATGCTGCACGAGTTCAGTAATTTATTTAATCAACTCCTCGGCAAATCGAAGATAGGCTACCAAAGCGAGTATAAATCAAAAACAAAAGTGCTTAAACCCAGCTACCAAATGCTCCCCGAGTTCAGTAATTTATTTAATCAACACCTTGGCACATCAAAGGACGCCGAGCGAGGCAAGTATAAATCAAAACCCAAAGTGCTTAAACCCAGCTACACCACGCTCCCAGAGATCAATAATTTATTTAATCAACACGTCGGCACATCGAAGGAAGCCGAGAGAGGCGAGTATAAATTAAAAACCAAAGTGCTTAAACCCAGCTACCCCATGCTCCACGAGTTCAGTAATTTATTTAATCAGCTCCTCGGCAAATCGAAGATAGGCGACCAAAGCGAGTATAAATCAAAATCAAAGCGCTTAAACCCAGCTACAACACGCTCACTGAGATCAATAATTTATTTAATCAACACCTCGGCACATCCGAGGAAGGCGAACGAAGCGAGTATAAATCAAAAACCAAAGTGCTTAAACCCAGCTACCCCATGCTCCACGAGTTCAGTAATTTATTTAATCACTCCTCGGCAAATCGAAGATAGGCGACCAAAGCGAGTATAAATCAAAATCAAAGCGCTTAAACCCAGCTACACTACGCTCACTGTGATCAATAATTTATTTAATCAACACGTCGGCACATCGGACGGAGGCGAGCGAAGCGAGTATAAATCAAAAACCAAAGTGCTTAAACCCAGCTACCCCATGCTCCACGAGTTCAGTAATTTATTTAATCAGCACCTCGGCACATCTGAGGGAGGCGACCGAAGCGAGTATAAATCAAAAACCAAAGTGCTTAAACCCAGCTACCCCATGCTCCACGAGTTCAGTAATTTATTTAATCAACTCCTCGGCAAATCGAAGATAGGCGACCAAAGCGAGTATAAATCAAAATCAAAGCGCTTAAACCCAGCTACACACGCTCCTGAGATCAATAATTTATTTAATCAGCACCTCGGCACATCGGAGGGATGCGAACGAAGCGAGTATAATCAAAAACAAAGTGCTTAAACCCAGCTACCCCATGCTCCCCGAGTTCAGTAATTTATTTAATCAGCACCTCGGCAAATCGAAAGGCGAACGAAGCGAGTATAAATCAAAAACAAAGTGCTTAAACCCAGCTACCCATGCTCCCCGAGTTCAGTAATTTATTTAATCACACCTCGGCAATCGAAGAAGGCGCCAAAGCGAGTATAAATCAAAAACAAAAGTCGCTTAAACCCAGCTACCCAATGCTCCCGAGTTCAGTAATTTATTTAATCAGCACCTCGGCAAATCGAAGTAGGCGACCAAGCGAGTATAAATCAAAAACAAAGCGCTTAAACCCAGCTACCCATGCTCCCTGAGTCATAATTTATTTAATCAGCACCTCGGCACACCAGGGAGCGAACGAAGCGATATAAATCAAAAACCAAAGTGCTTAAACCCAGCTACCCCATGCTCCACGAGTTCAGTAATTTATTTAATCAACTCCTCGGCAAATCGAAGAAGGCACCAAAGCGAGTATAAATCAAAAACAAAAGTGCTTAAACCCAGCTACCCAATGCTCCCCGAGTTCAGTAATTTATTTAATCAACACCTTGGCACATCAAAGGAGCCGACGAGCAAGTATAAATCAAAAACCAAAGTGCTTAAACCCAGCTACACCACGCTCCCAGAGATCAATAATTTATTTAATCAACACGTCGGCACATCGAAGGAAGCCGAAGAGCGAGTATAAATTAAAAACCAAAGTGCTTAAACCCAGCTACACCATGCTCCACGAGTTCAGTAATTTATTTAATTAGCTCCTCGGCAAATCGAAGATAGGCGACCAAAGCGAGTATAAATCAAAATCAAAGCGCTTAAACCCAGCTACAACACGCTCACTGAGATCAATAATTTATTTAATCACACCTCGGCACATCGGAGGAAGCGAACGAAGCGAGTATAAATCAAAAACAAAGTGCTTAAACCCAGCTACCCCATGCTCCCCGAGTTCAGTAATTTATTTAATCAGCACCTCGGCAAATCGAAGAAGGCGACAAAGCGAGTATAAATCAAAAACCAAAGTGCTTAAACCCAGCTACACTACGCTCACTGAGATCAATAATTTATTTAATCAGCACCTCGGCACGTCGGAAGGAGGCGAACGAAGCGAGTATAAATAAAAAAAAAAGTGCTTAAACCCAGCTACCCCATGCTCCACGAGTTCAGTAATTTATTTAATCAGCTCCTCGGCAAATCGAAGATAGGCGACCAAAGCGAGTATAAATCAAAAACCAAAGTGCTTAAACCCAGCTACCCCATGCTCCACGAGTTCAGTAATTTATTTAATCAACTCCTCGGCAAATCGAAGATAGGCGACTAAAGCGAGCATAAATCAAAATCAAAGCGCTTAAACCCAGCTACAACACGCTCCCTGAGATCAATAATTTATTTAGTCAGCACCTCGGCACATCGGAGGGATGCGAACGAAGCGAGTATCAATCAAAAACAAACCTGCTTAAACCCAGCTACCCCATGCTCCCCGAGTTCAGTAATTTATTTAATCAGCACCTCGGCACATCCGTGGAAGGCGAACGAAGCGAGTATAAATCAAAAACCAAAGTGCTTAAACCCAGCTACCCCATGCTCCCCGAGTTCAGTAAATTATTTAATCAGCTCCTCGGCAAATCGAAGATAGGCGACCAAAGCGAGTATAAATCAAAATCAAAGCGCTTAAACCCAGCTACACTACGCTCACTGAGATCAATAATTTATTTAATCAGCACCTCGGCACATCGCAGGGATGCGAACGATGCGAGTATAAATCAAAAACCAAAGTGCTTAAACCCAGCGACCCAATGCTCCCCGAGTTCAGTAATTTATTTAATCAGCACCTCGGCACAACGCAGGGATGCGAACGATGCGAGTATAAATCAAAAACCAAAGTGCTTAAACCCAGCTACCCCATGCTCCACGAGTTCAGTAATTTATTTAATCAACTCCTCGGCAAATCGAAGATAGGCGAGTAAAGCGAGCATAAATCAAAATCAAAGCGCTTAAACCCAGCTACAACACGCTCCCTGAGATCAATAATTTATTTAGTCAGCACCTCGGCACATCGGAGGGATGCGAACGAAGCGAGTATAAATCAAAAACCAAAGCGCTTAAACCCAGCTACACTACGCTCACTGAGATCAATAATATATTTAATCAGCACCTCGGCAAATCGAAGTTAGGCGACCAAAGCGAGTATAAATCAAAATCAATGCGCTTAACCCAGCTACACCACGCTCCCTGAGATCAATAATTTATTTAATCAGCACCTCGGCACACCGGAGGGACGCGAACGAAGCGAATATAAATCAAAAACCAAAGTGCTTAAACCCAGCTACCCCATGCTGCACGAGTTCAGTAATTTATTTAATCAACTCCTCGGCAAATCGAAGATAGGCTACCAAAGCGAGTATAAATCAAAAACAAAAGTGCTTAAACCCAGCTACCCAATGCTCCCCGAGTTCAGTAATTTATTTAATCAACACCTTGGCACATCAAAGGAAGCCGAGCGAGGCAAGTATAAATCAAAACCCAAAGTGCTTAAACCCAGCTACACCACGCTCCCAGAGATCAATAATTTATTTAATCAACACGTCGGCACATCGAAGGAAGCCGAGAGAGGCGAGTATAAATTAAAAACCAAAGTGCTTAAACCCAGCTACCCCATGCTCCACGAGTTCAGTAATTTATTTAATCAGCTCCTCGGCAAATCGAAGATAGGCGACCAAAGCGAGTATAAATCAAAATCAAAGCGCTTAAACCCAGCTACAACACGCTCACTGAGATCAATAATTTATTTAATCAACACCTCGGCACATCCGAGGAAGGCGAACGAAGCGAGTATAAATCAAAAACCAAAGTGCTTAAACCCAGCTACCCCATGCTCCACGAGTTCAGTAATTTATTGAATCAGCTCCTCGGCAAATCGAAGATAGGCGACCAAAGCGAGTATAAATCAAAATCAAAGCGCTTAAACCCAGCTACACTACGCTCACTGAGATCAATAATTTATTTAATCAGCACCTCGGCACGTCGGAAGGAGGCGAACGAAGCGAGTATAAATCAAAAAAAAAGTGCTTAAACCCAGCTACCCCATGCTCCACGAGTTCAGTAATTTATTTAATCAGCTCCTCGGCAAATCGAAGATAGGCGACCAAAGCGAGTATAAATCAAAAACCAAAGTGCTTAAACCCAGCTACCCCATGCTCCACGAGTTCAGTAATTTATTTAATCAACTCCTCGGCAAATCAAAGATAGGCGACTAAAGCGAGCATAAATCAAAATCAAAGCGCTTAAACCCAGCTACAACACGCTCCCTGAGATCAATAATTTATTTAGTCAGCACCTCGGCACATCGGAGGGATGCGAACGAAGCGAGTATCAATCAAAAACAAACCTGCTTAAACCCAGCTACCCCATGCTCCCCGAGTTCAGTAATTTATTTAATCAGCACCTCGGCACATCCGAGGAAGGCGAACGAAGCGAGTATAAATCAAAAACCAAAGTGCTTAAACCCAGCTACCCCATGCTCCCCGAGTTCAGTAATTTATTTAATCAGCTCCTCGGCAAATCGAAGATAGGCGACCAAAGCGAGTATAAATCAAAATCAAAGCGCTTAAACCCAGCTACACTACGCTCACTGAGATCAATAATTTATTTAATCAGCACCTCGGCACGTCGGAAGGAGGCGAACGAAGCGAGTATAAATCAAAAACAAACCTGCTTAAACCCAGCTACCTAATGCTCCCCGAGTTCAGTAATTTATTTAATCAGCACCTCGGCACATCGCAGGGATGCGAACGATGCGAGTATAAATCAAAAACCAAAGTGCTTAAACCCAGCGACCCAATGCTCCCCGAGTTCAGTAATTTATTTAATCAGCACCTCGGCACAACGCAGGGATGCGAACGATGCGAGTATAAATCAAAAACCAAAGTGCTTAAACCCAGCTACCCCATGCTCCACGAGTTCAGTAATTTATTTAATCAACTCCTCGGCAAATCGAAGGGACGCGAACGAAGCGAGTATAAATCAAAAACAAAAGTGCTTAAACCCAGCTACCCAATGCTCCCCGAGTTCAGTAATTTATTTAATCAACACCTCGGCACATCGGAGGAAGGCTACCAAAGCGAGTATAAATCAAAAACAAAAGTGCTTAAACCCAGCTACCCAATGCTCCCCGAGTTCAGTAATTTATTTAATCAGCACCTCGGCAAATCGAAGTTCGGCGACCAAAGCGAGTATAAATCAAAATCAATGCGCTTAACCCAGCTACACCACGCTCCCTGAGATCAATAATTTATTTAATCAGCACCTCGGCACACCGGAGGGACGCGAACGAAGCGAATATAAATCAAAAACCAAAGTGCTTAAACCCAGCTACCCCATGCTGCACGAGTTCAGTAATTTATTTAATCAACTCCTCGGCAAATCGAAGATAGGCTACCAAAGCGAGTATAAATCAAAAACAAAAGTGCTTAAACCCAGCTACCCAATGCTCCCCGAGTTCAGTAATTTATTTAATCAACACCTTGGCACATCAAAGGAAGCCGAGCGAGGCAAGTATAAATCAAAAACCAAAGTGCTTAAACCCAGCTACACCACGCTCCCAGAGATCAATAATTTATTTAATCAACACGTCGGCACATCGAAGGAAGCCGAGAGAGGCGAGTATAAATTAAAAACCAAAGTGCTTAAACCCAGCTACCCCATGCTCCACGAGTTCAGTAATTTATTTAATCAGCTCCTCGGCAAATCGAAGATAGGCGACCAAAGCGAGTATAAATCAAAATCAAAGCGCTTAAACCCAGCTACAACACGCTCACTGAGATCAATAATTTATTTAATCAACACCTCGGCACATCCGAGGAAGGCGAACGAAGCGAGTATAAATCAAAAACCAAAGTGCTTAAACCCAGCTACCTAATGCTCCCCGAGTTCAGTAATTTATTTAATCAGCACCTCGGCACATCGCAGGGATGCGAACGATGCGAGTATAAATCAAAAACCAAAGTGCTTAAACCCAGCGACCCAATGCTCCCCGAGTTCAGTAATTTATTTAATCAGCACCTCGGCACAACGCAGGGATGCGAACGATGCGAGTATAAATCAAAAACCAAAGTGCTTAAACCCAGCTACCCCATGCTCCACGAGTTCAGTAATTTATTTAATCAACTCCTCGGCAAATCGAAGGGACGCGAACGAAGCGAGTATAAATCAAAAACAAAAGTGCTTAAACCCAGCTACCCAATGCTCCCCGAGTTCAGTAATTTATTTAATCAACACCTCGGCACATCGGAGGAAGGCTGCCAAAGCGAGTATAAATCAAAAACAAAAGTGCTTAAACCCAGCTACCCAATGCTCCCCGAGTTCAGTAATTTATTTAATCAGCACCTCGGCAAATCGAAGTTCGGCGACCAAAGCGAGTATAAATCAAAATCAATGCGCTTAACCCAGCTACACCACGCTCCCTGAGATCAATAATTTATTTAATCAGCACCTCGGCACACCGGAGGGACGCGAACGAAGCGAATATAAATCAAAAACCAAAGTGCTTAAACCCAGCTACCCCATGCTGCACGAGTTCAGTAATTTATTTAATCAACTCCTCGGCAAATCGAAGATAGGCTACCAAAGCGAGTATAAATCAAAAACAAAAGTGCTTAAACCCAGCTACCCAATGCTCCCCGAGTTCAGTAATTTATTTAATCAGCACCTCGGCAAATCGAAGTTCGGCGACCAAAGCGAGTATAAATCAAAATCAATGCGCTTAACCCAGCTACACCACGCTCCCTGAGATCAATAATTTATTTAATCAGCACCTCGGCACACCGGAGGGACGCGAACGAAGCGAATATAAATCAAAAACCAAAGTGCTTAAACCCAGCTACCCCATGCTGCACGAGTTCAGTAATTTATTTAATCAACTCCTCGGCAAATCGAAGATAGGCTACCAAAGCGAGTATAAATCAAAAACAAAAGTGCTTAAACCCAGCTACCCAATGCTCCCCGAGTTCAGTAATTTATTTAATCAACACCTTGGCACATCAAAGGAAGCCGAGCGAGGCAAGTATAAATCAAAAACCAAAGTGCTTAAACCCAGCTACACCACGCTCCCAGAGATCAATAATTTATTTAATCAACACGTCGGCACATCGAAGGAAGCCGAGAGAGGCGAGTATAAATTAAAAACCAAAGTGCTTAAACCCAGCTACCCCATGCTCCACGAGTTCAGTAATTTATTTAATCAGCTCCTCGGCAAATCGAAGATAGGCGACCAAAGCGAGTATAAATCAAAATCAAAGCGCTTAAACCCAGCTACAACACGCTCACTGAGATCAATAATTTATTTAATCAACGCCTCGGCACATCCGAGGAAGGCGAACGAAGCGAGTATAAATCAAAAACCAAAGTGCTTAAACCCAGCTACCCCATGCTCCACGAGTTCAGTAATTTATTGAATCAGCTCCTCGGCAAATCGAAGATAGGCGACCAAAGCGAGTATAAATCAAAATCAAAGCGCTTAAACCCAGCTACACTACGCTCACTGAGATCAATAATTTATTTAATCAGCACCTCGGCACGTCGGAAGGAGGCGAACGAAGCGAGTATAAATCAAAAAAAAAGTGCTTAAACCCAGCTACCCCATGCTCCACGAGTTCAGTAATTTATTTAATCAGCTCCTCGGCAAATCGAAGATAGGCGACCAAAGCGAGTATAAATCAAAAACCAAAGTGCTTAAACCCAGCTACCCCATGCTCCACGAGTTCAGTAATTTATTTAATCAACTCCTCGGCAAATCGAAGATAGGCGACTAAAGCGAGCATAAATCAAAATCAAAGCGCTTAAACCCAGCTACAACACGCTCCCTGAGATCAATAATTTATTTAGTCAGCACCTCGGCACATCGGAGGGATGCGAACGAAGCGAGTATCAATCAAAAACAAACCTGCTTAAACCCAGCTACCCCATGCTCCCCGAGTTCAGTAATTTATTTAATCAGCACCTCGGCACATCCGAGGAAGGCGAACGAAGCGAGTATAAATCAAAAACCAAAGTGCTTAAACCCAGCTACCCCATGCTCCCCGAGTTCAGTAATTTATTTAATCAGCTCCTCGGCAAATCGAAGATAGGCGACCAAAGCGAGTATAAATCAAAATCAAAGCGCTTAAACCCAGCTACACTACGCTCACTGAGATCAATAATTTATTTAATCAGCACCTCGGCACGTCGGAAGGAGGCGAACGAAGCGAGTATAAATCAAAAACAAACCTGCTTAAACCCAGCTACCTAATGCTCCCCGAGTTCAGTAATTTATTTAATCAGCACCTCGGCACATCGCAGGGATGCGAACGATGCGAGTATAAATCAAAAACCAAAGTGCTTAAACCCAGCGACCCAATGCTCCCCGAGTTCAGTAATTTATTTAATCAGCACCTCGGCACAACGCAGGGATGCGAACGATGCGAGTATAAATCAAAAACCAAAGTGCTTAAACCCAGCTACCCCATGCTCCACGAGTTCAGTAATTTATTTAATCAACTCCTCGGCAAATCGAAGGGACGCGAACGAAGCGAGTATAAATCAAAAACAAAAGTGCTTAAACCCAGCTACCCAATGCTCCCCGAGTTCAGTAATTTATTTAATCAACACCTCGGCACATCGGAGGAAGGCTGCCAAAGCGAGTATAAATCAAAAACAAAAGTGCTTAAACCCAGCTACCCAATGCTCCCCGAGTTCAGTAATTTATTTAATCAGCACCTCGGCAAATCGCAGGGATGCGAACGATGCGAGTATAAATCAAAATCAAAGCGCTTAAACCCAGCTACAACACGCTCACTGAGATCAATAATTTATTTAGTCAGCACCTCGGCACATCGGAGGGATGCGAACGAAGCGAGTATCAATCAAAAACAAACCTGCTTAAACCCAGCTACCCCATGCTCCCCGAGTTCAGTAATTTATTTAATCAGCATCTCGGCACATCCGAGGAAGGCGAACGAAGCGAGTATGAATCAAAAACCAAAGTGCTTAAACCCAGCTACCCCATGCTCCCCGAGTTCAGTAAATTATTTAATCAGCTCCTCGGCAAATCGAAGATAGGCGACCAAAGCGAGTATAAATCAAAATCAAAGCGCTTAAACCCAGCTACACTACGCTCACTGAGATCAATAATTTATTTAATCAGCACCTCGGCACATCGCAGGGATGCGAACGATGCGAGTATAAATCAAAAACCAAAGTGCTTAAACCCAGCTACCCCATGCTCCACGAGTTCAGTAATTTATTTAATCAACTCCTCGGCAAATCGAAGATAGGCGAGTAAAGCGAGCATAAATCAAAATCAAAGCGCTTAAACCCAGCTACAACAGGCTCCCTGAGATCAATAATTTATTTAGTCAGCACCTCGGCACATCGGAGGGATGCGAACGAAGCGAGTATAAATCAAAAACCAAAGCGCTTAAACCCAGCTACACTACGCTCACTGAGATCAATAATTTATTTAATCAGCACCTCGGCAAATCGAAGTTAGGCGACCAAAGCGAGTATAAATCAAAATCAATGCGCTTAACCCAGCTACACCACGCTCCCTGAGATCAATAATTTATTTAATCAGCACCTCGGCACACCGGAGGGACGCGAACGAAGCGAATATAAATCAAAAACCAAAGTGCTTAAACCCAGCTACCCCATGCTGCACGAGTTCAGTAATTTATTTAATCAACTCCTCGGCAAATCGAAGATAGGCTACCAAAGCGAGTATAAATCAAAAACAAAAGTGCTTAAACCCAGCTACCCAATGCTCCCCGAGTTCAGTAATTTATTTAATCAACACCTTGGCACATCAAAGGAAGCCGAGCGAGGCAAGTATAAATCAAAACCCAAAGTGCTTAAACCCAGCTACACCACGCTCCCAGAGATCAATAATTTATTTAATCAACACGTCGGCACATCGAAGGAAGCCGAGAGAGGCGAGTATAAATTAAAAACCAAAGTGCTTAAACCCAGCTACCCCATGCTCCACGAGTTCAGTAATTTATTTAATCAGCTCCTCGGCAAATCGAAGATAGGCGACCAAAGCGAGTATAAATCAAAATCAAAGCGCTTAAACCCAGCTACAACACGCTCACTGAGATCAATAATTTATTTAATCAACACCTCGGCACATCCGAGGAAGGCGAACGAAGCGAGTATAAATCAAAAACCAAAGTGCTTAAACCCAGCTACCCCATGCTCCACGAGTTCAGTAATTTATTTAATCAGCTCCTCGGCAAATCGAAGATAGGCGACCAAAGCGAGTATAAATCAAAATCAAAGCGCTTAAACCCAGCTACACTACGCTCACTGAGATCAATAATTTATTTAATCAGCACCTCGGCACGTCGGAAGGAGGCGAACGAAGCGAGTATAAATCAAAAACAAACCTGCTTAAACCCAGCTACCTAATGCTCCCCGAGTTCAGTAATTTATTTAATCAGCACCTCGGCACATCGCAGGGATGCGAACGATGCGAGTATAAATCAAAAACCAAAGTGCTTAAACCCAGCGACCCAATGCTCCCCGAGTTCAGTAATTTATTTAATCAGCACCTCGGCACAACGCAGGGATGCGAACGATGCGAGTATAAATCAAAAACCAAAGTGCTTAAACCCAGCTACCCCATGCTCCACGAGTTCAGTAATTTATTT
Source organism: Nasonia vitripennis (assembly GCF_009193385.2). NCBI lineage: Eukaryota > Metazoa > Arthropoda > Insecta > Hymenoptera > Pteromalidae > Nasonia > Nasonia vitripennis. Next base: position 57,731 of record NW_022279655.1, read on the forward strand.
AATCAACTCCTCGGCAAATCGAAGGGACGCGAACGAAGCGAGTATAAATCAAAAACAAAAGTGCTTAAACCCAGCTACCCAATGCTCCCCGAGTTCAGTAATTTATTTAATCAACACCTCGGCACATCGGAGGAAGGCTGCCAAAGCGAGTATAAATCAAAAACAAAAGTGCTTAAACCCAGCTACCCAATGCTCCCCGAGTTCAGTAATTTATTTAATCAGCACCTCGGCAAATCGCAGGGATGCGAACGATGCGAGTATAAATCAAAATCAAAGCGCTTAAACCCAGCTACAACACGCTCACTGAGATCAATAATTTATTTAGTCAGCACCTCGGCACATCGGAGGGATGCGAACGAAGCGAGTATCAATCAAAAACAAACCTGCTTAAACCCAGCTACCCCATGCTCCCCGAGTTCAGTAATTTATTTAATCAGCATCTCGGCACATCCGAGGAAGGCGAACGAAGCGAGTATGAATCAAAAACCAAAGTGCTTAAACCCAGCTACCCCATGCTCCCCGAGTTCAGTAAATTATTTAATCAGCTCCTCGGCAAATCGAAGATAGGCGACCAAAGCGAGTATAAATCAAAATCAAAGCGCTTAAACCCAGCTACACTACGCTCACTGAGATCAATAATTTATTTAATCAGCACCTCGGCACATCGCAGGGATGCGAACGATGCGAGTATAAATCAAAAACCAAAGTGCTTAAACCCAGCTACCCCATGCTCCACGAGTTCAGTAATTTATTTAATCAACTCCTCGGCAAATCGAAGATAGGCGAGTAAAGCGAGCATAAATCAAAATCAAAGCGCTTAAACCCAGCTACAACAGGCTCCCTGAGATCAATAATTTATTTAGTCAGCACCTCGGCACATCGGAGGGATGCGAACGAAGCGAGTATAAATCAAAAACCAAAGCGCTTAAACCCAGCTACACTACGCTCACTGAGATCAATAATTTATTTAATCAGCACCTCGGCAAATCGAAGTTAGGCGACCAAAGCGAGTATAAATCAAAATCAATGCGCTTAACCCAGCTACACCACGCTCCCTGAGATCAATAATTTATTTAATCAGCACCTCGGCACACCGGAGGGACGCGAACGAAGCGAATATAAATCAAAAACCAAAGTGCTTAAACCCAGCTACCCCATGCTGCACGAGTTCAGTAATTTATTTAATCAACTCCTCGGCAAATCGAAGATAGGCTACCAAAGCGAGTATAAATCAAAAACAAAAGTGCTTAAACCCAGCTACCCAATGCTCCCCGAGTTCAGTAATTTATTTAATCAACACCTTGGCACATCAAAGGAAGCCGAGCGAGGCAAGTATAAATCAAAACCCAAAGTGCTTAAACCCAGCTACACCACGCTCCCAGAGATCAATAATTTATTTAATCAACACGTCGGCACATCGAAGGAAGCCGAGAGAGGCGAGTATAAATTAAAAACCAAAGTGCTTAAACCCAGCTACCCCATGCTCCACGAGTTCAGTAATTTATTTAATCAGCTCCTCGGCAAATCGAAGATAGGCGACCAAAGCGAGTATAAATCAAAATCAAAGCGCTTAAACCCAGCTACAACACGCTCACTGAGATCAATAATTTATTTAATCAACACCTCGGCACATCCGAGGAAGGCGAACGAAGCGAGTATAAATCAAAAACCAAAGTGCTTAAACCCAGCTACCCCATGCTCCACGAGTTCAGTAATTTATTTAATCAGCTCCTCGGCAAATCGAAGATAGGCGACCAAAGCGAGTATAAATCAAAATCAAAGCGCTTAAACCCAGCTACACTACGCTCACTGAGATCAATAATTTATTTAATCAGCACCTCGGCACGTCGGAAGGAGGCGAACGAAGCGAGTATAAATCAAAAAAAAGTGCTTAAACCCAGCTACCCCATGCTCCACGAGTTCAGTAATTTATTTAATCAGCTCCTCGGCAAATCGAAGATAGGCGACCAAAGCGAGTATAAATCAAAAACCAAAGTGCTTAAACCCAGCTACCCCATGCTCCACGAGTTCAGTAATTTATTTAATCAACTCCTCGGCAAATCGAAGATAGGCGACTAAAGCGAGCATAAATCAAAATCAAAGCGCTTAAACCCAGCTACAACACGCTCCCTGAGATCAATAATTTATTTAGTCAGCACCTCGGCACATCGGAGGGATGCGAACGAAGCGAGTATCAATCAAAAACAAACCTGCTTAAACCCAGCTACCCCATGCTCCCCGAGTTCAGTAATTTATTTAATCAGCACCTCGGCACATCCGAGGAAGGCGAACGAAGCGAGTATAAATCAAAAACCAAAGTGCTTAAACCCAGCTACCCCATGCTCCCCGAGTTCAGTAATTTATTTAATCAGCTCCTCGGCAAATCGAAGATAGGCGACCAAAGCGAGTATAAATCAAAATCAAAGCGCTTAAACCCAGCTACACTACGCTCACTGAGATCAATAATTTATTTAATCAGCACCTCGGCACGTCGGAAGGAGGCGAACGAAGCGAGTATAAATAAAAAAAAAAGTGCTTAAACCCAGCTACCCCATGCTCCACGAGTTCAGTAATTTATTTAATCAGCTCCTCGGCAAATCGAAGATAGGCGACCAAAGCGAGTATAAATCAAAAACCAAAGTGCTTAAACCCAGCTACCCCATGCTCCACGAGTTCAGTAATTTATTTAATCAACTCCTCGGCAAATCGAAGATAGGCGACTAAAGCGAGCATAAATCAAAATCAAAGCGCTTAAACCCAGCTACAACACGCTCCCTGAGATCAATAATTTATTTAGTCAGCACCTCGGCACATCGGAGGGATGCGAACGAAGCGAGTATCAATCAAAAACAAACCTGCTTAAACCCAGCTACCCCATGCTCCCCGAGTTCAGTAATTTATTTAATCAGCACCTCGGCACATCCGAGGAAGGCGAACGAAGCGAGTATAAATCAAAAACCAAAGTGCTTAAACCCAGCTACCCCATGCTCCCCGAGTTCAGTAAATTATTTAATCAGCTCCTCGGCAAATCGAAGATAGGCGACCAAAGCGAGTATAAATCAAAATCAAAGCGCTTAAACCCAGCTACACTACGCTCACTGAGATCAATAATTTATTTAATCAGCACCTCGGCACATCGCAGGGATGCGAACGATGCGAGTATAAATCAAAAACCAAAGTGCTTAAACCCAGCGACCCAATGCTCCCCGAGTTCAGTAATTTATTTAATCAGCACCTCGGCAAATCGAAGTTCGGCGACCAAAGCGAGTATAAATCAAAATCAATGCGCTTAACCCAGCTACACCACGCTCCCTGAGATCAATAATTTATTTAATCAGCACCTCGGCACACCGGAGGGACGCGAACGAAGCGAATATAAATCAAAAACCAAAGTGCTTAAACCCAGCTACCCCATGCTGCACGAGTTCAGTAATTTATTTAATCAACTCCTCGGCAAATCGAAGATAGGCTACCAAAGCGAGTATAAATCAAAAACAAAAGTGCTTAAACCCAGCTACCCAATGCTCCCCGAGTTCAGTAATTTATTTAATCAACACCTTGGCACATCAAAGGAAGCCGAGCGAGGCAAGTATAAATCAAAAACCAAAGTGCTTAAACCCAGCTACACCACGCTCCCAGAGATCAATAATTTATTTAATCAACACATCGGCACATCGAAGGAAGCCGAGAGAGGCGAGTATAAATTAAAAACCAAAGTGCTTAAACCCAGCTACCCCATGCTCCACGAGTTCAGTAATTTATTTAATCAGCTCCTCGGCAAATCGAAGATAGGCGACCAAAGCGAGTATAAATCAAAATCAAAGCGCTTAAACCCAGCTACAACACGCTCACTGAGATCAATAATTTATTTAATCAACACCTCGGCACATCCGAGGAAGGCGAACGAAGCGAGTATAAATCAAAAACCAAAGTGCTTAAACCCAGCTACCCCATGCTCCACGAGTTCAGTAATTTATTTAATCAGCTCCTCGGCAAATCGAAGATAGGCGACCAAAGCGAGTATAAATCAAAAACCAAAGTGCTTAAACCCAGCTACCCCATGCTCCACGAGTTCAGTAATTTATTTAATCAACTCCTCGGCAAATCGAAGATAGGCGACTAAAGCGAGTATAAATCAAAATCAAAGCGCTTAAACCCAGCTACAACACGCTCACTGAGATTAATAATTTATTTAATCAACACCTCGGCACATCGGAGGAAGGCTACCAAAGCGAGTATAAATCAAAAACAAAAGTGCTTAAACCCAGCTACCCAATGCTCCCCGAGTTCAGTAATTTATTTAATCAACACCTCGGCACATCGGAGGAAGGCTACCAAAGCGAGTATAAATCAAAAACCAAAGTTGACCTTAACAAAAGTTGAAGGGGGTAAAGGGGGCCATCGAATGACATAAACACCTATGACTTTGAACTCGATTTTCAAGGTCATTTGAGGGTAATTGTGATTTTTTTAAATAGGAACCTCTATTTTAGTCCTTGGAATCGGATAGAGCGGAAAAAATTACGTCGCAAAAGATATTTTAAGTTTGCTTTGGTGACCTTCAGAAGGTCAATTCAAGGTCAAATAACAAAAAATCTGCTAAACAGCTGTTTGTCTGGTTTTATTTTACTGATGTCGAAAGATGACCTTGACAAAAGTTGAAGGGAGCAAAAGGGGCCATCTAATGACACCAACACCTTTGACCTTGAACTAGATTTTCAAGGTCATTTCAAGGTCATTGTATTTTTTTAACGGGAACCCCTATTTTTGACCTCGGAATACGGAGCAGCGGAAAAAATTACGTCGGAAATGACATTTTAAGTTTGCTTTAGTGACCTTGAGAAGGTCAATTTAAGGTCAAATAAGAAGTATCAGCCTAAGATTGTTTTCCTTTCAATTTTTTCGTAGAATTATCATTTTATTATTGTAATAAACATTAAGAGAATAATTGACTTAAAATGTGATTATGCTTTGCTGACTTTAAAGCCATTTTGTAAGGTCAAAAGTGAAAATGCAATATCAAATGTTATGTGAAGTCCATATTTATATCCTAACTTTAGCGTTACCCAGGAACAACGACGTGGACGTAATAGGATTGTGTTCTCTTCGGGGTGCTTGATTAGAGTGAGTCCCCTTGCCTCTCACTTTTCGGGGTGCTTGATTAGAGTGAGTCCCCTTGCCTCTCACTTTTCGGGGTGCTTGATTAGAGTGAGTCCCCTTGCCTCTCACTTTTGCTCAAAATTCAACGCAGGTGCTCAAAGACACCACCATTTTATTGGATACACAATTCAATTCGATGCTGAAAATGTTCTACTGTTCTGAGTAATACAGCTCTTGGGGTGTTTTCACAAGCGGTTTGAATTCTGTGGATCATATCTTCCCTTGTTGTAGTTTCATGTTCATAAACAACATCTTTCAAATACCCCCACAAATAGAAATCGGGTGATGTCATATCTGGAGATCTCGGTGGCCATCGAACACCGAAATCTCCACGTCCAGTGCGTCCAATCCACCTGTCACGGTAATTTTGATTAAGATATTGTCTAACTATTCGAGCATAGTGCGCAGGAGCTCCATCTAATTGAATCCACATTCTTGCTCTTGTGTATAAATCTACTTCTTCAAGAAGTACTGGAAGACGTTCTCTCAGGAACTGTAAAATTGGACGCACTGGACGTGGAGATTTGGGTGTTCGATGGGCACCGAGATCTCCAGATATGACATCACCCGATTTCTATTTGTGGGGGTATTTGAAAGATGCTGTTTATGAACATGAAACTACAACAAGGGAAGATATGATCCACAGAATTCAAACCGCTTGTGAAAACATCCCAAGAGCTGTATTACTCAGAACAGTAGAACATTTTCAGCAGCGAATTGAATTGTGTATCCAACAAAATGGTGGTGTCTTTGAGCACCTGCGTTGAATTTTGAGCAAAAGTGAGAGGCACTCTAATTAAGCACCCCGAAAAGTGAGAGGCAAGGGGACTCACTCTAATCAAGCACCCCAAAGGGAACACAATCCTATTACGTCCACGTCGTCGTTCCTGGGTAACGCTAATGTTAGGATATAAATATGGACTTCACATAACATTTGATATTGCATTTTTGCACTTTTGACCTTACAAAATGGCTTTAAAGTCAGCAAAGCATAATCACATTTTAACTCAATTATTCTCTTAATGTTTATTACAAAAATGATAATTCTACGAAAAAATTGAAAGGAAAACAATCTTAGGCTGGTACTTCTTATTTGACCTTGAATTGACCTTCTCAAGGTCACTAAGGCAAACTTGAAATGTCATTTCCGACGTAATTTTTTCCGCTGCTCCATATTCCGAGGTCAAAAATAGGGGTTCCCGTTAAAAAAATACAATGTCCTTCAAATGACCTTGAAAATCGAGTTCTAGGTCAAAGGTGTTGGTGTCATTAGATGGCCCCTTTTGCTCCCTTCAACTTTTGTCAAAGTCATCTTTCGACATCAGTAAAATAAAACCAGACAAACAGCTGTTTATCAGATTTTTTGTTATTTGACCTTGAATTGACCTTCTCAAGGTCACCAAAGCAAACTTAAAATATCCTTTGCGACGTAATTTTTTCCGCTCTATCCGATTCCAAGGTCTAAAATAGAGGTTCCTATTTAAAAAAATCACAATTACCCTCAAATGACCTTGAAAATCGAGTTCAAAGTCATAGGTGTTTATGTCATTCGATGGCCCCCTTTACCCCCTTCAACTTTTGTTAAGGTAATTTTTCGTTAAAATTAGTTTTTCCATGGTTTTTTGTCGTGGACGGATTAAAATGAAACACCCTGTATATACCTTATTATAGGAGTATATAGATACATTACGTATATTATTTACATCAAAACACAAAAACATTACATATACATATAACTCCAACCTGTCTGAAGAAATATAGAATACCATGTACATATTTACTTAGTCTATACAATTACGTGACTACTACTTATATAATGCAATAAAAGAAACAGCTGAATGGAGTATATAAATATGTACTTCCAGCAGGGAACTGCACTCAACTGCGATTTTTAAAACTTTATTTAAATCCAATAATATTCTTGCCGCAATATTCAAGCTAGACATCACTTATTTCTATTCCTGCTTTAACTTCGTAAAAACACACATAAACTCTTAATTATAATAATTAAACGATGCAAAAACTGTTTTTAACTGGTTATCTTTTATAAATGAATAATTATTATTAGAATAAATTTGTTGTTACCATACCACCATACTCATATAAGATGTATGTATTTTACAAACTAAGACATATAAAACTTTTTATAAACTAATACCTCATAAATAATCTATTTAGGAAAAAAATAATTGCATCTTCAACATTCTTATTTTGCCATAATCGGCGCATAATAAATTTTTCAATAAACTATTTATCATTATTTTGAGAAGAAATATATTTACATAATTTATTCTAAAACTAATCTTTTATATAATAGTTATTTCAAAATAAATCCTTATTTTTTGCAAAACAAAAAAGTATTTACATTAACTAAACAATGATGGAAAAAAATTATCATAACAATAATTAACAGTGTTATGAAATACTTGCTTAAGTTAAGCTAGACTCTACTCTCAGTTTTTTTACCATGGGTTCTTCTTTATTCGCTTCAACCCTCTTAGACGCCTCAATAAGCTGATATTCCTTTATCATGCAATGACCCCATGGTAGCGTGTCTGTCTGATCAAAGATCAGGTATCGCTTATCGTCATTTGAACTCAAGGCAACCTTCTGCTCCTTCTCAGTCTGAATGACATGAAGACGGCTACGAATATTTGTTTGCTCACGACTAATACAGGTCTTCTTTCGAAGTCAATGGATATAATCATCAAACTCAATAAATGGTGATTTGTCAATTGATGATCGCACACCCTTTATTTTTTTAATAGGTGTTTGATCTTGTACCTTGACTGAGTACATCTTGCTACGGAGGCCAACAAACTCCGTCATGATGTTACCGTTGCTCTCATCCTTCATGAGTCCCACTTTCTTCTTGTTGACAAGAGTGATATTAAGTTGATTATCAGCTGGATAATCAGAAGTGTCGAACTCATGAAGATCAGTTTTCATCAAAGCATACATATCCACATTACTAACTTCGTAGATGAAACTGTCTGTATCTGTGTAGAGGAGTTTAGCCCTATCTCCTACTCGTTTTTGCATGTAATCATAGTGAAAGCGGTAAACAAGCGTTTTTGATAAATCTAGTACTACCAATCCAATGTAAACTGGCTTACGGGTAAAGATCTCTATACGAGAAAGTCGAATGGCCACGAGATTCTCGTCGAAAATCGTACAGCTGTGGAAGTTGGGCTGAGCAATATACGCTTCACAACCGTAGCGACCTTCCCATTTATTTACCAGCTTTACATTGACTTTTGCGCTCATTCTCTATGGTTTCACCATACACTGCATTATTATAGAGCTTGAAAAGCATTTTTTCAAATTCATTTTTCGCGTTCTTCCTCATTTCACTTTTAAGATCAATATATGGTTTCAACCATGGCTTTTGATTGATTTCGATAGCTCGATGAATTTTCTGTAATCGAAGACCATATTTAAGAGCTTGTTTAAGTGCCCTATATTGTAGAATATACCGCTCCTTGTTGTTCAATGTTGTAAGTAACTTTTTCTGCTTTAAGCCTAGAGGTGCAACATGCTCCGGACATAACGTTAGATCCTTGTTAGTATCATGTAGAGTTTCTGGATACTCGAGGTCGACTTCCACGATATAACCGATTAAAGCATCAGACACGTTAAAGAAGTCACTAAGATCACTAAGATCTTAAACCATTGTAAGGCAAGGATTGAGTCATTGCCCTAGAAATAAATGATTTATCAGTATATCATTATTAATCGATAAATTTATTCGAATAAAAAGGTGTTCTTACCATCCGTACAAGTTGTTGACGTCATAGTACATCAGGTACTTTGACTCTTCATCCCGGTTACATCCTGATTCCATATAGCGATTGTTGCCCTTGGCATATCTGTTGCAGCACTGGCTTATACAACCACGGATGCCTCGCTCGACAAAAAGCAGCATGTCTTTGTCAGTCAAAAGCTGGAGCTTGATACCAGTAAATTTTAGCATCCCAAGTGAGACCTGGAGTAGTATAATAGTGTGCAGGATCCAGCTGATAGGTATCAATGCACATGGTTCTAAAGTCTTTCAGACATTTTGCGCATGGTTATAGTCTTCATCTGATATATTATTTTCATACAGAATGCTATAGAAACTTTCTTTGTCTGGGAGCGAGTTTTCGTTTAAGTTATCAAAAGTTTGATGTGATCATAAGGAAACACACCTTTCCTTCTAAGCAATTGTATTTGATAATCATTAAACTCTTTTTTGAACTCTTTTCAAGAATTTCCAACTTCTCCAAATATGAGGCGAGTTTATCAAGCGAAGATGGCATAAAGTGGAATGAATCAATGAATCTAAAGTTAATACCACTTCCATCGATATACTATATGAATGAGATGTATTTTTCTTTGTTTTGTGGAATAATTGAGACTCGATCTTGGAAGCTATTAGCTAGCTGTTTTATAAAAAGATGGGAATCATAACCACTTAAGTTGTGGAAGACGACGGGAATACTTCTTGCATCCATGTATTGAAGATTATAGTTGTTGTGAGCCGCACCACGATATCTAAAATATGAAAGGTATAGAAGGTATAAAGAAAGATAAGAAGCATGTGTATGTAAATATATAAGAATAATATCAAACTTACACTCCCGTGAGATGGCAATGGTCTCAGACTTTCCAATCTTTTTCATCTAAAGAGCCACCGCAAATGTGACAGGTTGCAGCCAAATCAAATAATTTTTTATCTTCATCCTTCATAGATATCGAATTCTTGTATATACTGTCAAGTTCTTCAGCTAGTTTATGAAGCTGTAAGACAAACCATTTTGCAGGATTTTCGTCATGTTCTGCTTCTCTTCTATAGCACATATATTGACTCTTGATTTCATCATGTCTGTATTTTATATAGAAGTCAACACTGAATGGTTCATGTTCTTGGAGAACTTGATCATTATCTTTTACAGGTTTGAGAATACATTCAAAGTCTGCATATACAACTATTGGAACTCTTTCATTGTTCTTAAAGTTTTTAAATTTCAACAAACTGTCTTCAGCATTTTTAGGCAACAAAACTTTACACTTGTTCACTTGCATACAATCTATTTCATGAGCTCTTAATTTATCTTCGTTATGAAAATAGTGGATGCAACGATCACAGATATGTTTTTTATGAACTTTCTTCGATTATTGTGAAGAGACAAGACGAGATAAATTTTTAATCCACATATAATGGAATCGTGGAACTTGCAAGTATTCTTGTTGTTTATCGTCAGTTTTATCTACATAAGTATCTTGCACAAGCAGTAGATTCACGTGTTTAACTTTCTTTAAAGTTGTCAAGTGACACGGAGACATATTAAATTACCTATCTTTTTAAGCATGAATAGATTTACAGATACATCATTCTGTTTCTCAAACTTTGGTATTCGTGTGGTAGATACTGGAAAATCAATATCATTGAAGTTCAATTCGTTCACATAAGCTTCATATTTTGAAACTCGCTGTGCATCCTTATTTACGGGATGTAGATCTGATAGAATAGCCCATTTAAAGCATTCATTATCTTAATTTTGGACATTGACACACGCTTACCTGTTTCGAAGGAGCTTTGGCAGTTCAATGTACGAAGCAGCTTTCATACGACTTAATTTATTCATATTTACAGTCAAGTTGAGAATAGCTTTCAAAGTCTAACGAGAGTCTCGTTCTTGAAACTCTTCCATGTCACGCTCAATTGGTTGTTTAATGTTTTCCCCCGAACCACTCCACTCTGTCAAGTCTGTAATCATATAGATTGAAGTACTCTTAGTATTAAAATATTTCACTTCCACTATTTCTTTATCATCTTTTACAATTGCATATTCTGCAGCCAGAATACAGTGCTCCTTCAATGATTTATGCATTAGCAAATCAGCTTTAATTTTTGTTACAAGTATGGCGCATGCATCTTTCATGAAAGTGCTTATGTCAAGATGTTTTAGATTAGTAATAATACTGGTTTTAAAATTGTTTTTAAATGCAGATTTTGCATCATCCCACATAACTCGTAAAACATTCTCTTGGAGACCAGCACCAACTTTCAGTAGAGAATCATTTAACAATCGCCGTATACTGTATAATGTCCGCATGAGGTTTGACAAGTCTTTTTCTTATAAATATTCAAGCTTGAGAAATCAATCAATTCATTCAGTTCAAAAATAGTTTTAGAGGCTAAATCAATCCACCTCTGCAAGTCGTTGGAGTACGCAAACCCATCACGTGCATTCTTTACACAATGCCACAACTCATTTACAATGTCTAAAAAATACTTTTTTGATCCATACTGAGTCAAATGATTTTCAATGATCTGTAATAAGTATACGCAGTGAAAAAAAGCACTAAATTTTGGAGGAGTTTAAAATTCTCTACCTGTAATTGTTTAAAGAATCCGTAATCTAGATAACTGGCACTCACTCGATAGGGAACCAGCAATACGCAGGAATTACTGAAAACTATAAATAGGTATTATGTGTATTATTATTACAATTATTCAAATAAAATAAGTATACTTGTTTTATTTGATTTTACGCATAGAGTTTTTACTAAATCGAAATGCTAATGGATTTTTTAAACTTTTCTAAGCTACTAATTCTTGTATGAATATATATATATATATATATATATATATATAAAGTAATAAAACATTTAAAATAGGGAATAGGAGCCTTAGTGCATAAAGATACGTGTGTATATAAAATAAAAATATTATTAATTTTACCAGTATATTATGTGGTTGACATTTACACTACTTATCCAAATTATTAATAATTTTGTTCTGATTGATAAACTATAATAAGTAATTCAGATTTTATATATTATAAAATTGAAAGAGAGGATTTTCACCTGATTTAAAACATAAGATTTAAATCAGGTGAAAATCCTGATTATAGTGGTTGTTTTCTTAAAAAGCATGTGATCGCTAGTGTCTAACATTTTTATGCAGAGACTACGATAAAAAAAAACCTATGGAAAAGTACGAGAGTGAGGGCGGCTGTCGCTCAGTTCAAAGAAACGTGAAAGGTGTGAGCATAGGTAAAGTGAAAGTGTTAAGGTAAGGTGTAGGGAACGTTTTGTTAAAACTTGAGCAACGAGCATTACCTCGATACAAAATAGATGTAAATAATCAATTATTATGTTTTAGTTATACATAAATTATTAACTAAAAAATTAATTTTACAAACTATGAACGTTACTGTTCTCCAAGAACTTAATGAAAATAATATAGAAAAGTTTCAGAATGGTAGTTGAAACTATGATGATAAAGAATAAGCGAGCCATACGTCATATGCCAATAGTGCTGAGAGATTTGAAAAAATTGCAAGTAGAATTTTTCAAAAGTGATGTATATGTTATTTTTATGTGGGCGTGTGCGTGTTAAAAGAAAATAATATTGTCACCTTTTATAGTTAGCTTTTATGAAAATAATAATTACCTTTTATGTTGTTAACAGTCACATACTAACACTATTAATAGAACAAAGTTTCACGTTAAAAATACGAACCATTTATATAGAGTATAGTCGCCACACGAAAGAGTGGGGACTATGGGAAACGTATTTAAAAGTACGAGAGAGAGGGTAGTTAAAAAATCCGAGCATCTAGCTGTTTCGGCTGTACCGCGCGCGCTCTAGAGAATTGATGCAATACGCTAGAGTAGAGACTATGGGAAACGCATTTAAAAGTACGAGAGAGAGAGAGAGAGAGAGAGAGAGAGAGAGAGAGAAAGAGAGAGAGAGAGAGAGAGAGAGGATAGATGAAAAATCCGAGGATCTATTTGTTTCGGCTGCACCGCGCGAGCTGTACAGAATCGATGCAATACACCAGAATGAGGACTATGGGAAACGTATTTAAAAGTATGAAAGAAGGGGTAGTGGAAAAATCCGAGGATCTAGCTATTTCGGCTGCACCGCACCCCCCCCCCCCCCCACACACAGTCCAGCCCGCGAATATGTATATACACAAATAAAAAAAATACTATTGGATAGATCTGAATTTGCTCAGTCCATCCACGTTATTATTTTAATTTGCCCCGACTTGGTTTTTTTTGGGAAAAATCAAAATAAAAAATTGAAATATTTACAACTTTGGAATACTTGTATCTCTCTAAGCGAGCATAATAATAGACATTTAAATATGGCAAAAAATTGCTCAGGGGCTACTTCAATTTGCCCTGTAGCCAAATATCCAAAATATTCAATTATTATTACGCAAAAAATAGAAAAACGATTGCAGATTATAACTCCCTGAATTCCGACATTACAGATTTTTCGTTGCAACTGCGTCACTATTCTGCGCATGGTTCGCTGTCGTGTCCAATACCAGAAAACTTTTCAAATTCACTCACGTTTATAATAATATAATCGATTTACTTTGCACATGTCTCAATAATAATATTACTAAACCAAGCATGTCCCAATCATATGTTATGAAACTAATAGTTAGTTTAAGGGATCAATATAATTCTTATATCTCCGTTATTTTATAAAGTAAATCGTTGAAAAACCTCTTTCGATAAACACAAAAACGAACTCATCGATTTACTTTGTACATTTACCTATACTGATATTACTAAACCGAGCGTGTCCCACTCGTATGTTATGTAACCCAACAACATACGGTTACACTGAGCGATCAACATAATTCTTGTATCCCCGTTATTTTTTGAAGTAAATCGGTGAGAATCCTTTTTTTATACGCGGATGTAAGAACCCATCGATTTACTATGTATGTGTTACAATACAAATAATACTAAAAATTAGAGCATATATGTCCCGATTAAATATCAGGAAACTAATAGCACATACTTATTTGGAACGGATTAATGTAATTTTTATTCCCGTTATTTTATAAAGTAAATCGTTGAAAAACCTCTTTCGATAAACACAAAAACGAACTCACCAATTTACTTTGTACATTTACCTATATTGATATTACTAAACCGAGCGTGTCCCACTCGTATGTTATGTAACCCAACAACATACGGTTACACTGAGCTATCAACATAATTCTTGTATCCCCGTTATTTTTTGAAGTAAATGGGTGAGAATCCTTTTTTATACGCGGATGAAAGAACCCATCGATTTACTATGTATGTGTTACAATACAAATAATACTAAAAATTAGAGCATATATGTCCCGATCAAATATCAGGAAACTAATAGCACATACTTATTTGGAACGGATTAATGTAATTTTTATTCCCGTTATTTTATAAAGTAAATCGTTGAAAAACCTCTTTCGATAAACACAAAAACGAACTCATCGATTTACTTTGTACATTTACCTATACTGATATTACTAAACCGAGCGTGTCCCACTCGTATGTTATGTAACCCAACAACATACGGTTACACTGAGCGATCAACATAATTCTTGTATCCCCGTTATTTTTTGAAGTAAATCGGTGAGAATCCGTTTTTTATACGCGGATGTAAGAACCCATCGATATACTATGTATGTGTTACAATACAAATAATACTAAGAATTAGAGCATATATGTCCCGATCAAATATCAGGAAACTAATAGCACATACTTATTTGGAACGGATTAATGTAATTTTTATTCCCGTTATTTTATAAAGTAAATCGTTGAAAAACCTCTTTCGATAAACACAAAAACGAACTCATCGATTTACTTTGTACATTTACCTATACTGATATTACTAAACCGAGCGTGTCCCACTCGTATGTTATGTAACCCAACAACATACGGTTACACTGAGCGATCAACATAATTCTTGTATCCCCGTTATTTTTTGAAGTAAATGGGTGAGAATCCTTTTTTATACGCGGATGAAAGAACCCATCGATTTACTATGTATGTGTTACAATACAAATAATACTAAAAATTAGAGCATATATGTCCCGATCAAATATCAGGAAACTAATAGCACATACTTATTTGGAACGGATTAATGTAATTTTTATTCCCGTTATTTTATAAAGTAAATCGTTGAAAAACCTCTTTCGATAAACACAAAAACGAACTCATCGATTTACTTTGTACATTTACCTATACTGATATTACTAAACCGAGCGTGTCCCACTCGTATGTTATGTAACCCAACAACATACGGTTACACTGAGCGATCAACATAATTCTTGTATCCCCGTTATTTTTTGAAGTAAATCGGTGAGAATCCTTTTTTTATACGCGGATGTAAGAACCCATCGATTTACTATGTATGTGTTACAATACAAATAATACTAAAAATTAGAGCATATATGTCCCGATCAAATATCAGGAAACTAATAGCACATACTTATTTGGAACGGATTAATGTAATTTTTATTCCCGTTATTTTATAAAGTAAATCGTTGAAAAACCTCTTTCGATAAACACAAAAACGAACTCATCGATTTACTTTGTACATTTACCTATACTGATATTACTAAACCGAGCGTGTCCCACTCGTATGTTATGTAACCCAACAACATACGGTTACACTGAGCGATCAACATAATTCTTGTATCCCCGTTATTTTTTGAAGTAAATCGGTGAGAATCCTTTTTTATACGCGGATGTAAGAACCCATCGATTTACTATGTATGTGTTACAATACAAATAATACTAAAAATTAGAGCATATATGTCCCGATCAAATATCAGGAAACTAATAGCACATACTTATTTGGAACGGATTAATGTAATTTTTATTCCCGTTATTTTATAAAGTAAATCGTTGAAAAACCTCTTTCGATAAACACAAAAACGAACTCATCGATTTACTTTGTACATTTACCTATACTGATATTACTAAACCGAGCGTGTCCCACTCGTATGTTATGTAACCCAACAACATACGGTTACACTGAGCGATCAACATAATTCTTGTATCCCCGTTATTTTTTGAAGTAAATCGGTGAGAATCCTTTTTTATACGCGGATGTAAGAACCCATCGATTTACTATGTATGTGTTACAATACAAATAATACTAAAATTAGAGCATATATGTCCCGATCAAATATCAGGAAACTAATAGCACATACTTATTTGGAACGGATTAATGTAATTTTTATTCCCGTTATTTTATAAAGTAAATCGTTGAAAAACCTCTTTCGATAAACACAAAAACGAACTCATCGATTTACTTTGTACATTTACCTATACTGATATTACTAAACCGAGCGTGTCCCACTCGTATGTTATGTAACCCAACAACATACGGTTACACTGAGCGATCAACATAATTCTTGTATCCCCGTTATTTTTTGAAGTAAATCGGTGAGAATCCTTTTTTTATACGCGGATGTAAGAACCCATCGATTTACTATGTATGTGTTACAATACAAATAATACTAAAAATTAGAGCATATATGTCCCGATCAAATATCAGGAAACTAATAGCACATACTTATTTGGAACGGATTAATGTAATTTTTATTCCCGTTATTTTATAAAGTAAATCGTTGAAAAACCTCTTTCGATAAACACAAAAACGAACTCATCGATTTACTTTGTACATTTACCTATACTGATATTACTAAACCGAGCGTGTCCCACTCGTATGTTATGTAACCCAACAACATACGGTTACACTGAGCGATCAACATAATTCTTGTATCCCCGTTATTTTTTGAAGTAAATCGGTGAGAATCCTTTTTTTATACGCGGATGTAAGAACCCATCGATTTACTATGTATGTGTTACAATACAAATAATACTAAAAATTAGAGCATATATGTCCCGATCAAATATCAGGAAACTAATAGCACATACTTATTTGGAACGGATTAATGTAATTTTTATTCCCGTTATTTTATAAAGTAAATCGTTGAAAAACCTCTTTCGATAAACACAAAAACGAACTCATCGATTTACTTTGTACATTTACCTATACTGATATTACTAAACCGAGCGTGTCCCACTCGTATGTTATGTAACCCAACAACATACGGTTACACTGAGCGATCAACATAATTCTTGTATCCCCGTTATTTTTTGAAGTAAATCGGTGAGAATCCTTTTTTTATACGCGGATGTAAGAACCCATCGATTTACTATGTATGTGTTACAATACAAATAATACTAAAAATTAGAGCATATATGTCCCGATCAAATATCAGGAAACTAATAGCACATACTTATTTGGAACGGATTAATGTAATTTTTATTCCCGTTATTTTATAAAGTAAATCGTTGAAAAACCTCTTTCGATAAACACAAAAACGAACTCATCGATTTACTTTGTACATTTACCTATACTGATATTACTAAACCGAGCGTGTCCCACTCGTATGTTATGTAACCCAACAACATACGGTTACACTGAGCGATCAACATAATTCTTGTATCCCCGTTATTTTTTGAAGTAAATCGGTGAGAATCCTTTTTTTATACGCGGATGTAAGAACCCATCGATTTACTATGTATGTGTTACAATACAAATAATACTAAAAATTAGAGCATATATGTCCCGATCAAATATCAGGAAACTAATAGCACATACTTATTTGGAACGGATTAATGTAATTTTTATTCCCGTTATTTTATAAAGTAAATCGTTGAAAAACCTCTTTCGATAAACACAAAAACGAACTCATCGATTTACTTTGTACATTTACCTATACTGATATTACTAAACCGAGCGTGTCCCACTCGTATGTTATGTAACCCAACAACATACGGTTACACTGAGCGATCAACATAATTCTTGTATCCCCGTTATTTTTTGAAGTAAATCGGTGAGAATCCTTTTTTATACGCGGATGTAAGAACCCATCGATTTACTATGTATGTGTTACAATACAAATAATACTAAAAATTAGAGCATATATGTCCCGATCAAATATCAGGAAACTAATAGCACATACTTATTTGGAACGGATTAATGTAATTTTTATTCCCGTTATTTTATAAAGTAAATCGTTGAAAAACCTCTTTCGATAAACACAAAAACGAACTCATCGATTTACTTTGTACATTTACCTATACTGATATTACTAAACCGAGCGTGTCCCACTCGTATGTTATGTAACCCAACAACATACGGTTACACTGAGCGATCAACATAATTCTTGTATCCCCGTTATTTTTTTACGTAAATCGGTGAGAATCCTTTTTTTATACGCGGATGAAAGAACCCATCGATTTACTATGTATGTGTTACAATACAAATAATACTAAAAATTAGAGCATATATGTCCCGATCAAATATCAGGAAACTAATAGCACATACTTATTTGGAACGGATTAATGTAATTTTTATTCCCGTTATTTTATAAAGTAAATCGTTGAAAAACCTCTTTCGATAAACACAAAAACGAACTCATCGATTTACTTTGTACATTTACCTATACTGATATTACTAAACCGAGCGTGTCCCACTCGTATGTTATGTAACCCAACAACATACGGTTACACTGAGCGATCAACATAATTCTTGTATCCCCGTTATTTTTTGAAGTAAATCGGTGAGAATCCTTTTTTTATACGCGGATGTAAGAACCCATCGATTTACTATGTATGTGTTACAATACAAATAATACTAAAAATTAGAGCATATATGTCCCGATCAAATATCAGGAAACTAATAGCACATACTTATTTGGAACGGATTAATGTAATTTTTATTCCCGTTATTTTATAAAGTAAATCGTTGAAAAACCTCTTTCGATAAACACAAAAACGAACTCATCGATTTACTTTGTACATTTACCTATACTGATATTACTAAACCGAGCGTGTCCCACTCGTATGTTATGTAACCCAACAACATACGGTTACACTGAGCGATCAACATAATTCTTGTATCCCCGTTATTTTTTGAAGTAAATCGGTGAGAATCCTTTTTTTATACGCGGATGTAAGAACCCATCGATTTACTATGTATGTGTTACAATACAAATAATACTAAAAATTAGAGCATATATGTCCCGATCAAATATCAGGAAACTAATAGCACATACTTATTTGGAACGGATTAATGTAATTTTTATTCCCGTTATTTTATAAAGTAAATCGTTGAAAAACCTCTTTCGATAAACACAAAAACGAACTCATCGATTTACTTTGTACATTTACCTATACTGATATTACTAAACCGAGCGTGTCCCACTCGTATGTTATGTAACCCAACAACATACGGTTACACTGAGCGATCAACATAATTCTTGTATCCCCGTTATTTTTTGAAGTAAATCGGTGAGAATCCTTTTTTTATACGCGGATGTAAGAACCCATCGATTTACTATGTATGTGTTACAATACAAATAATACTAAAAATTAGAGCATATATGTCCCGATCAAATATCAGGAAACTAATAGCACATACTTATTTGGAACGGATTAATGTAATTTTTATTCCCGTTATTTTATAAAGTAAATCGTTGAAAAACCTCTTTCGATAAACACAAAAACGAACTCATCGATTTACTTTGTACATTTACCTATACTGATATTACTAAACCGAGCGTGTCCCACTCGTATGTTATGTAACCCAACAACATACGGTTACACTGAGCGATCAACATAATTCTTGTATCCCCGTTATTTTTTGAAGTAAATCGGTGAGAATCCTTTTTTTATACGCGGATGTAAGAACCCATCGATTTACTATGTATGTGTTACAATACAAATAATACTAAAAATTAGAGCATATATGTCCCGATCAAATATCAGGAAACTAATAGCACATACTTATTTGGAACGGATTAATGTAATTTTTATTCCCGTTATTTTATAAAGTAAATCGTTGAAAAACCTCTTTCGATAAACACAAAAACGAACTCATCGATTTACTTTGTACATTTACCTATACTGATATTACTAAACCGAGCGTGTCCCACTCGTATGTTATGTAACCCAACAACATACGGTTACACTGAGCGATCAACATAATTCTTGTATCCCCGTTATTTTTTGAAGTAAATCGGTGAGAACCTTTTTTTATACGCGGATGTAAGAACCCATCGATTTACTATGTATGTGTTACAATACAAATAATACTAAAAATTAGAGCATATATGTCCCGATCAAATATCAGGAAACTAATAGCACATACTTATTTGGAACGGATTAATGTAATTTTTATTCCCGTTATTTTATAAAGTAAATCGTTGAAAAACCTCTTTCGATAAACACAAAAACGAACTCATCGATTTACTTTGTACATTTACCTATACTGATATTACTAAACCGAGCGTGTCCCACTCGTATGTTATGTAACCCAACAACATACGGTTACACTGAGCGATCAACATAATTCTTGTATCCCCGTTATTTTTTGAAGTAAATCGGTGAGAATCCTTTTTTTATACGCGGATGTAAGAACCCATCGATTTACTATGTATGTGTTACAATACAAATAATACTAAAAATTAGAGCATATATGTCCCGATCAAATATCAGGAAACTAATAGCACATACTTATTTGGAACGGATTAATGTAATTTTTATTCCCGTTATTTTATAAAGTAAATCGTTGAAAAACCTCTTTCGATAAACACAAAAACGAACTCATCGATTTACTTTGTACATTTACCTATACTGATATTACTAAACCGAGCGTGTCCCACTCGTATGTTATGTAACCCAACAACATACGGTTACACTGAGCGATCAACATAATTCTTGTATCCCCGTTATTTTTTGAAGTAAATCGGTGAGAATCCTTTTTTTATACGCGGATGTAAGAACCCATCGATTTACTATGTATGTGTTACAATACAAATAATACTAAAAATTAGAGCATATATGTCCCGATCAAATATCAGGAAACTAATAGCACATACTTATTTGGAACGGATTAATGTAATTTTTATTCCCGTTATTTTATAAAGTAAATCGTTGAAAAACCTCTTTCGATAAACACAAAAACGAACTCATCGATTTACTTTGTACATTTACCTATACTGATATTACTAAACCGAGCGTGTCCCACTCGTATGTTATGTAACCCAACAACATACGGTTACACTGAGCGATCAACATAATTCTTGTATCCCCGTTATTTTTTGAAGTAAATCGGTGAGAATCCTTTTTTTATACGCGGATGTAAGAACCCATCGATTTACTATGTATGTGTTACAATACAAATAATACTAAAAATTAGAGCATATATGTCCCGATCAAATATCAGGAAACTAATAGCACATACTTATTTGGAACGGATTAATGTAATTTTTATTCCCGTTATTTTATAAAGTAAATCGTTGAAAAACCTCTTTCGATAAACACAAAAACGAACTCATCGATTTACTTTGTACATTTACCTATACTGATATTACTAAACCGAGCGTGTCCCACTCGTATGTTATGTAACCCAACAACATACGGTTACACTGAGCGATCAACATAATTCTTGTATCCCCGTTATTTTTTTACGTAAATCGGTGAGAATCCTTTTTTTATACGCGGATGAAAGAACCCATCGATTTACTATGTATGTGTTACAATACAAATAATACTAAAAATTAGAGCATATATGTCCCGATCAAATATCAGGAAACTAATAGCACATACTTATTTGGAACGGATTAATGTAATTTTTATTCCCGTTATTTTATAAAGTAAATCGTTGAAAAACCTCTTTCGATAAACACAAAAACGAACTCATCGATTTACTTTGTACATTTACCTATACTGATATTACTAAACCGAGCGTGTCCCACTCGTATGTTATGTAACCCAACAACATACGGTTACACTGAGCGATCAACATAATTCTTGTATCCCCGTTATTTTTTTACGTAAATCGGTGAGAATCCTTTTTTTATACGCGGATGAAAGAACCCATCGATTTACTATGTATGTGTTACAATACAAATAATACTAAAAATTAGAGCATATATGTCCCGATCAAATATCAGGAAACTAATAGCACATACTTATTTGGAACGGATTAATGTAATTTTTATTCCCGTTATTTTATAAAGTAAATCGTTGAAAAACCTCTTTCGATAAACACAAAAACGAACTCATCGATTTACTTTGTACATTTACCTATACTGATATTACTAAACCGAGCGTGTCCCACTCGTATGTTATGTAACCCAACAACATACGGTTACACTGAGCGATCAACATAATTCTTGTATCCCCGTTATTTTTTGAAGTAAATCGGTGAGAACCTTTTTTTATACGCGGATGAAAGAACCCATCGATTTACTATGTATGTGTTACAATACAAATAATACTAAAAATTAGAGCATATATGTCCCGATCAAATATCAGGAAACTAATAGCACATACTTATTTGGAACGGATTAATGTAATTTTTATTCCCGTTATTTTATAAAGTAAATCGTTGAAAAACCTCTTTCGATAAACACAAAAACGAACTCATCGATTTACTTTGTACATTTACCTATACTGATATTACTAAACCGAGCGTGTCCCACTCGTATGTTATGTAACCCAACAACATACGGTTACACTGAGCGATCAACATAATTCTTGTATCCCCGTTATTTTTTTACGTAAATCGGTGAGAATCCTTTTTTTATACGCGGATGAAAGAACCCATCGATTTACTATGTATGTGTTACAATACAAATAATACTAAAAATTAGAGCATATATGTCCCGATCAAATATCAGGAAACTAATAGCACATACTTATTTGGAACGGATTAATGTAATTTTTATTCCCGTTATTTTATAAAGTAAATCGTTGAAAAACCTCTTTCGATAAACACAAAAACGAACTCATCGATTTACTTTGTACATTTACCTATACTGATATTACTAAACCGAGCGTGTCCCACTCGTATGTTATGTAACCCAACAACATACGGTTACACTGAGCGATCAACATAATTCTTGTATCCCCGTTATTTTTTGAAGTAAATCGGTGAGAACCTTTTTTTATACGCGGATGTAAGAACCCATCGATTTACTATGTATGTGTTACAATACAAATAATACTAAAAATTAGAGCATATATGTCCCGATCAAATATCAGGAAACTAATAGCACATACTTATTTGGAACGGATTAATGTAATTTTTATTCCCGTTATTTTATAAAGTAAATCGTTGAAAAACCTCTTTCGATAAACACAAAAACGAACTCATCGATTTACTTTGTACATTTACCTATACTGATATTACTAAACCGAGCGTGTCCCACTCGTATGTTATGTAACCCAACAACATACGGTTACACTGAGCGATCAACATAATTCTTGTATCCCCGTTATTTTTTGAAGTAAATCGGTGAGAAACCTTTTTTTATACGCGGATGTAAGAACCCATCGATTTACTATGTATGTGTTACAATACAAATAATACTAAAAATTAGAGCATATATGTCCCGATCAAATATCAGGAAACTAATAGCACATACTTATTTGGAACGGATTAATGTAATTTTTATTCCCGTTATTTTATAAAGTAAATCGTTGAAAAACCTCTTTCGATAAACACAAAAACGAACTCATCGATTTACTTTGTACATTTACCTATACTGATATTACTAAACCGAGCGTGTCCCACTCGTATGTTATGTAACCCAACAACATACGGTTACACTGAGCGATCAACATAATTCTTGTATCCCCGTTATTTTTTGAAGTAAATCGGTGAGAATCCTTTTTTTATACGCGGATGTAAGAACCCATCGATTTACTATGTATGTGTTACAATACAAATAATACTAAAAATTAGAGCATATATGTCCCGATCAAATATCAGGAAACTAATAGCACATACTTATTTGGAACGGATTAATGTAATTTTTATTCCCGTTATTTTATAAAGTAAATCGTTGAAAAACCTCTTTGGTATAAACACAAAAACGAACTCACCGATTTACTTTGTACATTTACCTATACTGATATTACTAAACCGAGCGTGTCCCACTCGTATGTTATGTAACCCAACAACATACGGTTACACTGAGCGATCAACATAATTCTTGTATCCCCGTTATTTTTTGAAGTAAATCGGTGAGAAACCTTTTTTTATACGCGGATGTAAGAACCCATCGATTTACTATGTATGTGTTACAATACAAATAATACTAAAAATTTGAGCATATATGTCCCGATCAAATATCAGGAAACTAATAGCACATACTTATTTGGAACGGATTAATGTAATTTTTATTCCCGTTATTTTATAAAGTAAATCGTTGAAAAACCTCTTTCGATAAACACAAAAACGAACTCATCGATTTACTTTGTACATTTACCTATACTGATATTACTAAACCGAGCGTGTCCCACTCGTATGTTATGTAACCCAACAACATACGGTTACACTGAGCGATCAACATAATTCTTGTATCCCCGTTATTTTTTGAAGTAAATCGGTGAGAATCCTTTTTTTATACGCGGATGTAAGAACCATCGATTTACTATGTATTGTTACAATACAAATAATACTAAAAATTAGAGCATATATGTCCCGATCAAATATCAGGAAACTAATAGCACATACTTATTTGGAACGGATTAATGTAATTTTTATTCCCGTTATTTTATAAAGTAAATCGTTGAAAAACCTCTTTCGATAAACACAAAAACGAACTCATCGATTTACTTTGTACATTTACCTATACTGATATTACTAAACCGAGCGTGTCCCACTCGTATGTTATGTAACCCAACAACATACGGTTACACTGAGCGATCAACATAATTCTTGTATCCCCGTTATTTTTTGAAGTAAATCGGTGAGAACCTTTTTTTATACGCGGATGTAAGAACCCATCGATTTACTATGTATGTGTTACAATACAAATAATACTAAAAATTAGAGCATATATGTCCCGATCAAATATCAGGAAACTAATAGCACATACTTATTTGGAACGGATTAATGTAATTTTTATTCCCGTTATTTTATAAAGTAAATCGTTGAAAAACCTCTTTCGATAAACACAAAAACGAACTCATCGATTTACTTTGTACATTTACCTATACTGATATTACTAAACCGAGCGTGTCCCACTCGTATGTTATGTAACCCAACAACATACGGTTACACTGAGCGATCAACATAATTCTTGTATCCCCGTTATTTTTTGAAGTAAATCGGTGAGAATCCTTTTTTTATACGCGGATGTAAGAACCCATCGATTTACTATGTATGTGTTACAATACAAATAATACTAAAAATTAGAGCATATATGTCCCGATCAAATATCAGGAAACTAATAGCACATACTTATTTGGAACGGATTAATGTAATTTTTATTCCCGTTATTTTATAAAGTAAATCGTTGAAAAACCTCTTTCGATAAACACAAAAACGAACTCATCGATTTACTTTGTACATTTACCTATATTGATATTACTAAACCGAGCGTGTCCCACTCGTATGTTATGTAACCCGACAACATACGGTTACACTGAGCGATCAACATAATTCTTGTATCCCCGTTATTTTTTGAAGTAAATCGGTGAGAAACCTTTTTTTATACGCGGATGAAAGAACCCATCGATTTACTATGTATATGTTACAATACAAATAATACTAAAAATTAGAGCATATATGTCCCGATCAAATATCAGGAAACTAATAGCACATACTTATTTGGAACGGATTAATGTAATTTTTATTCCCGTTATTTTATAAAGTAAATCGTTGAAAAACCTCTTTCGATAAACACAAAAACGAACTAATCATTTACTTTGTACATTTACCTATATGATATTACTAAACCGAGCGTGTCCCACTCGTATGTTATGTAACCCAACAACATACGCTTACACTGAGCGATCAACATAATTCTTGTATCCCCGTTATTTGTTGAAGTAAATCGGTGAGAATCCTTTTTTTATACGCGGATGAAAGAACCCATCGATTTACTATGTATATGTTACAATACAAATAATACTAAAAATTAGAGCATATATGTACCGATCAAATATCAGGAAACTAATAGCACATACTTATTTGGAACGGATTAATGTAATTATTATTCCCGTTATTTTATAAAGTAAATCGTTGAAAAACCTCTTTCGATAAACACAAAAACGAACTCACCGATTTACTTTGTACATTTACCTATACTGATATTACTAAACCGAGCGTGTCCCACTCGTATGTTATGTAACCCAACAACATACGGTTACACTGAGCGATCAACATAATTCTTGTATCCCCGTTATTTTTTGAAGTAAATCGGTGAGAAACCTTTTTTTATACGCGGATGTAAGAACCCATCGATTTACTATGTATGTGTTACAATACAAATAATACTAAAAATTAGAGCATATATGTCCCGATCAAATATCAGGAAACTAATAGCACATACTTATTTGGAACGGATTAATGTAATTTTTATTCCCGTTATTTTATAAAGTAAATCGTTGAAAAACCTCTTTCGATAAACACAAAAACGAACTCATCGATTTACTTTGTACATTTACCTATACTGATATTACTAAACCGAGCGTGTCCCACTCGTATGTTATGTAACCCAACAACATACGGTTACACTGAGCGATCAACATAATTCTTGTATCCCCGTTATTTTTTGAAGTAAATCGGTGAGAATCCTTTTTTTATACGCGGATGTAAGAACACATCGATTTACTATGTATATGTTACAATACAAATAATACTAAAAATTAGAGCATATATATCCCGATCAAATATCAGGAAACTAATAGCATATACTTATTTGGAACGGATTAATGTAATTTTTATTCCCGTTATTTTATAAAGTAAATCGTTGAAAAACCTCTTTCGATAAACACAAAAACGAACTCATCGATTTACTTTGTACATTTACCTATACTGATATTACTAAACCGAGCGTGTCCCACTCGTATGTTATGTAACCCAACAACATACGGTTACACTGAGCGATCAACATAATTCTTGTATCCCCGTTATTTTTTGAAGTAAATCGGTGAGAAACCTTTTTTTATACGCGGATGTAAGAACCCATCGATTTACTATGTATGTGTTACAATACAAATAATACTAAAAATTTGAGCATATATGTCCCGATCAAATATCAGGAAACTAATAGCACATACTTATTTGGAACGGATTAATGTAATTTTTATTCCCGTTATTTTATAAAGTAAATCGTTGAAAAACCTCTTTCGATAAACACAAAAACGAACTCATCGATTTACTTTGTACATTTACCTATACTGATATTACTAAACCGAGCGTGTCCCACTCGTATGTTATGTAACCCAACAACATACGGTTACACTGAGCGATCAACATAATTCTTGTATCCCCGTTATTTTTTGAAGTAAATCGGTGAGAATCCTTTTTTTATACGCGGATGTAAGAACCCATCGATTTACTATGTATGTGTTACAATACAAATAATACTAAAAATTAGAGCATATATGTCCCGATCAAATATCAGGAAACTAATAGCACATACTTATTTGGAACGGATTAATGTAATTTTTATTCCCGTTATTTTATAAAGTAAATCGTTGAAAAACCTCTTTCGATAAACACAAAACGAACTCATCTATTTACTTTGTACATTTACCTATATTGATATTACTAAACCGAGCGTGTCCCACTCGTATGTTATGTAACCCAACAACATACGGTTACACTGAGCGATCAACATAATTCTTGTATCCCCGTTATTTTTTGAAGTAAATCGGTGAGAAACCTTTTTTTATACGCGGATGAAAGAACCCATCGATTTACTATGTATATGTTACAATACAAATAATACTAAAAATTAGAGCATATATGTCCCGATCAAATATCAGGAAACTAATAGCACATACTTATTTGGAACGGATTAATGTAATTTTTATTCCCGTTATTTTATAAAGTAAATCGTTGAAAAACCTCTTTCGATATACACAAAAACGAACTAATCGATTTACTTTGTACATTTACCTATATTGATATTACTAAACCGAGCGTGTCCCACTCGTATGTTATGTAACCCAACAACATACGGTTACACTGAGCGATCAACATAATTCTTGTATCCCCGTTATTTTTTGAAGTAAATCGGTGAGAATCCTTTTTTTATACGCGGATGAAAGAACCCATCGATTTACTATGTATATGTTACAATACAAATAATACTAAAAATTAGAGCATATATGTCCCGATCAAATATCAGGAAACTAATAGCACATACTTATTTGGAACGGATTAATGTAATTTTTATTCCCGTTATTTTATAAAGTAAATCGTTGAAAAACCTCTTTCGATAAACACAAAATGAACTCATCGATTTACTTTGTACATTTACCTATACTGATATTACTAAACCGAGCGTGTCCCACTCGTATGTTATGTAACCCAACAACATACGGTTACACTGAGCGATCAACATAATTCTTGTATCCCCGTTATTTTTTGAAGTCAATCGGTGAGAACCTTTTTTTATACGCGGATGAAAAACCCATCGATTTACTATGTATGTGTTACAATACAAATAATACTAAAAATTAGAGCATATATGTCCCGATCAAATATCAGGAAACTAATAGCACATACTTATTTGGAACGGATTAATGTAATTTGTATTCCCGTTTTTTATAAAGTAAATCGTTGAAAAACCTCTTTCGATAAACACAAAAACGAACTCATCGATTTACTTTGTACATTTACCTATATTGATATTACTAAACCGAGCGTGTCCCACTCGTATGTTATGTAACCCAACAACATACGGTTACACTGAGCGATCAACATAATTCTTGTATCCCCGTTATTTTTTGAAGTAAATCGGTGAGAAACCTTTTTTTATACGCGGATGAAAGAACCCATCGATTTACTATGTATGTGTTACAATACAAATAATACTAAAAATTAGAGCATATATGTCCCGATCAAATATCAGGAAACTAATAGCACATACTTATTTGGAACGGATTATGTACTTTGTATTCCCGTTATTTTATAAAGTAAATCGTTGAAAAACCTCTTTCGATAAACACAAAAACGAACTCATCGATTTACTTTGTACATTTACCTATATTGATATTACTAAACCGAGCGTGTCCCACTCGTATGTTATGTAACCCAACAACATACGGTTACACTGAGCGATCAACATAATTCTTGTATCCCCGTTATTTTTTGAAGTAAATCGGTGAGAATCCTTTTTTTATACGCGGATGTAAGAACCCATCGATTTACTATGTATATGTTACAATACAAATAATACTAAAAATTAGAGCATATATATCCCGATCAAATATCAGGAAACTAATAGCATATACTTATTTGGAACGGATTAATGTAATTTTTATTCCCGTTATTTTATAAAGTAAATCGTTGAAAAACCTCTTTGGATAAACACAAAAACGAACTCACCGATTTACTTTGTACATTTACCTATACTGATATTACTAAACCGAGCGTGTCCCACTCGTATGTTATGTAACCCAACAACATACGGTTACACTGAACGATCAACATAATTCTTGTATCCCCGTTATTTTTTGAAGTAAATCGGTGAGAAACCTTTTTTTATACGCGGATGTAAGAACCCATCGATTTACTATGTATGTGTTACAATACAAATAATACTAAAAATTTGAGCATATATGTCCCGATCAAATATCAGGAAACTAATAGCACATAATTATTTGGAACGGATTAATGTAATTTTTATTCCCGTTATTTTATAAAGTAAATCGTTGAAAAACCTCTTTCGATAAACACAAAAACGAACTAATCGATTTACTTTGTACATTTACCTATACTGATATTACTAAACCGAGCGTGTCCCACTCGTATGTTATGTAACCCAACAACATACGGTTACACTGAGCGATCAACATAATTCTTGTATCCCCGTTATTTTTTGAAGTAAATCGGTGAGAACCTTTTTTTATACGCGGATGTAAGAACCCATCGATTTACTATGTATGTGTTACAATACAAATAATACTAAAAATTAGAGCATATATGTCTCGATAAATATCAGGAAACTAATAGCACATACTTATTTGGAACGGATTAATGTAATTTTTATTCCCGTTATTTTATAAAGTAATTCGTTGAAAAACCTCTTTCGATAAACACAAAAACGAACTCATCGATTTACTTTGTACATTTACCTATACTGATATTACTAAACCGAGCGTGTCCCACTCGTATGTTATGTAACCCAACAACATACGGTTACACTGAGCGATCAACATAATTCTTGTATCCCCGTTATTTTTTGAAGTAAATCGGTGAGAATCCTTTTTTTATACGCGGATGTAAGAACCCATCGATTTACTATGTATGTGTTACAATACAAATAATACTAAAAATTAGAGCATATATGTCCCGATCAAATATCAGGAAACTAATAGCACATAATTATTTGGAACGGATTAATGTAATTTTTATTCCCGTTATTTTATAAAGTAAATCGTTGAAAAACCTCTTTGGATAAACACAAAAACGAACTCACCGATTTACTTTGTACATTTACCTATACTGATATTACTAAACCGAGCGTGTCCCACTCGTATGTTATGTAACCCAACAACATACGGTTACACTGAGCGATCAACATAATTCTTGTATCCCCGTTATTTTTTGAAGTCAATCGGTGAGAATCCTTTTTTTATACGCGGATGTAAGAACCCATCGATTTACTATGTATGTGTTACAATACAAATAATACTAAAAATTAGAGCATATATGTCCCGATCAAATATCAGGAAACTAAAAGCACATACTTATTTGGAACGGATTAATGTAATTTTTATTCCCGTTATTTTATAAAGTAAATCGTTGAAAAACCTCTTTCGATAAACACAATAACGAACTCACCGATTTACTTTGTACATTTACCTATATTGATATTACTAAACCGAGTGTGTCCCACTCGTATGTTATGTAACCCGACAACATACGGTTACACTGAGCGATCAACATAATTCTTGTATCCCCGTTATTTTTTGAAGTAAATCGGTGAGAAACCTTTTTTTATACGCGGATGAAAGAACCCATCGATTTACTATGTATATGTTACAATACAAATAATACTAAAAATTAGAGCATATATGTCCCGATCAAATATCAGGAAACTAATAGCACATACTTATTTGGAACGGATTAATGTAATTTTTATTCCCGTTATTTTATAAAGTAAATCGTTGAAAAACCTCTTTCGATATACACAAAAACGAACTAATCAATTTACTTTGTACATTTACCTATATTGATATTACTAAACCGAGCGTGTCCCACTCGTATGTTATGTAACCCAACAACATACGCTTACACTGAGCGATCAACATAATTCTTGTATCCCCGTTATTTGTTGAAGTAAATCGGTGAGAATCCTTTTTTTATACGCGGATGAAAGAACCCATCGATTTACTATGTATATGTTACAATACAAATAATACTAAAAATTAGAGCATATATGTACCGATCAAATATCAGGAAACTAATAGCACATACTTATTTGGAACGGATTAATGTAATTAGTATTCCCGTTATTTTATAAAGTAAATCGTTGAAAAACCTCTTTCGATAAACACAAAATGAACTCATCGATTTACTTTGTACATTTACCTATACTGATATTACTAAACCGAGCGTGTCCCACTCGTATGTTATGTAACCCAACAACATACGGTTACACTGAGCGATCAACATAATTCTTGTATCCCCGTTATTTTTTGAAGTAAATCGGTGAGAAACCTTTTTTTATACGCGGATGAAAAAACCCATCGATTTACTATGTATGTGTTACAATACAAATAATACTAAAAATTAGAGCATATATGTCCCGATCAAATATCAGGAAACTAATAGCACATACTTATTTGGAACGGATTCATGTACTTTGTATTCCCGTTGTTTTATAAAGTAAATCGTTGAAAAACCTCTTTCGATAAACACAAAAACGAACTCATCGATTTACTTTGTACATTTACCTATATTGATATTACTAAACCGAGCGTGTCCCACTCGTATGTTATGTAACCCAACAACATACGGTTACACTGAGCGATCAACATAATTCTTGTATCCCCGTTATTTTTTGAAGTAAATCGGTGAGAAACCTTTTTTTATACGCGGATGAAAGAACCCATCGATTTACTATGTATGTGTTACAATACAAATAATACTAAAAATTAGAGCATATATGTCCCGATCAAATATCAGGAAACTAATAGCACATACTTATTTGGAACGGATTCATGTACTTTGTATTCCCGTTATTTTATAAAGTAAATCGTTGAAAAACCTCTTTCGATAAACACAAAAACGAACTCATCGATTTACTTTGTACATTTACCTATATTGATATTACTAAACCGAGCGTGTCCCACTCGTATGTTATGTAACCCAACAACATACGGTTACACTGAGCGATCAACATAATTCTTGTATCCCCGTTATTTTTTGAAGTAAATCGGTGAGAATCCTTTTTTTATACGCATATGAAAAAACACATCGATTTACTATGTATATGTTACAATACAAATAATACTAAAAATTAGAGCATATATATCCCGATCAAATATCAGGAAACTAATAGCATATACTTATTTGGAACGGATTAATGTAATTTTTATTCCCGTTATTTTATAAAGTAAATCGTTGAAAAACCTCTTTGGATAAACACAAAAACGAACTCACCGATTTACTTTGTACATTTACCTATACTGATATTACTAAACCGAGCGTGTCCCACTCGTATGTTATGTAACCCAACAACATACGGTTACACTGAACGATCAACATAATTCTTGTATCCCCGTTATTTTTTGAAGTAAATCGGTGAGAAACCTTTTTTTATACGCGGATGTAAGAACCCATCGATTTACTATGTATGTGTTACAATACAAATAATACTAAAAATTTGAGCATATATGTCCCGATCAAATATCAGGAAACTAATAGCACATAATTATTTGGAACGGATTAATGTAATTTTTATTCCCGTTATTTTATAAAGTAAATCGTTGAAAAACCTCTTTCGATAAACAAAAAAGGAACTAATCGATTTACTTTGTACATTTACCTATACTGATATTACTAAACCGAGCGTGTCCCACTCGTATGTTATGTAACCCAACAACATACGGTTACACTGAGCGATCAACATAATTCTTGTATCCCCGTTATTTTTTGAAGTAAATCGGTGAGAAACCTTTTTTTATACGCGGATGTAAGAACCCATCGATTTACTATGTATGTGTTACAATACAAATAATACTAAAAATTAGAGCATATATGTCTCGATTAAATATCAGGAAACTAATAGCACATACTTATTTGGAACGGATTAATGTAATTTTTATTCCCGTTATTTTATAAAGTAATTCGTTGAAAAACCTCTTTCGATAAACACAAAAACGAACTCATCGATTTACTTTGTACATTTACCTATACTGATATTACTAAACCGAGCGTGTCCCACTCGTATGTTATGTAACCCAACAACATACGGTTACACTGAGCGATCAACATAATTCTTGTATCCCCGTTATTTTTTGAAGTAAATCGGTGAGAATCCTTTTTTTATACGCGGATGTAAGAACCCATCGATTTACTATGTATGTGTTACAATACAAATAATACTAAAAATTAGAGCATATATGTCCCGATCAAATATCAGGAAACTAATAGCACATAATTATTTGGAACGGATTAATGTAATTTTTATTCCCGTTATTTTATAAAGTAAATCGTTGAAAAACCTCTTTGGATAAACACAAAAACGAACTCACCGATTTACTTTGTACATTTACCTATACTGATATTACTAAACCGAGCGTGTCCCACTCGTATGTTATGTAACCCAACAACATACGGTTACACTGAGCGATCAACATAATTCTTGTATCCCCGTTATTTTTTGAAGTAAATCGGTGAGAATCCTTTTTTTATACGCGGATGTAAGAACCCATCGATTTACTATGTATGTGTTACAATACAAATAATACTAAAAATTAGAGCATATATGTCCCGATCAAATATCAGGAAACTAATAGCACATAATTATTTGGAACGGATTAATGTAATTTTTATTCCCGTTATTTTATAAAGTAAATCGTTGAAAAACCTCTTTCAATAAACACAAAAACGAACTCATCGATTTACTTTGTACATTTACCTATACTGATATTACTAAACCGAGCGTGTCCCACTCGTATGTTATGTAACCCAACAACATACGGTTACACTGAACGATCAACATAATTCTTGTATCCCCGTTATTTTTTTAAGTACATCGGTGAGAAACCTTTTTTTATACGCGGATGTAAGAACCCATCGATTTACTATGTATGTGTTACAATACAAATAATACTAAAAATTAGAGCATATATGTCCCGATCAAATATCAGGAAACTAATAGCACATACTTATTTGGAACGGATTAATGTAATTTGTATTCCCGTTATTTTATAAAGTAAATCGTTGAAAAACCTCTTTCGATAAACACAAAAATGAACTCATCGATTTACTTTGTACATTTACCTATACTGATATTACTAAACCGAGCGTGTCCCACTCGTATGTTATGTAACCCAACAACATACGGTTACACTGAGCGATCAACATAATTCTTGTATCCCCGTTATTTTTTGAAGTAAATCGGTGAGAAACCTTTTTTTATACGCGGATGAAAGAACCCATCGATTTACTATGTATGTGTTACAATACAAATAATACTAAAAATTAGAGCATATATGTCCCGATCAAATATCAGGAAACTAATAGCACATACTTATTTGGAACGGATTCATGTACTTTGTATTCCCGTTGTTTTATAAAGTAAATCGTTGAAAAACCTCTTTCGATAAACACAAAAACGAACTCATCGATTTACTTTGTACATTTACCTATATTGATATTACTAAACCGAGCGTGTCCCACTCGTATGTTATGTAACCCAACAACATACGGTTACACTGAGCGATCAACATAATTCTTGTATCCCCGTTATTTTTTGAAGTAAATCGGTGAGAAACCTTTTTTTATACGCGGATGAAAGAACCCATCGATTTACTATGTATGTGTTACAATACAAATAATACTAAAAATTAGAGCATATATGTCCCGATCAAATATCAGGAAACTAATAGCACATACTTATTTGGAACGGATTCATGTACTTTGTATTCCCGTTATTTTATAAAGTAAATCGTTGAAAAACCTCTTTCGATAAACACAAAAACGAACTCATCGATTTACTTTGTACATTTACCTATATTGATATTACTAAACCGAGCGTGTCCCACTCGTATGTTATGTAACCCAACAACATACGGTTACACTGAGCGATCAACATAATTCTTGTATCCCCGTTATTTTTTGAAGTAAATCGGTGAGAATCCTTTTTTTATACGCGGATGAAAGAACCCATCGATTTACTATGTATATGTTACAATACAAATAATACTAAAAATTAGAGCATATATGTCCCGATTAAATATCAGGAAACTAATAGCACATACTTATTTGGAACGGATTAATGTAATTTTTATTCCCGTTATTTTATAAAGTAAATCGTTGAAAAACCTCTTTCGATAAACACACAAACGAACTCACCGATTTACTTTGTACATTTACCTATATTGATATTACTAAACCGAGCGTGTCCCACTCGTATGTTATGTAACCCAACAACATACGGTTACACTGAGCGATCAACATAATTCCTGTATCCCCGTTATTTTTTGAAGTAAATCGGTGAGAATCCTTTTTTTATACGCGGATGAAAGAACCCATCGATTTACTATGTATATGTTACAATACAAATAATACTAAAAATTAGAGCATATATGTCCCGATCAAATATCAGGAAACTAATAGCACATAATTATTTGGAACGGATTAATGTAATTTTTATTCCCGTTATTTTATAAAGTAAATCGTTGAAAAACCTCTTTCGATAAACACAAAAACGAACTCATCGATTTACTTTGTACATTTACCTATACTGATATTCCTAAACCGAGCGTGTCCCACTCGTATGTTATGTAACCCAACAACATACGGTAACACTGAACGATCAACATAATTCTTGTATCCCCGTTATTTTTTGAAGTAAATCGGTGAGAAACCTTTTTTTATACGCGGATGTAAGAACCCATCGATTTACTATGTATGTGTTACAATACAAATAATACTAAAAATTAGAGCATATATGTCCCGATTAAATATCAGGAAACTAATAGCACATACTTATTTGGAACGGATTAATGTAATTTTTATTCCCGTTATTTTATAAAGTAAATCGTTGAAAAACCTCTTTCGATAAACACAAAAACGAACTCATCGATTTACTTTGTACATTTACCTATACTGATATTACTAAACCGAGCGTGTCCCACTCGTATGTTATGTAACCCAACAACATACGGTTACACTGAGCGATCAACATAATTCTTGTATCCCCGTTATTTTTTGAAGTAAATCGGTGAGAATCCTTTTTTTATACGCGGATGTAAGAACCCATCGATTTACTATGTATATGTTACAATACAAATAATACTAAAAATTAGAGCATATATGTCCCGATCAAATATCAGGAAACTAATAGCACATACTTATTTGGAACGGATTAATGTAATTTTTATTCCCGTTATTTTATAAAGTAAATCGTTGAAAAACCTATTTCGATAAACACAAAAACGAACTCATCGATTTACTTTGTACATTTACCTATACTGATATTACTAAACCGAGCGTGTCCCACTCGTATGTTATGTAACCCAACAACATACGGTTACACTGAGCGATCAACATAATTCCTGTATCCCCGTTATTTTTTGAAGTAAATCGGTGAGAATCCTTTTTTTATACGCGGATGAAAGAACCCATCGATTTACTATGTATATGTTACAATACAAATAATACTAAAAATTAGAGCATATATATCCCGATGAAATATCAGGAAACTAATAGCATATACTTATTTGGAACGGATTAATGTAATTTTTATTCCCGTTATTTTATAAAGTAAATCGTTGAAAAACCTCTTTCGATAAACACAAAAACGAACTCATCGATTTACTTTGTACATTTACCTATATTGATATTACTAAACCGAGCGTGTCCCACTCGTATCAATATAATTTAATGTCTATTATTTCGTGAAGTTAATCGATGAGAAGCCTTTTTCAATAAGCGGACAAATGAACCCATTGATTCACAGATTCACTTTTCTATAGATCATAATATTAATTGCCGAGCACATATGTAGACCCTTACTCGGTATACGTTATTCTCGCGAAATACACGCTGGAAGCTACTTCCCTATGGAAAATAGTTTTGTTTTATGCTGCTATTGTAGAGCCACAGAATTTGAGAATTTCGTATTGGAAATTTTTGTATAATTTTTCAGGAGGAAGGTAAATACGGCAACTTCTTTTTATTTCGAATTATTACATACTAGGTATTAATTAGCTTTACTTTTTCAGAATTTCTGTCATGTTTCGCATACCAATAGACGAATTTGGTTTAGAGAGTAGCAAACGTTTGCAAGAAATTCTTAAAATATCAAAAACACACGATAAACACGTTTATACTTTTTAAAGAGAGAATAGAAATCGTATTTTTCAATTACTTGATAAACCCCAAAGACATTCCAGCAGTTAAAGAGAAATCGGAAACAAACTGTTAAACGTTTTTTGTAAAGTTATTACACGTTCTACTAAGTTGCCTCAATCAAATATTTTTAACAAAACATAATATCTAATTGTTAGATATGAAAAATATGACAAGAACACAGTATTTTCTTATTTTATTAAACTCTGTAAAGTTTAACGAGAAAACTACTTATATTCATTTGGTAAAAAAAATAGGCAATTTAATTTATTTTATATTATAATATATATAATGAGCGATCAAACTATGTATAGTACTAGCTGTACTAAATGTTCTTGTTGAAATTCACGAATACTAATTTATCAAAACAATCGTGCCTATATTAAATTGTGATGGTTTAATGATTTTTGTCATACTCTTTTACAATTAAAACTTGGTTGATCATTTATGCACTTATTGTGTCTATAGGTTTTTTAATTCTTAAAGGATGTGCATTTGACAAGGATTATTTTTTTACTACTTTTGTTTTATCTATGGTTAATACACTCGGTACAAAAATTATTTTTTCACTATTATATGGAATAATGGTTAATAATGTATGTACAAATATATTTGATTCTCAAGTTAATAGTTGTAAAAAAGGGATAGTTGGTTGAAGTATGGAGATCACAAACGAACAATAAAATTTATATAAAACTGAACTTTTTCTCTATTTATTAAGTATATTACAAACAAGCCATTGTACTTTTTAAAATTAATTAGACCTTATAGAAAAATACGCATCTCTGATATATTACAAAAACTTCATTAAAAAATATCTTAATCATATAGCGACTTTTTTTAGCAATTTCAAAGACTCAGACTGACTTGTGACTTTTGTCAACTGAGCTTGTACATTGGCAATTTTTACAGCGAGGTAAAGAGCGCCCTGAAAATGTTTCTGCGCGGTTTTCAAACTCTGTGGTACTAACATAACACCAAACCATTTGATAGGATCCTGTGGCGTCTCCTCCTCCTTGTTCGACTTCTTCAAACTTATATCAAAATTTGGAATGTCTTTGATTTTCTCTTGCTCGCCCTTACTATAGCTATTCGATTATGCTTCAGTGTCTCAGAGACGTGTTGAAATGTCGGAATTCTCTAATAATAATTAAATATTTTTGATATTTGGCTGCAGGGCAAATTGAAATAGCCCCTGAGCAATTTTTTGCCATATTTAAATTCTGTTATTATACTCGCTTAGTGAGATACAAGTATTCCAAAGTTGTAAATATTTCAATTTTTTATTTTGATTTTTCCTATAAAGACCAAGGCGGGGCAAATTAAAATAATAACATGGGTGGACTGAGCAAATTCAGATCTATCCAATAGTATTTTTTTTATTTATGTATATACATATTTGCGGGCTGAACTGGGGGGGGGGGTTTAAAAATATGTCAGAGTGGGGGCTATGGAAACTTATGTAAAAGTGTATGAGAGAGGATACCTAACGATACACTTTTAGAGATTGAGTCTCCTCTTCTGCACTCCGATTGGAGATAAGGCAGGGAAAGAGAACAGACAGGGTCAAGTCAATGAAGTACACTCGGGTTAAATAATAAAGACTTATATTGTAAACACTCGATTGGATGATAATGTACAAGACTAGGTGAATCGGGTCTGTTCAGCTCGGCGGCCCAGCCGAGACTCCTGATCGCGTCTAAACTGATAAGCTCCCTCGCGCTCGCCACGTCGTGGTGATCCGCCAGACGGCGCGCAGGTCCGATGGTGGCAGGAGGGGACCGCCACACACTTACTAAGTGTGTGTGAATGAATCGAGTTTGAAAAGCTCCGTATGTAAAAGAAAGTCTGCAATATTGAGTATATTTAAGTAATGTGCTTAGATTTTTTTCATGCATTAGTCGTTGATTAAACATATTTTCACGTTTGTTGGCGTTAGAATAACCGTTGTCTTTTTTTAATAAATATCTTTTGTTTTAAATTTATAAAGAAATTATTAATTGCTGTCAACATCAAAATAGAGCTAAAGTTATTAGTTATTAGTACAGTATTGTAGGGAAACGTAAGCAAACGTACGCGAACGTACGCGAATGTGCTCTGATGTACGGCAATGTCAAGAAATCTGCAGTTACATGTACGCTATTGTACGGCAACCTATGCAAATGTATGCTAATATATAAAAATATGCGAAAATGTATATTAAGTTACTAAAAGATGCAGAAAAATAGAAAGGACAAATAAAAAATTACAAAATTAATTCTTTATTTAATCATATTTATTACAACCAAATATAAAAAACAATAAATATTTTGTAATTTTTTTATTTTTACAAAACTATTTCTACCTTAAATATTTAAGTTTAACAGCAATAAAAGTCATATTTTCAAAGAGAACATCCTTAAACAAGTTTATATTAGAAATAAGTATATCTCTTTTTTCATGAACACAACTTAAATTTCATGTTACAAAACTAAAATAAATAATCTTTTATCAGAATTCAAATTCTTTAAAAAAACTAAAAGAAGACATAAAAATTATATTTTATCAAATATTTTTTAACTATTTTCTCCGAGTAAAGATGCTAATTCTTCATTTTGCTCTTGCAACTTTTTTAATGCTTCTTCAGCTGATTTTTAGCGTTTGTATTTTAATTTTGCGCAGGAAATTGCATTATGATAATATTTATCAATTTCTTGCAATTCCAATTTTATTAATTGCATGTTGCAATTATTCAATTTTAAAAATCTATATAATTCTCGCTCTATTGCCTCTTTTTTTACACAATGGCTGGATTTCTTCAGAAGGCTTATTATCAGATCTCTGTTTACGTGTAATAAGGTCCTCATAGCCATAAATACCAAACATTAGTTTTTTTATTACTTGAATTGGTTTTGACGATTTAAATGCATCTTTATAGGCTATCTTTTTGCATTCTACTCCGTTTAAAAGGGTTACAGTCTCCGATTCATCAGTCATTTGAAAAGGACCATCATACTTGTACAGTTGGTCGTAGTATGTCATTAATCAGGAATCTAAAAAAGTAAGAGATATATGTATTCGTATATGTACATATTTTATAAGAAGAATTATAAAACTAATGTATAATGTCTACCTGACAGTCCTGGCATTGAAGATTTTTCTTTGACTAGTTTATCATATTTTTCCTTCCAGTTCTGTATTTCAGTTTCAGCATCTTTACACTTATTTTGCAAAAAAATAACTTGCTGTTTATATGCATTCACAGCAGCTACACGCTTAGAATGTGGATTCTCATCGTTGTTTCTATTTTCTTTATTCTTATTAACAGTAGCGGGTTGCACCTGTTTATTCTGCAAAGTAATTAATATTGAAAGTATTAGATATTTCCTTATTTTTATATTTATATTATAGTATAATAATATACGATATTAGTTAAATGTTCTAAGGAGTCAAGCCTGTGTTGCAAAAAATAGTTTTGATAGAAAGTTATCAACAAATTACTCAAACCGTTGTGATTGTTTGTTTATCAATGTCTTAAAATAATTTAAAAGAGGTGCAAAAATTCAATCAAATTCAAATTGCCGCTTGAACATACTGCGCTAAACTGTGAGGGCTAAGAAGATCACTGTTTTACAAATTTAGAGCATTTCTATTCTGTGAACAGCTGTCTGCTATTCAAGGGTCTGGTATAGTTATCAATTTGAAAATGTCAATTTGCTGTACCAGTCACTAATATTAATATAAACAACCTAAGAGAATCAGATAAGTATAATAGACTAGATAAATACTTTCATATTTTATAAAAATGTTTGCTTTGTGTATTTATTTTTTATTTTAGGTGTACGTATTACCAAGAGGGATATTTATGTATGTCAACTCTCTGAGAGGTTAATTTACTGTATACTTTTGTGCTTACAGACTGTATACATATATTGAATATAATAACAGTAAGTGCAACCAAAATTATTAACATTAAAATAGATTAATTGAGAATTGATATCGATAACTTATATTTCATTTATAGCTTCAAGAGATGGTTATACAACAAAATATTGCATCCGGGTATCTAGAAATACTGATGAGTCAAAGCAATTTAATCCAGTTTTGACCCTTTAACATAACAATTAATTAAGTACTTACATCACGATTTGTTACATCCTTCAAAAATGTTGATAAAAGTAAACCATTGGGAAGATCCGGATCAGAATCATGATTTTCATAACTCAGCGATTCATCAGTGTTATCAGTGGTTCCAAAAGTCTGAATGTACTTTAACAAAATTTGATTAGAACTTTCTTGTTTTTTTGATTTTTTTTAATGCCTACAAAAATTATAATAGAGTAAAAATGTATTCAATGTAAATGATATCAATAAAATTAATTATTAATCAACGTCAGTTATTAATTACAAGGATTAACAAATTTTTATAGAGTACACATATCTATACATACCTAGAACTAGGTACTCGAAATCTTTTCTGCGAATTCACTTTGATTTGTACCAAAACGAGACTGTCTGAAAAAAATATAAATGAACTATTCAGCATATGTAAATATACATAAATGTAAAATATTTGCAAAGAATTCTTAATGTTTGTTTACCTATTGCATACAACACAAAACAATTCTTTTTGTTTCCTTCATCATCCCTATACTTCAATTGTTGATCTGCATAATATTTTGGATCTTCAAGGTACTTCTTATAATCAATTTTTCTTTGAAACTGTACTCCTTAAGTTTTAGGTGGAATTATGTAAATATAAGCATGAGGTTCCCTGTCATTAAGTTTATTTGCCATTTTGTGCAGATACACATAAATAATGATCCTTTTTTATGTAAAAAAATTACATTCAATAATTGTATAAACAGCCCAAAGTATTTACATCACTGCTACAAATAATGTTTATACTTTTCACTCGCACGGACTACGTGTATTTTTTTTTTTTTTTTTTTTGTATTGTTCGGAGCGAATGTTACTTCGTTCCCCGGCTGGACCACAAGGGTCAAAACGCCGACCCCAACTGCTTTTTTCCGGGTGGCGGGGAAATCTTCTTCTTCTTCTTCTTTTTTTTTCTTGGCAATGAGTTAGACTCGTGCTGCCATCACCCGGTAATAATTTGAATTATGGTCTGTTATTGTAGTTGGCGGCGATTTTGTTTTTGGTTTGGCAGTAAGGTATCTCGAGGCCGATTATTGATCAGCACCGTGGTTTTTCTGTTACATCTTATAGAATAAGTCAGGTGAAATCATCTACATAATGTGTAAATTTTTGATTATAAAGCTAAATTACAGGCTTTGAAAAATTCTGTTAGAAATTTTGCTTCTATGCTGTTAGGCATTTTAAATGTTTTTTTCAAGTCTAAAGGAATTGTTGATTTGTTTTTTTTTAATTTTTTAAGTAGGGATGCTCTCTCTTTAATATAGAGCGGGCATTCATTTATAACGTGATCTAAATCTTCTGTGAGGAATCCGCATTTGCATTCTTCTGAGTCGGTTAGGTTTTTCCTGAATAGACTCTCTGCTAGAGAGTAGTGGTTTGAACGAATTCTGTTAATTGTTGTTATATGATATCTGTTAGCAATGGTTTTATAAAACCAGGGTTTTGGAGTATCTTCATAATAATTTTCGAAGTATAGTTTACCCTTGTATGTTTTTTCGTGGTCTAGTTTTTTTCTGAAGCTTTTGTGTTCCTTTTTTTTGATTTCTTCAAACATATCAGTGTATGGAAGTTTTAGGTCAACTTGATCACCTGTTGTAATGGCATCTTTAGCTAATTTGTCTACTATTTCGTTATTTGTAATGTTTTTATGAGCGGGTATCCAGTAAATTTTCAGTTTTAGTTTTTTGTTTATAATCTCGTATAATAGGTTTTTTATGTCTAGAATAAGATAAGACATATTTTTTGTTTTTAGTGGGGAGAAATATTTAATCGCTTGTAGGACTGACTGGGAATCAGTAAAAATTCTGGAAGTTTTTATATTTTTGTTTAGTACTATTTTCAGTGTTTGTAAAATAGCAAATGCTTCAGCTGTAAATATGGATGCAATTTTGTTGAATTTGAATTTTTTTTCGAGATTATTGTATGGTGAATAAATTGCTGCTCCTGTGTGATTTTTGTCTTCTGTTTTAGAACCGTCAGTAAAAAAGTCAACCGTTTCTTCGGATGGGTTATTATAAAACATCTCCTCAAATGCAGTATTGGGGTTTTCTGATTTTTGTATGATAGAACCTTCTTTTATTGAGATGATCTCGTCCTCTTTGTCATTTAGCATTGTTTCAAGCTTGTATGGGTAAGGAAGTGGTAAGTTAAATTTTTTGATAAAGTGACCTCTGTGATAAAAGTAGTGTATAAATGATTTGAATAAAGGGAAAGAGCTTACGGTGAAAATTTTGTTTTTATTTCTTGCTAGGACAAATAATTCGCAGAGCATGTTAGAAAGTCTATCTGATTCTATTGATATGATCTTGACCGCTAGTTTGTCTGCTAAGTACTCCGTTCTGGTTGTTATGGGGACTTCTTTGGATTCTGCCAGCATGACATTGATAGGTGTAGAGTTTCTATATCCTAGTGCCAATCTGATTGCTTTGTATTGTAGCTTGTTGATTTTTTCTC
The DNA here is from genome assembly GCF_009193385.2 of Nasonia vitripennis. Lineage (NCBI taxonomy): Eukaryota > Metazoa > Arthropoda > Insecta > Hymenoptera > Pteromalidae > Nasonia > Nasonia vitripennis. The sequence continues at coordinate 101,901 of NW_022279655.1, forward strand.
TTAGTTTTGGATTCTTGATATTTATACAGAAACAGTTATAATCGGTGATGCTTCTAATCAAACCTTTATAGACATTGAGGAGTACTTGAGGATGTCCTCCCCACCAAGTCGTTCTCAAGACTTTTATAATATTTATAGTTTTTTGTATTTTTTCAATAAGATTTTGTGCGTGTGTATTCCAGTTTAGTTTGGAGTCGAGCCATACTCCAAGGTATTTAACAGCTTGTTCATTTTTAATTTTATGTCTATTTATGGTGATAGATATGTTGGGATCTATATTTTTGTTGGAGAAGATGATCAATTGTGTTTTATTCGGAGCTATATCTAGTCCTATGGATTGGAAAAAGTTGATAATCTCAGTTGTGTTGTTTTGTAATGTAGCTAGGCCTTCTTCTACAGATTTATTGTTTGTAAATATTATTGTGTCGTCTGCGAATTGTATGATATTGTTTTTAGGATTAATGTGTCGGTTGAGATAGATAACATAAATGAGGTAGAGGGTCGGGCTTAGAACGCAGCCTTGGCTATTGTAATGTTTTGATCTGTTGCCATGTTTTTTAGGTTTTGCTCTTCAATTTTTGCAGGACAACTTTTGTCAATTGGGAGGTGGTTTTGTTTACAGTGTAAACATGTAGGTTGTGTGTTAATGTATGGACATTCATTTCCATCTGTATGTTTTGGTTCACCGCATCTGATGCATCTTTCATTTGGGGCTTTGCAATTGTTTTTGATATGACCAAATCTAAAGCATCTGTAGCATTGTCTTACTTGCGGGTAGTATGTTTCAATTGGGTAAATTACTTTTAAGACCTTAGCCTCTGCCGGTAGAAATTGTCCTTTCACTGTTATTTGAACTGTTTTTGTTGGGAGGATATCTACTTTATCGGTTGATTTGTTGTATATCTTTTTCGTGAATCTTCGTGTGTGTGTGATCTGGAGTGGACCAAAAGGAGAGTCTAATTCGATGAACTGTTTTAATTCATCATCAGTTATTTCTACTGGAATACCCTTAATGATTCCTTGCTTTGAAAGCAGATGGTTTGGGATGAACGCACGGATTTTTAGATCCTTCCAATCTGTCAAGTTTAAGATAAGGTTGGCTATATTTCTATATTTGGCTATAACACAAACTTTATTATAGCTTAATTGTTTTATTTCATGTAAGGAGTCTTTGATTTCAATTTTTGGAATTAGGGATTTAGCAATCTTTATAGCATCTAGTCTATCATTGTCAATTGATTGTAGGTAGATTTTGTATGGTCCTTGTATGTTAATGTCGTACTCTGATGGTAAATCTTTATCATTTCTGTTATCATTGGGATCGGTCGGTAAAGAGTGGTCATTGAATAGATTTTTTCTAGCATTGTCGTTGTAAGGTTTTTTCTTGAATCTTTGATTGTTGGGGGATGATGACTCTGGCGATCTAAATTCGGCAGGTCTCTTCCTTTCACTGTCAGCTTTTGAGTTTTCGTGCGACGTGTTCTGGGATTCGTGATTGCGCTGGTCTAAGCTGCTCGTGTTTGTCTCTGTTATCGGTTGACTCTGTATTAGGGTTTTATTGTCATTTGGTGTATGGATAATCTTTTCGATTTCTTCGAGCGATATGTCTTCAGTTTCCATTTTTGTATCCTTTAGGTCATCACCTTTGGCTGTTGTGTTAATTTGATCTAAGTTGTTCGAACTTTTAGTGTGGTTAAGTCTTGCTTGTATCAGTGAGTTCCTCTTTGGATTCAGGCCATTTTTGGTAACGCGGGTGTTATGCCTATTATTAAGCTTAAGGCCAGAAGTAGCATACGTCCGAGGTGGTCTTAGCACTCTCGGAAGATTTTGTGGGTGATCTCCCATTTTTTCGATTAACCGCACACGCAGGTGCAGGTTATGTTGGGGGTTGCGCCCGCTTTAGCGGGCCTTTTTGGTTTCAGCAATCAGAAGTTTCTATATCTAATCCCTTTGGACGTATAAACACCGTTTCGTCTTCTTCGCCAGTCAAGTATTTGCCTGAATTCCGTTATTTATAAGTATCAAGAAACTAGCTGCAAAAAAAAACGCGTCCGTGCACTATGGCATCTCGAACCGTACTCCGGCGGGGAAATCAAAACCCCGTTTTTCGTGAAGGAGCCTTTGAAATCCTCTTGAAGGAAGCGATCTTAAAGTGGTTCTTGCGAGTGAATATTTGGAGTATCGACGACTTCGAAGTTTCGTTGGTTAGCGATTTTTATAGTCTGGTTTAAGCAAGCATTCATAGGTGTCGCTGCGTTCACGAGTTGTACGTGTAGTCGTGACATGGACGTATATGAATATGGCTCAAAGAAATCCGCTCACCTCCGCGTGGCGGGAATTTTGAATCCCTTGGAGGGAACAACGGTATCACCTGTCAGAGCGGTTAGATTCGAATACCAGTTTTTGAGAAAAAGTCGCAGAGTAGTTTTATGGCTTGTACATTCATTGATGCAAGAATAGAGTTAGTATCGCGTAAGGAGATACCAATTTTGTTTAGTTCGTCCTCAATCTCTTGTCTTGTAACAATGTATTGGTTACAATCCCAAACAATGTGACGGAGGTCACAGAAATCATGTCCACAAACGCAGATTGAGGATGGTATTAGATTGAATTCGTACAATTTATTGGGTGTACATTGGGAGTTTGTAAGGATTCGTATGTATGTAGTTAGTTGTGATTTATTTAGGTTTTTGAAAATTCTAGATAGGTTATTGGGGTGAGTGAAAGAAATTTTTTTAAAGTATTCTTTACCTTTCTTTTCAATCTTGTAGGAGTGTTCGCTATGCCATGCATTGTTGGATTCCAAGATCGAAGAGTTAAAAATTTGGTACCAATGGGATTTTAGTTCTATCTGGAGTGGTAATTTGAGGGCGCCTTTGGCTTCTCTATCTGCTATTTCATTTCCACTTATGTTTTTATGACTTGGAATCCAGACCAGTTGGATATTGAAGCCGGACTTCATTATAAAATTTAAGTTGAGTTTACAGTCTAGAGCGGTGGCCGGAATTTTAGCATTCGGATTGTTTGTTTTTATAAGATTTAGGGCCTGGTTTGAGTCGGAGAAAATGACAGAATTTTCTATATTATTGGATTTAATGTATCTTATTGCCCTTAGGACCGCGTATAGTTCTGATTCCGTACTCGTAAATAGATTTGTAATTTTTTCTTTTGATATTATATTTCCGTTTTCAAAATAAAAGGCTACTCCATGAGTATTTGAGTGGTCTGACTTTGATGCATCGGTGTAGAATCGGTTATAATTATGGTAATTTGTTTTGATGAGATGATCCGAGATTTGATCGCTGTTTGCAGTCAAAGTATCCTGATGAGTTGTCACTGTTGCCTCCTTGAGTTGACATTGTAATGGGAATTCATAAGTTAAAGGTAGGTCTGTTTGGAAAATGTTGTGGAATTTATGTTTAATTAGGTTATATCTATTGATTATAGATTTCATTATAAATTTTGATTTTGATTTTTTATTGTTTTTTATATTTTCTGACAATAATTGGAGTTTTGGGATAAGAGAGTGCTTTCTTAAACTAGCCGATTTCAAGAGATATTTGTCTATTAAACAGGATCTACGGTGAGAGAGAGACGTTTGCTGAGATATATTAAGAGTTAGATCGTTGGATGCGAATTTCGGAAGCCCTAGACAGATTTTTAAGCCCGTATTTTGCGTTGGTTCCAGTTTTTTAAGGTGAGTTTCTGCTGCGTTTGAAAAACATGTAAATCCCCATTCAAGAATTGATCGAGTGAGTGCTTTATACGTATTTAGTAAAATCGTGGGCTTTACTCCCCAGGATTTGTTAGAGAATGCTTTAATTATATTTAAAGTGTTTTGAGCGCGTTTTTTAATGTAGTTTATGTGGGGAGTCCATCTAAGTTTTGAGTCGAATATTACTCCTAAAAATTTAACTTGATTTATTGGTTGCAACATTGTGTTGTCTATTTTAAGAGTTATATTTTTTGATAATTTTTTGTGGTTATGGATTATTATGAAGTTAGATTTATGAGGAGCTATGTTTAAGTTCCTATTTTTTAGCCAACTTTTTAGTTTTTTAACCCCTTCTTCCAGTTTTAAGCTAGCTATTTCTGGGTTAGTGTGGGAAAAAGTTAGAGCGCAGTCGTCTGCGAATTGAAGGTTTTTACATTCACCAATATTTCGAGTTATGTTTCTTACGTATAAGTTAAACAAAATGGGACTAAGGACTGATCCTTGGGGAAGGCCTTTGTTTGTGGTTTGATCAATAAGGTGTTTCCTATTTAGATAGAATGATATTTTTCTTAAACTGATAGTGTTTTGAATGAATGCCGTGATCTTATTTGATATATTTAAATCAATCAAGTCTTTAATTAGGATTTTTGGATCCACATTATCAAAAGCGCCCTCAATGTCCACCATCAAGATAGCAAAAATTTGTTTTTTTGAAAGGGCAAGATAAGCGTCAGTAGCGAGCAATGTTGTGCTGTCTTGTGTCGATTTTTGTTTTCGAAAACCAAATTGGGAGTTAGGCAGAAGATGGTCGTTTTCGACGTACCAGTCCAAGCGCTTTTTAATGATTTTTTCCAAAAGTTTTAGGAGACTAGAGGCAAGAGCAATTGGTCTATAGCCTTTATTTTCGGGCTTCGGAATTAAAATTGTGTTATATTCCGTCCATTGTTTAGGGATGACTCTTTGTTCCAGTAAGCTATTAAAAGTGTCTTTTATTTTATCAAGTAAATTTGGAGGGAGATTCAGAATAATTTCGTTAGAAATTAAGTCTTTCCCTGGGGATGATTTAATTTTTAGGTTTTTAATTGCATATTGGAGTTCGTACGTGGTTATTTTGGAATCCAAGAGATGATTGGAAGTCGTGTAAGGGATATCTGTGGTTTCGGCATCTGCATTTGTGCAGAGTTTGTCTATAGTGGCTTTAATTTTAGGGTCTTCATAATCAAAGCTTGCTGTATTTTGACTTGTAGATAGGAATCCCTTTAAGCCTCCAATCATTTGCCATATTGAGTTCGTCGGGGTATTCACTCCTAAAGATTGCATGTAGTCCCGCGTATATTTAGATTTTAGAGTTTTTGCTAGTAGTTTGAGAGCGTTCATTGATTCGGCGTATTTCTGGTAATTTTCGGAGTTTTTATTGTCACGATATACGTCTAATTTCGTTTTCCTATCTTCAACAGCGCGGTCAAGTTCGGAATTCCACCAGGGCGGTTTAGGGGTAATGACTCTTTCTCCCTTAGATATCTTCGCTCCGGCTTCCATTATAGAGTCAATAATTAGTGAATTCATTTTATCGTAAGCTTCTATTGCGTTTGAGGGGCTAAAGTCAGTGTTATAAGTTTTTACTTCCAGGTCGCGTTTAAACCCTTCCCATTTTACTCTGTTTGTGTTTAGTTTTTCTCTATTTGTGGAAGAGTCTGTTTTTTTATTTGTAATTGTAATCGAAACCGGGAGGTGATCACCACCTAATGCATCTCCCAGCAGGGACCACTCTGTTTTATGGATTAGGTTAAGGGATATGGCGGATATGTCTGGGGATCCGGGTTTGTTCTGCGGTTTCGGAATTAGCGTAGCCCGAAAGGGGTCGTTTAAGATTACAAGGTTAGTATGAGTTATTTCGGAGGCAATATGTTTACCAATATGATCTTCCTTTCCCACACTCCACATAGAATGATGCGCGTTGAAGTCACCGCATATTATTACTTTATTGAATTCCGTAATATATTTGATTAGATTTTTGATAGATTTAATTTCTGTTCTGATTCTATGATCCCTATATAGATTAATAACCGTGATAATTTTTTTGTGATATTTTATTTCCGTGGTTAAAATTTCGAATCCGTTGAATTTTTCGGTCAATGGTATGTTTTTGAAACTTAAATTGTTTCTGACTGCAGTGATTAATCCACCACCATGGGTATCGGTTAAACGATCGATTCTACTGATGTTGAAATTTTTAAGTCTTACTATATCTTGGCTATTTAGCCAAGTTTCTTGAAGGCATGCAACATTATAATTGTTAAGTAATGATTCTAATTCGTATGTTTTCCCCCTCAGGCTGCGACAATTCCACTGCAGAATTTTTAAGTGTTTGTCTAGAGCCATTTTATTGTCTTTATTTCGGAGTGGGTTATAAGGTTGAGCTGCAATTGGGGTGATAGGGAATAGACTGCATAGATGGTTTTATCGTGTCTAGTTGCAAGTAGGGAAAAGGTTCTATCAATCGCCTTAGAGTAAAGGTGTGTAGAGTCAAACGATTGTATGATAAGTCCATGAGAGGTGGGATATTTGGACTTACTCATTTTATTTGTTAGTATATTGGTATTATAATAAGGATTAATTGGGATGACCTTAAAGCCTTTGTTTTTTTGGATTGATGATACGGAATAGCGGCAGTAATAGAGAGAATTGGTGGAAATGATGCATGAGGGAATTCCCGTCTTATTTGGAGCTACTCGAAGTCGAAATTTCCTAAAAGAGCTGTAAGAGCCTATAGGCATGTAATTTAGTATCACAGATATGCTTATAATTTTAATGTTAAAAAGTAGGTTAAAAACTTTATTGATCACGTTTTTTGTACTATTATAACTTTTACTATTTACAACGTTAATTGGTTTGGATTTTGTGAGTTCAATTGAATCCCTTTTTCTTTTGCAAGGATTTCGGTTAAGGTAAAAACCATCGCGTGCATCGCGGCATTTTTTTTGACTAGATCATGAATAGAGTCTATGAGTCTGTCTAATTTGTCAGTACCTTGTTGTAGCGAAGCAATTACGTGTTTGGGAATATAGCGCGATTCCGAGCGATTATCGGGAAGTTGTGTGTCATCGTCACTTAGTTGAACCGTTGGCGAATTGGATCTTCGGCGTTTGTTTATCTTTTCGGGATTATTAAGCAGATACTTGCTTTCTAGACTTGGGTGTTTACTAACACTGTTGGTTAGAGCGTATGAGTAAGGGCTTTCTGTTTTCGCATTCCGATAGTGATTAAGATATCCCGAGTGAAATAAACTTTTCGCATGGTTGAGGGAAATATTTTTAGTCGCCATGGCGTATTTAATTTCTTTTTGTTCAAGATATTTTAGGCATTGTTTATCCAGGGCAGAGTGTTTTCCCTTGCAGTTAATACACCTTTTTGATAGTACGCAGTTAGAAGCGGGATCGTGTTCCGAAGAGCATTCTGCACAGACAGGATTTCGGCTGCAGTTGTTAGCTGAGTGGCCAAAACGATAGCAGTTTTTGCATTGCAAAACATTAAAGATGTAAGGGTACACTTTGATGGAGACGCCGAAAAATTTTATTTTTTCCAGAAGATTGGTAGATTTGAAAAATATTTTGATCGAACTTGTTGGCTCAAGTTCTTCGTTAACTTTTTTGGAAATCCTTTCGATTTTCACGTCTTTATAACTGGGTTCTATGGCTAGTTTTAATTTTTCAATGGTATAAGAAGGATCGATTCCGTGAACTTGGCCGATTTTCAAAACTTTATAGTTGGGGATGTAATATATCCAGTGTTCGTAAATAGTTTTAGGAGATTCTACCGTGAGATTCGCTTCCTCTAGTGAGGAGAACGTTAGTTCTATTTTTTTGGGCCGATTTTTCGAACATTGTCGAAATTGATTTGGGCTTTGATTAAGATTTCACCTAGTCTTATTGGATCAATATGTCCGATATTATTTATGCTGTTAGTTGACTCTATGTGTACTATGAATGGGGCTTGGGTTTTGCAAATATATCTATTTTTTTGAAATTGAACAAAGTTTGGATTTGAGAAGGAAGGAGTCATTTGTTCGTCTGACATGATTTCAATTGTTGGGATTATAAATGAAGAATGAGAAATAGCGGTTTGGCGTACTTTAGCTATTTGGCAATCCCTTTTAATCCGGGTGAATATTTCCGATTGATGTTTAACCGAACTTGCAGTTTGAATGTACAAGCTACAGAGAGTAATATTCAACGCGAGAGGATTTGGTATTTTTCATTTATAGTTCTACAATTACATGTGTAGATGGTACTCGAATCAAACAACCTCTGTCACGCACCTTTTAATTACTATTGAGATTTTGCGTCAGTGAAGAGATTTCTGGACCTGGTGTGTATCTAGTCGGAGTCCTCGTCCTCTTGATTTATTGTGGATCGGCAATTAGGCGTTAAAAAGATTGTAGTTGGACAGTGAATGGCACTTTTACAGTCAATCGGCTATAGGATAAATCCTTTTATCCGGTCAACGGTCTGGTCTCTCTCGAAGTCGCACTCGGAATCCCTACGTGTATTTAAGTGATATATATGCAGACTGCATAAATTCGAGCACTCATGTGGACTCTCCCGCGCGTGCGCGGGTTTCTGATTGTAGACGCAGTTTACGTGTATTTACACACACGTTTTTGTCAACGTGCGATATAAATTTAAATTTGTAACATCAGTCAAGTATCGTAGAAGAAAACGAATTTTACCAGTTAAATATTATAATCATTGGGCGCTTTTTGTGACAGCCATGAATATATTTTTACATGACATAATTACTCCTCAATTGTTACAAACAGCTGCAATATTAATTGTAAAGTATGTGCATTATTTTGAATACGGTAAAAACTGTACTACAATATTCATTTATTATTACACTTGATTTTGAAAATGAAAATAGATTGTTATTAAGAAAAAAGAAATGTAATAATCGTATTGCTCAACAAATTGTTTATAGGCTTATTGTATACCAACAATTACCTTTACTTCAGCAAAGAAATTATATTTCAAATGATACAAGAAATTTTTGTAATAACATAAACAATAATAACCGACTAAAGAATTATGAAAAAATCGAAAACTGTTATTTATTAGGACGTGGGAAGATTCATGAGCTGTCAGAATTACAAAAGATGTATTTAAGACATTTTTTTAATGCCTCAAAAATAAGTACTTGTTTAATGTATTCCAAAATTATTTTCAATGGTTGTCGTTACACTTCTTGTACATGTAAGCAATCTACTAAAACAAACGATTCACTATTCAAAACAAAACATGGTGATTTCGGTATAATTCAAAAAATTTGTAAAATAACATGTAATAATAATAGAATCAATGTATTTATATTTTTTAATAAAATCAACATACAAGGTACTTATATTGTTGAAAATGCGGACGTATCTGTTAGGCATTTAAAACATTGTATAATACCGCAAACATATGATTTAAATATTATGAAGTTATGATGATATACGTCGACCATTTATTATAATGAAACTAAAAAACGATCTGTTTATAAGTTCCCTAAATAAATCAATGTTAGCAAAAAATGTTAACTTGTGACGAGACACGAGTCTCGCACATATAAATGTAGGTGCCCCACGTTAGGTGGCAGCACCTCCCGACTGCGGAGAGAGAGAGAGAGAGAGAGAGAGAGAGAGAGAGAGAGAGAGAGAGCAGCCATGCTGCGAGCGAGCGCCGACGCCGAGTAGAGTTCCGCAGACCACGGTACGTGTCGGTCGAGCTGGAGAGAGAGAGGAGAGAATAAAGTGATTGTTCAAGAGAAGAGTGTCCAGTCTCTAGCCCAGCCTAGACGTCCTCTTCCCACATTGGTGACCCCGACGCAGGCTTCTCGACGACGAGTCAACGAGCGCCGACGAGAAGAAGAAACGCACATCTCGGCAAGTCTCTCCAGCCGCGGAGTCTTTGTCTCGCACGTCGCGGACAAAGACATTTTGCGATTGCGTCATTCTTCACGCACATCGCACACTCCCGTGTGCACGCTGGCACGCCGGTGCACACGCGGAGTACTATCGACAACCAAGTCGATCTCCTCGACACACGTCTTTTCGTGTCGAGGGCGGCAGCAACAAGTCCTAGCGACGCGCCGCCATTTTGAGCTATACGCGCGCAGGCACGCCGGCGCGTATAGTCTCCCCGCAACTATACATTGCACAACGTGGAAGCCCTCGCCGATGGACTAAATCTTCTGCGCGAAGCCACCGTCACCGGCGCCTTCTCATCGTCAAGGCCGTGACCTTTGGCGCTCTACAACAAAGGATTTGCGTGAAGCCATCGTCACCGGCGCCTTCTCATCGTCAAGGCCGTGACCTTTGGCGCTCTACAACAAAGGATTTGCGTGAAGCCATCTTCACCGGCGCCTTTTGTCCACCCAACCAACACCTCCTCATCGGCAGCAGTAGTGGCGGAATTGTAGCGTCGTGTGTGGCGAGACGTGCGAAAATCCCACACTCAGGTAATTTAGTGCGCGCGAGCGAAATTTCACCGCAAAGCCGCCATCTTGGTTACAAAGCGGCTCTGATTCCGAGAACTGTGTGTGCGAATCGCAACAGTTCGTCGAAGTGTCACGCATACGTTGCGTCAAAGATTAGATTCAGTAAATCTATATATTTTTTTTTTTAGAATGCGTAATTAACACAAGTGTGTGATCTTCTTTTAGTTTCATAAGGCTTAGGGCACGTCAGGCCTCTCACGTGCAGACACGTTGCTTCCTTCTCCCGGACGTTGGTTCACGCAGAAGGAACAACAATCATCTCTAGTTGAGAGAGTCCTTTTACACACGCCGCAAGGTCAACTCAGCGCCGCGGCATATACAGGTTACAAACTTTAATTCCATAATCTTACGTTTCCTATCTAGGAACTTTGTGATTTCAATCATTTTCCTCTTTTATCAAATAAACAAACGACGATAATAAATAAATTCAAGCAACAGGCTCCCTCGCAAACAGACGCTGTTGCTTCCTCCCGGACGTTGGTTCACGCAGGAGGGACAACACGTCTTTTCCGAGAGCCACGTCGTTTGGCAACGCAGCGTAGCGTTAGCCTTTGCATTTGCACCTAGCAATAAGTTAATTTAGTTGGCGGTTGAACAAGTCTTTGCCTTGCTAATGTATGTACCTGCGAGTACACTTTAGTCTATTAATAATTTTGTACGGCTTGTTTCAACGTAGAGTTAGGCTGGTCGTTGCACCCCACCGTTTATGAGCGATAACGAGTCTAGCTTACAATTAAGGTCGGGCAAGCTAGTCCCCAAGACTTTCCTTCCTATTTCGCGTAATTCAAGGTCACTCAGAAGACCCGCGAAAATGTCGTTATTCCACTCTCCAGTCAAGACAACGAATACAAGTACCAGCAACGAGAGCACTCAGGATGCCACCACGAGCGACAGCCAACCAAGTATCTCTCCATCGCTCACCACCCACGTTAATTCGGGTTCATTACCGAGCACTTCGTCAAACACGATTTTTGACTACGTAGAGGTTACAAATACGGCAACCGGCTTTGGCCAGCAACCCAACGGTACGGCAAACGCCTTTCAAGATGGCTTTCGCCAGCCACCTGGCACCATAGCAGGAGGCTTTGACTTCAGTGGAGTGAGCCAGCGATCAAATTTTCCAACTTCAACTTCGTACTTCTGGCCCTCAAGCACCACTAGCACCATTACCAACTACACTGGTGCCACCAACAAAAACAGGCACTCAGACGGCCAGCGACGAGCGCCTAATGCCGACCAAATCCTGGAATCGATCGACCAGAAGATTGACAGCAAAATGGATGAATTTAAAAGGTACATGGAGGAATGCTTCGCCTCGTGGTCGCAGAAGCAACCCACGGATCACGTCATTGAAAACAAGGCTGTAATGACAACGACCTTGACCTTCGCAAGCTCGTCACTGGCAACGACAACAACTGCTAGCACTACCTGCTATAGTTCTTCCAGCTGGACGCCCAACGTCTTCGGCAACATTCCCTCAACTGGTCACACCTTTCAGCCGGACCTGCCTTTTGCTTCACATAGCAATTCAGGAGCAGACTTCCAACAACGAAATCAGTTTCAAGGAAACTCCATGCTTGGACAGCCACACTGCCTTCCAACGGCACCAAGCACCAAACATCTACAATTCTGGAACTTCCACAAACACGATCCTCAAGGATGGTTCAAGCAATTGGAAGATCTGTTCTTGACTCACAACGTCCATGACGAAGAAGCCAAATTCAACTTCGTCGGCACACGCTTGAGTCAAGACATTCATCACGAGCTCCAGTACAAGATGAACACTCTTGTTAGAGGCTGCAAATATGAGGAATTAAAAAAAATTCTCACGGATAAATATGCTAAGACTCCGGAGCAACAATTAGACAGGCTTTTCAAATGTCTGGAAATTGGTTGTAAGCGACCATCAGACTTCCTCGCTGAACTGCTCAGCCTAGCGCAGGACCGAGTGCCCAGAGATACAGTAATTTCGCTCTGGAAAAGCCATCTTCCAGCACAAATACGACTGATGGTTTGGAACTACAAAGAAGAAGCAGAACTTGTCAAAAGCGCAGATATGGCCTTCGACATCCTTCAACAGTCACACAACATCAGTGCTTTGAGGGACAATAACCAGCCTGCCGCCTACCGGGTCGACAAGTTCGAACAATTATTAGCTGCACTTCAGAAGACAATCAATCCTGAACAGCAAGGTCGTTCTAGGCCAAACAAGCGTCACAACAGGTCTCGTACTAATTCAAAGAATAGACGCGATTCGACCTCGGGCAGATCAAAATCCAAGCCGCGCTATTCCAACAACACAAACTTTTGCACCTTCCATCGGAAATTTGGCAAGGAAGCGCGTAATTGTCAGCTGCCGTGTGCTTGGAAACGTGGCCCCGGTCAGGAATACAAGATAAGGCAGCCAAAAGAAACGGACAAACAGGAAAACTAAAGAATCCTGCTGTCGAGGAGACTGACAGCCGGTCCAACCTCACCGCACGTCTCCACGTGAGAGACAATCTCTCAAATGAAGTCTTCCTGATAGACACCGGCGCGGACATTTCCGTAGTCCCCAAGCCAGACAATTGGCATGGAAAGCCAGCTGACCTCAAGCTCTATGCGGTCAATGGCTCTACTATCAACATTTATGGCGTCAAACGTCGCGAATTGGACGTTGGCCTACCATACAAAATCGCTTGGAACTTCACCATAGCGGATGTTCCGCATTCAATCATAGGAGCCGATTTCCTGAAGCATTACCATCTTCTGCCAGATCTCAAGCTCAAGAGACTGGTCATCATCTCAAGAGACAAAGGAAATCAGTTTACGCACGCTCCCGCTTTCGTCAAGTCAGTGCAGCCAGTGCAAATTTCCTTTTTGGCTCCGAACCATAAATACGCACACATCGTGAACAAATATCCCCAAGTCTTTGGCCCTGACCAGTTCAGAACGGTCAAGAAAAGGGGAGTTTTTTACCACATTGTCACCAAGGGCCAGCCAGTCTCGCAGCGAGCCCGTCCTCTCGCTCCAGCGAAGCTCAAGGCAGCGAAGAAGGAATTTCGGAAATGGTGCGAGCTGGGCATCTGCCGGCCTTCCAACAGTGCATGGGCCAGTCCACTTCACATAGCGCTGAAGAAAAACAACCAATGGCGTCCTTGCGGCGACTTTCGCAAATTAAATCTAATCACAGTCCCGGATCGTTATCCGATTCCGCACATGCATGATTGCATGACCTTCTGCCACGGCAAGAAGATTTTCTCGGCCCTAGACCTACGCCAAGCCTACCACCAAATCCCGGTAGCACCAGAAGATGTGCCCAAGACAGCAATAATTACACCTTTTGGACTTTATGAATTCCTAGTTATGACTTTTGGCTTTCGAAATGCCTCACAAACCTTCCAGCGTTATATTCACTCGGCGTTGGGAGACCTAGACTTTGTCTTCGTCTACTTAGACGACATTCTTATCGCTTCCACGTCTGAAGAAGAGCACCAGAAGCACTTAGACATAGTGCTCAATCGCCTCAACGAGTACGAGCTGCAGGTAAACCTGGAGAAATGCAGTCTCGGGGTTTCAGAACTCCTTTTTCTGGGTCACCTCATCACGCCTAACGGTTTCAAACCTAACCCAGAGAAAGTTAAGGCGATTCAAGAATTTCCATTACCACGGACCATCGAAGAATTAAGAAGATTCTTAGGTCTTGTGAACAGCTATAGGCGTTTACTCGCGCACGCTGTCGAGAAACAACGCCCTCTTAATGAATTCTTGAAAGGTGCCAAGAAGAAAGACAAACGCCCAGTTCCCTGGACTCCGGAAGCTGAGGCTGCTTTCCGCAAATGCAAAGAGGATCTCATCAACTTAGCTTTCACAGCTTTTCCCAGTGAAAACGCTGAACTGCGCCTCATCACAGATGCTTCCGATACCGCAATGGGAGCGGCCCTCGAGCAACACTCGGATGATGCCTGGCAACCCTTGGCATTCTTCTCGCAGAAGTTCTCTCCTGCGCAAATGAAATACGCCACTTATGACAGGGAACTAACGGCAATTTATGAAGCAATTCGTTACTTCTATCACTATCTTGAAGGAGCAGAATTTAAAATTTATACGGATCACAAGCCTTTGATCTACGCTCTTCAGCAGAGCCACGACAAAATGCCAGCAATTCGCTCTCGCAGATTGTCATATATCGCCCAGTATAACACGGAGATTCTTTATCTCCCAGGGGAGGAGAATGACGTTGCTGACGCACTGTCAAGAATCAACGCTTTCACATCTCCTGCATTTTTCAACTGGAGCGATCCTGAACTCTTGGCTGATCTACAAGTCAGGGAAGTCCTCGCTAACATCAACGCTTTCAACCTCCCAACACTGTTCGACGCCAAACAACTCAGCGAGGAACAGGGAAAGGACGAAGAGCTAAAAGAAATTCTGCAAACGCCGGACCACCCCTTAAAGCTGCGCAAACTTACGTGGGGATCCGAGCACGCAGCATTTTACTGCGACATCTACGAGGACGTCATTCGTCCATACCTTCCCAAGAAATTGAGAAAGGAAGTTTTTAACAACTTTCACTAACCCTCGCATCCTGGAGTCAAAGTCACAACCCGACTCATCCACCAGCAGTATGTGTGGCCGAACATGAGTCGCGACATCGCCTCTTGGTGCAAAGCGTGCACAGCATGTCAGCAATCTAAAGTGACCAAACACAATAAGTTTTTGCCCAGGCATTTCATTGCTCCAGATGCTAGATTCGATCACGTCCATTTGGATCTCGTAGGCCCCTTCACCCACAGCAACGGCTACACGCATCTCCTCACCATCATCGATCGCTACACGAGATGGCCAGAGGCAATACCAATTACAGATACCACTGCGGCTACGGTAGCTCGTGCTTTTCATGACAACTGGATCTGTCGTTATGGTTCACCCACGACGATCACTACAGATCAGGGTGCCCAGTTCGAATCCAAATTGTTTTCAGAATTATTATCGATCCTAGGAATCAACAGGATCAGAACCTCGTCGTATCATCCTGCTTCCAACGGCATGGTGGAGCGTCTCCACCGAGACATCAAGTCAGCTCTCATGTGCCACGGAGACAACCAAAACTGGGTTCGTTCACTGCCCACAGTCATGCTTGGACTACGCACGCGCATCCGTTTAGACACCGATGCTAGTCCAGCTGATTTAGTTTTCGGCAAGTCAATGAGGATTCCCGGTGATTTCTTTCCCTTCACCAACGAAGAGCCGAACGTTCGTGTCTTCTACAACGAATTTCGCGATTACATGAGACAACTGAGACCAGTTCCAGTTAATCACAAGACAGCCACCAAGCCATTCACACATCAAGGTTTAGATACCTGTACACACCACTGCTTACAGGAAGAACCTATTAAACCTGCATTGACGCGGCCCTATACTGGCCCTCACAAAATAATTTCGCGCAATCTAGCGAACCACACCTTTAACATAGATAAGGATGGTACTGTCAAAACAGTCAACATTGAACGGGTGAAGCCCGCGTTCATCCTGCAAGATGATCCCGACGGCACTAAGGAAAATACCACTTCTGAACCGATCAGGATTCCTTCACCGACGGATATCAACCGCGTTCAACCAGCAGACGACACACGTCCAGCACCCCTCACCACTGATCCGGTGGATCACCCTATTCCTTCCCCACAACCTCATACACCCAAACGTACGAAGTTCGTGCCGAACATTTTGAAAAGGAATAGGCATTCGGACTCGATTCTGTTACAAAACAAGACTTCTAAGAAACGAATCTCTTTCGCTCGTAAACCTCAAGTCAGAACGTTCGTTTCAGAAACTCAACCAAAGAACAAATTAGATTTAGTATACATTATTAACACGTTACGAGAAATTTTCTCACGTTAGTCAAGCTCATTTGCGCTGGGGTGTAGCGACTAAGTCCTCTCACGCTCTTTACTTATTTAATTTATCTAATAATCATTATTTAAACGTCTAGTCATGGACAAGGTCAGAGAAGCTCGAACACAGCTGCAGGCATACAGAAATGCCTCTTCCGATGAGCAGCTGCGTGCGGATTGCTTTCGAGTTGATTTAGACCTCGAGCAATTCGAAGTCTTCCTTCAGCAAGCCCTCGAACATCGCGAAACACGAGCACTCACCACCAGATACGCGAGTTCGTCAAACTTTCCGGTCATCCAAGATGCTCAAGTTCCTCAATTGTTCGTTAACAACAAACCTGTATTGCGACTTTTCCTGCGTGACATCCTGTATCGCGTTACTAGGAAAAAGCTCTACGAATGCTTGTCAGCACAAGGGTGCACCGATTTTTCCATAGATAGTCTTAAGAATACAAGAAAGGGCTCCGTCGCGGTCATTTCTTGCAAGTTGCTGTCATCCTCATGCGCTATTCAGATCAAATCTTGTAAAAAAGAACTGACTTTCACAGATCCTAGAGGCAGAGTCTCATACATCAAAACGAGACCCGATCAATTCACTCAGCAAGAACCTTTACCGAGCACTCAGCCCGCATTCAACAAATTAACGCTTCTACCCACTCCTCTTGTAGACATTTTACAATGTGGAGATGTGATCAAACGCCTAGCTCACTATCTTACTTACAATAATTTCCTAAATCTTTACACAGCTTGTCATGATGACCCCCAATTCCATGGCACAGCACTTCCATTCGACTCTTGTTACGATCGGTACTCTCACCCCAGTGGTCTGAATAGAATGCTTGAGGATGTCAATAACTTCAAATTCACTAGTATTTCATTCAATACTTCAGTCAATATAATAGAAATTCCGTTTATTAACAAATTGTTATGGCGCTGCGTCAGCCACAGGCCCATTCCCGACAAGTATCTTCGTCTGCGCGAAATGGACCTATCAGCTGTCACTGTCTCTAAGAAAACTTTCGATTTACTCTCGGACAGTTTTGCAATAAACAAACTCACGTTGGGCAGAACTCCAGGTGGGTGCGACGAATTTCTAACAATAACCAACTTAGAATCACTGAACTTTTTAAATAACAAAAATTTATCGCTTAAGTTTTTAACCAGAGAAAAATGCAGTTCTCTGTGTTCTCTATCGTTTAACAACTGCCAAGAAGTGCCTATCGAACGTCTGTTCGACTTCGTAAAAAACAATACACACCTTGCAGAATTAAATTTCTCAGATTCTCAAGGTAGAAAGAGACACACAGTCGATCTTATTATGTCAATTTTCTCTCCGTCCAATGTCACTGAAGCATTTAACTTCAATTATTCAGCTTGTAAAGTATTCCGTACTGAGATCATTCCTCGAGTAGTATTCTTGCGTACGACTGCTCTCAGAACACTCAATCTCGAAAACAACGACTATTTCAAAGGTTTTGTTACAGACATCATAGACAATGCGCCAAACCTAGTCGAGTTGAACTTATTAGGATTGGACTTCAATTATCCGTTACTTCTTTCAAATTTACCTCAATTACGATCGATCCGGATGAATTACAACCACCATATTGTAAATGCACTCATTAGTGCTGGTCCTAAACAAACCTTTGAAGTACTCATAAACAATACGTGGGAAAAGAAAAGAACTCGAGTAATCAACCTAGCTAACTTAGCTGGAGCGATTCACGCCTGCGAACAAATAGATTTTAAGTTTGTTAACTGTCGAATCAATGTTCCGACGCACGTTCGCCAAGATCTCGCTACACACGGCGTTAGTCTACGAGCGTTAGACAATACGGTCTCTTTACTAAAGACTTTGTAAATACTTTAAGTTCATATTAATAAGTTCATACCGCGAGTTGTTACCATTAGAATTTACACAATCGTTATATTGTAATCTCAGATTCTAATATCTTTAGTTTTAATCATAACTTCTGTAAACGCTCTCCAGCTACTGACACTTCGCAATCACAAAAAATGTTGTAATCTCTCTCCGTCATAATTTCATCGATCAAAATAATAAAAATACTTTTCAGTTTTTTTTCCTTTTCGGGGGGGAGTACTGTAGGTGCCCCACGTTAGGTGGCAGCACCTCCCGACTGCGGAGAGAGAGAGAGAGAGAGAGAGAGAGCAGCCATGCTGCGAGCGAGCGCCGACGCCGAGTAGAGTTCCGCAGACCACGGTACGAGTCGGTCGAGCTGGAGAGAGAGAGGAGAGAATAAAGTGATTGTTCAAGAGAAGAGTGTCCAGTCTCTAGCCCAGCCTAGACGTCCTCTTCCCACATAAATACACATGAAGACACCCCCCCCCGGCCCAGCCTGCGACTTTGCTGGATTTTAATTTATAAAAATACTAGTCGATGGTTTTTAATTTGCGCAGCAAGCCTACGTTATTCTATTTTGCCCAGCTTTAGTTTTTTCAGGAAAAATAAAAATAAAATAAAATTCGACTCACTCAACTTTGATTGTTTACAACTTTTTAATCAAGAGTGGGCTTTTATATTACCATGGCTAAAAAAATTGCCCCCGAGCTAATTTAATTTGCCCAGCCATCAAATGTTAAATTTAATAATTATTTAATAATCTAATAGTTAAAAGCTATAAAATTCTTATCGCGGACAAATTCTGGACAAACTTGAGTGACTCATGCGAGCAAGAACTTTAACTCCTTCATTTGAAAATTCACCTGCATGTTTACTAAAGCAGAAATATAGCAGAAAGAGGGAAACATAACCTCTGAAAATATAACATTTTTAAATCTATTCAATTATCAATTATTAACAGTCAAGAATTTTAATAACGATTAGAGTACTTCATTGGCATTTTTTAATTGCTGGGAGAGGAGCTGGACGAGGTGATGTCGTTGAGATTATTAAGAAATAATGAAAGAAAAATGATTAAAATAAGAAGAGAAGCGTGCAAGGAAAATGCAAGAACAAGAGAATTTAAAACAAGAGGCCGCAGCTGTGCCTGCTGTTCAAGTGCAGCAACTAGTGCTGGTAGAGGTAGAGAAAATCTGCTGGAAAAACTGTGCAGCAAAATGACACCAGGAGTATAAGATACTTCAACACCTATACCGTCTACAACAGCCAGTTACATCTGTGCAAACCACATCTACCGCAACAGCAGGCCGAGGAACACTCCTTAGGGCATTGATGAAAAAGTATGTTTTCTACTGTATATTTTTTATTTATATGTTTTATGACTATTACTTTTTTCTCGCAGGAATCACTGATAGCATAATAAGTGATTTCCTGATATAGCTTACTTTCTTGATATAGCCCAACATGCCTGATTAGGCAATTCTGGGTGATTTTCAATTATTATGTTGCACTGATTCTCGACATTCATTAGAAACTTGATCCTTCCTTAATATACTGCTATTTGACAAATTTCATTTCATCATGTTGGTTTTATAATTGTAAAAAATATTGATGTAACCTAAATTAATTGTTTTTTATGATATATGGTACTTATCGCTGCTGCAGTGTGCAAGTGTGATATTGACAATTTATACCATCCGCAGTTTTTATTTACTAATTTACTAATCATGATTATGAAATGTTCTGTTTAGCCATCATCTCTCAGCCATTTGTTGAAAACACCAAGGCAAGAATAGAGGGTCTGCCAAAACTAATGAGTATTGGTAAACATTAAACAACATACGTGTGTTGAAACTGAATCAGTTTGCTATGCTTATAAACCATTGGAAAAACTTTGCACGTTACTCATTACAACAAAAGTTAGTAATATTTTGGCGGATCTGGAAACATTACGTCTCTTTGCTACAATAGTAAGTGTCCTTGTATTTGATCACTTTTTAAACTTTTAAGCTGAATATTACATTAGAGTAATAATCATTATTCTGTCTAGATTCCAGAGTATTGTAAATCCATGGATGAATTGGAAATTGCTGAAAATTCATTCAATTTAATATTTGCTTTCGATGAAATAATTGCTTTAGGATACAGAGAAAGTGTTAATTTAGCACAAATCAGGACATTCGTATAGAAATGGATTCGCATGAAGAGAGAGTTTATCAAGCTGTTAGATTTACGCAAGAAAGAGAAGCTAAAAACAAAATGAAAGAAATGCCTGATTAGCCAGTTCTGTGCACACAAAGAAATCAAAGGAATTGTAATGATTTTGTTGAAACTCTGAAAGCTGTTTGTCAGAAAGTTAGCATCTGAATTGGTGATCCTCGGTTGGGATAATTTTCCCTGCGTTCAGACGAGATAAATATGCAGAAGTTAAAAAGTAAATATACAGCTTTGTTCATAATTAAAGTTAATTTTTTACGGATTGTTAATATTAATATTTTATATTTCTAGAGTTTGCTGTATGTGTTGCAGTGGACAAGAGGGGAGTGCTGGACAGAAATTCCAATTACATATATGTTCATGCAATGTTTTAATGGTGTTTAAATCCACTCTAACCCAAACTTTGGACAACTTGTGTGATTTTTATAACAGACTAAAGACGATTGTACTTCTCGAACAAATAAAACAAAGCCATCGAAATTAATGAGTCACAAAATTGTGTAATTACAAACATGACAATTTCAATAAACGTAGATCTTACCTGCTGTGTGATAAAGACTTAGAACTTTAGAAAAATTATAGGAAAAACGTTTATGTCTGCACTTAGAAAGTTTTCGATCATAGCAGTTATAATTTATTGAAAAAAAAAATAAATAAATGAAAAATAAACAAAATTACGTATAAGGTCAAATGAATCGTAAATCACAATTTTTAAACTCGTTGCTAAGAGAAGTAAAAAGTCAATAAAAATGAAAATTACACATAAGAATCAGCAAAGCACAATTTTAATTAAGCAAATAATAATTTTACAAATTTCACAATGAAATTTTTCGACTCAACGAAGATTAATGTATAAATGTATGTACGCGAGTACAGAGAATCAAAGACGAACGCAATTTTTAGTTTGATTATTCTGTAATTAAAGCGGTGCATGTAAACGTCACAACAACGGTCTGCTCATTGATTTAAAGGTCGCGCCTATTCATTAAATTATGTACATACATATATTATAACACTTGTAAGATAAAGTATAAATTTTCATTTACCTAAATAAAGAATATACAATAAAAATTTTCTTTTTTATTGAAGTCGCTTGCTCATTTTTCCATTTCGAATTCCCTTTGTGGGAATTACAATTAAAAGAAGTTTGGCCTACACTTATGCGAAAACTAATATATCAAACTGCAAAGTTGCCATGTTCATACAGTTTTCATAGACATGTTATAGGAAACTATGATTTTTACATAAAGATGACAGGTACCTGTATAGTATGTGATGGTAAAGTTCATATCTTTTGTGAACAAATACCTACTATGACAGAATCTATCAAGTTTACTGTAACTGCTGTAGACGCAAGATCTATACCACATCCACAGAATATTAAACCTCGATTACAAAAATCAGCCAAACGAGAGATAGAAGAAGAACTGATGAATATAAATCCCAAGCAATGGAGGCGAGATAAAGCTAGAACTGAAATGGTAGATGGTGATCCTGAACCACCATACCTCTATAAATTATCTCAACTCCAAAATGCAAAACAAGATGCAAAAAATAAAAAACTGGGGATAAAACGTGGATCTAATTTATTTGATTGACAAAAAATAATGTCGAATTTAACAGATTTGTTAAAGGTATAGGATACGACAAGTTCTTTCTGATGTATTGGTCACCAGAGCAAATTAGTATTCACAATGATATTTTATCTAAACTAGGTAACCCTATAACATTAGATGCTACAGCATCTGTAACAATGAAAATAAATAGACCAGAGGGGGACTCTAGTGATATTTATTTGTCAGTTTTGTGCACACATATTGGCAACATGATTGTTCCACTGACACAAGTTTTATCAGAAAAAAATGATACGGATTTCTATACTTTCTGGCTACAAAATTGGATTCAATCAGGTGCAAAACTTCCCAGAGAAGTTACAACTGACATGGGAAAAGCAATCCAAAATGGCATTTCCATATCCTTTAATAACATGACCTTCAGTGCCTACAATGACTTGTGTCTACGAATTTTACTAGGACAAAAGACACTTATAAAAATTCATACACAATTGAGAACTGACATTGCACATGCACAACATGTTTTAACAAAATGGCCTTGTTTTAAAAATATACCAAAAAAGTGGTTTTGTTCTACAAGAAATGTTTTGGCTTTATGACAACCATAAAAGAATTTGAACATTTTGTGGAATTTTTAAAACATGTTTTTGTAGTTGTGTACAGTCAATTTTACCATGAGAATTGTGAAAAATCTATAAAGTATATAATCGTACGGATCCAAACTTTTACTTTTGATGAAAATTTAACAAAAGAAGATAAACTAGAAAAAAATTAAACTACTTTGGACACTTTTGAAGACGAAAATTCTGATAACACAACGCTTACTGCCTTTTTATAGAAAATATTCAGAACACAGTGAAATCGGCTAAAAATGATTCATACATTGGAATGCAAGATAATGCTTATTACCTCCCAGATGTTGGTAAAAGATTTGGTAATCTATGCAAGGAATTCGTGTGCTGGTCAAATGTAATGCAAAGCTACTTTGATAACGATCATGATGTAGCTTCCTCTGCTCGATCTGAAGCTTACTTTGGAGAACTTAAAAGTTCTTTAACAGCTATCATGAGAATTGATAAGTTTTTTGTTGAAACTGTGAGAAACATTGATGCTGATATGAAGTTGGCTCGAGCAGAGTTGAATAATTTAGAAAAAGAAGGAATTCTTAAACATAAGATCAAAGTCAATGATAATAATTCTAAACACTTATTTGAAGTTGAACGATGGAAAAAAAATACTGCAAAATTGAATATGAAAAAACATTTGAAGAATCTATTGCTAAATTTGGTGAAAAATGAGACCTTTCGGCACTACGCTGAACTAACTAAACTACTATGCGGCACGTCACGCCGCCGATCGAGGTCATCGTGAGTAAGAGCGAATTTCTACACGCGGCCCCGCAACGTTTTAATAATTCTAACCTCCTTCTGGGGAGATCACCCGCGCCCACCGAGCAATCGACGCCACCGCCACGCTCGTCAGCGCGCCGTCCGCCGACTTGTCGGTGCGGGCGAATACCCGCCTCGCCTCTCTGATCGTCTACCGGCCCCGACGACCAACGCGTCCGTCGCGGCGTATTCTCGCGAGTTATGCGATTTCCGCGGCCCATCAGACGCTTATTTTTCCATATATCGCGTCGTGAAAAACCCGTACTACTATAATAAATCCCCGAAAACCACTTCACGATGTGACGACCTCGACACGACCGCGCGACGACACACAACACTTGCCCGTCCTCTCCGCGCACACTCGTGCATTCTGACAGCTACTTAACGGAAACTCTAATAATAGCTAACTTAACTTAATCGCTAACTTACTTACTAATGGTAACTCGGTAACACGCAGTAATCGGTAGCTGATAGGGATAGCGGGGGTGAGGAAACGATAGCGGGGAGGTACAATACGAGGGGAGAGCGATAGCGAGGAAATATGCACAATACATGGGTAACGATAGCGGGGAATTGTGCAAGAGCGAGAGCATGGAAAAGACAAACGGTAGCTTGAACGGAGGGTAACGGTAGCGTGAAAGGAACGATAGCGAGGAAAAAAGAGAGCTTACAAAATTCGCAACAGGCGACGAGACCTCACGGCACTCGACTCGCCGCCCTTGCCACGTCCGTCAAAGTGCATTGCGTCGCACTAACCGTGTCGCGACGCGTTCATCCGAGGCACAGCCGCACTAGTTTATTCGCACGCTAAGTACACTTTTACTTACTTGCTACGATAGCGAGAGTGAAAGCGAGCTGCAATGGCACGCGGGTACCGGGACAATCGAAAACCTCGGTGAGCAGCGCAGACGTCCTATCGGTAGCAGCGTTGCAAAGCGAAAAAAACCGAGCTCTCGCGACGCGGCAACATGTGGCCGCGGGGCCAGCGCTGTGCGCGCTCCCCACGCGAACTACTCCCCCTTCTGTGCACCTACTCGCGGCTCGACCTGCCACGTTGCGAGGTTGTCGTCGCCTCTCTATTGCGCGGCGCAAATTTTCCACTTGTAACGTGCAGTCGAACTGCCACGTTACAGCACAGAAGGTGGCATCTTATACCACGGATAAATTTCTGTGCATTTTTTAGCAGTTTCCAAGCAATATTTTTTAAATGCGTTTAAATTAACTTCTTTTGTGCAAGATATAATTTGTAGAATTACATGCATTCTAATTAATAACTCTTCGTCTACACCGATAATTTGAGATACTGCTTTAGATTTGGCAAAAAAAGAACGTGCCACATTTCCTGTGTTAGTTGTTCCAGAACCTTGCTTGACTACATCTACCGTTAAACCAAGTTTGCTCTTTAAAGACTGCTGAACTAACGATTTTCTCTCTTTTTTGAAATCTTTATCTGAACCTCTTGCTGATCATTTCTTAAAATCTAGATTGTAAGAAATATGTAAAATATATTCCATGGATCGAATCCAGGTGTGTAAGATAGGAAATCCCCATTGGTAAAACTCTGTATTGCCCTGAAGTTTTAAGACAAAATTCATATCATTAATATCTTTAGGACTAACTCCACAAATGTTGCAGCGAGAAGAAGCCTTTTGTTTAGTTAAAACATTGCATACTTTGTCATCTATCATGGTACATTTTATGTCAAATGCTACGTCCAATGCCATCTCTATACATTCAAAGTTATAATTTTTTATTTTCTTTAGCAATGCTGAAATATTTTCGTAATGTTTCTCGGTTACTTTATCGCTTTCTTTAAGAAATTTGAAATTTATTGGACGACAATAAAACACGGATGAAGGTTTTTTGTTAACCCATAAAATTTCGTTTTTTGTAGTCCTTAGCTGCAGAGGTACAAAATTACAAATAAATACAGAAGCGTCAGTGGCTGTAGTTTGATAAATAGAATTATCATCGCTTGATTCAAGATCGGTGGAGTCGACATCACCAAAATTCCATTTTTGTCTTGTCGTCTGTTGTCCTGAAGCTCCATCCATTCCCCACTTGCCCACAAATATTAAACTTTTCGTTGCATTTGTTAATACTTCTTTATCTAAAGTCATTAGAATCCGTTTTATAGTCTGTTCTAGCAAAGATATAAAATGAACTTTTGCTCCACTATTAGAACAAGTGATATGCTCAGGGTAACAAGCTTTCTTAGCTTTCATGCATATTGTAAGTATGTTTCCTTAATTTCTCATATGTTCGTTTTGTTAAATCTAAGTCCATAAACATCGCTAATACTTTGTTTGTATATTCGGTACTAAATAAATTTTCTATAGTATCCGTAGTATTATCTGCTGAAGATGTTTGTTCTTTTAATTTTAGCGCCAACGATAGCTCCTCTTTAGAATGCTTTACAGAGATTTCACGAGCTCGTCTATTTTTTGTTTTTGAACATCCTTTGTCATAACTTATATGAGGTCGACCTATATTACAAACATTAAAAAACTTTTCAGAAGTACGTGAAGTATTACTAGTAAATAATGTTAAAGCTTCATTATTCATGATTGATATTGAAGTATTCATATTTGATGTTGAAGTATTTATATTTGAGGTTGAAGCTTTGTCAAGTAACTGAATCAAAAAGAATTTTCAAAAAATTCTTTGTGTTTAGATTTAAAAACATCTTTCTTTCGAGAAACATCTTGCCATTTTAGTTTATATTTTGGAAAAAATGATCTGGTTAGTTGGTTTCTTAGATGCTGTGTATGTCTTTCAGAAAGTGCATACTTTATTTTTACATCATTTACAACTATGTCGAGAATACAATTTTGCTCATTAGGATGATTCACATAAATATGAGTGTTCTATATTGAGTAACATTATTTTAGCTCTTAAATAGTTCTACGTTGTAGTTATTTAATAAATTTTATACCCCTTCAGAAAATTATTATTGACAAAGTAAATACCATTTCGTTTTCAACTAAGTATTTATTTTATTAAGAAAATCAATATGATGTCTGTATCCATTATTTCATTTCTAAATAAATCTTAAAAATCACTACTGCTGATATGAAATATAAGAAAAAGGTTAAGTAATTTTACATCCTCAATTAAAATTGAAGTCCATGTGTTTATTAATGTAGAAACAGAAAATATGAAATAAAAATTGATTGATTCTTTAGTAGCAGTTGTATTAATTAACAACAAATAAATACATAGAGTTAGAATCAACAGAACGCACGTATGCCTTATGTTATAACAGACGTAATAGAACAAATTTTACTGAAGAGAAATATTCTTAGATTTGACGGAAGCAAACTTAATTTAAATTTAAACTTATTTTTTTTTTCAATATGATAAAATAAACATTTGTACGTATTATACTATAATATAATAATTTCAAAAGTAAACATTTAGCCATCGAAAAATCGTATGATCAATAGATTTAATTATATTTGTATGTATTATACTATAGTCTAATAAATTCAAAAAGTAAACATTTAGCCATCGAAAAATCGTATGATCAATATTTGTATGTATTATACTATAATATAATAAATTCGAGAAATCTTCAAAAAATTCTGATAGAATTTCAACGTATTTTTTTTATTTAATCTAAGAACTTTTTTTTCAGTAAATTTTTTTCTAAAGTCTATCATTCTCAAGTTAAACTCTGGACATTTTTCACGATTTTCCGATTTCGAAATTTAAACTTTGACACTGAAGTTTATATCTCGAGGACACGATTTCTTCGCTCTAAACATTAAATCTTAAATGATTTCAATGTGAAAAATCGACACGAATAAAGATTTTTTTTTAAACCATGTTTTATTGCTTGTGGTTTGGTAGGGGTGGTTTCTAGGGGATAAGCAGGTTAGGGGTAGGTATTTAGGTGATTAGCTGGCTTCTGGTGTGTGGCTTAATTATTTTGAGAAAAAATAAAGCGATTTAACTCGCTGTTCCCAGGGTTAGGCTAGTTAGCCTGCTTGTGGTTTGGTAGGGGTGGTTTCTAGGGGTTAAGCGGCTTAGGGGGCGGTATTTAGATTATTAGCTGGCTCATGGTGTATAATTTAATTATTTTAAGAAAAAATAAAGCGATTGAACTCGCTGTTCCCAGGGTTAGGTTAGTTAGCCTGCTTGTGGTTTGGTAGGGGTGGTTTCTAGGGGTAGGGGGGTGAGTGGTTAGGTTATTAGCTGGCTCATGGTGTATGGTTTAATTATTTTAAGAACAAATAAAGCGATTTAACCCGCTGTTCCCTGGGATAGATGAGTTAGACTGCTTGTGGTTTGGTAGGGGTGGCTTCTAGGGGTCGCATGGGTTTAGGGGAAGGAGATACAATAATTTCCGCACCTGTAGCTTAAACTTGATACTTTTTTAAAGAGTTTAAAAAAAATCATGGCTCTACGATTAAAAATGACGCGTGGCTCGAATTTTGTCCATTTTCTCCCACTGTGCGACGGCAACGACAGCGATAATTCGCATTATGTTTCCCCGGGCTTGTGCAGCCGCGTCTTTGTCCCAGTCACCAGAGTCCTGCTGCGACGATATAGCAAGAATTCAAAAAAGTAAGACATAATTTTGTTACTTCTCTAGACACTTGTCGAACGTTAATTTTTGTCTAAGTAATAAGTTTAAGACCACCGAGAGACACTTCAAAAGCTAGCATACCTCCGAGAGTATTTCTCGTCGATCGTAAATCCCTCCGAGAGTATTTGTCGACGATCGAAGATCCCTCTGAGAGTATTTGTCAACGATCGATAATCCTTCCGATATAATGCTCGACCACGGAGAGCTTGACCTGTAGATCGAGCTCTTGCATATTTTAGTTACAAAAATGTTTAGGCTACACACGCGTCAGTCAATCTCACTAATATTTCTTTCTCGTCTGTATAGGGCAATTTTTTACGTTGGTAGCCAAGAGGCGTGTAAAACGGTGGCGGTTATACGCATTTCATTTCCCCGGACTCGTGCAGCCACGCCGTCGGAGTGCTGCAGTCGTTAACGATAAACCGAGATTACAAGAAATTTATCAGGTCCTATCAATAAAGCTCTTGCATATTTTCGCTACAAAAGTATTCATGCTAAACACGCTTTTGCAACATTTGTATAAATATTGCTGTAATTTATAAGAAAAAAAATGTAACTTCCATAATTAGCTTATTTTTCATTATTTCAGTCAATCAAGTCTTGTTTCATTACGCTAAAATATATTTTGATTTGATTTATAACAAACTGCTATCCTGTTGCACATTTTATAAGTGTATTTATTCAATAAAATTGAAGACCACTGTATCGTTTCTCAAAGTTATTATTAGTTTACGAAGACTAATACAGTTCAAGTATCGCGCGCTTTTCATGCGAAGGGTATCACATCTTAATAGCTCACGCAAAGAGTAGTGCAACTTAAGAGTTTCTTCGAAGAGTAGTACAATTTTGCAACTTGAAAGCTCCTGCGAAGAGTAGCACAATTTTAAAGTTCCCGCGTACACTAGCACAACTTGATTCCTTCCTGCAAATGTTAGCAAAACTCGAATGCCCATGTTCAAGAAAAGCACAAATCAGAGTGTCCTAACAAAACTTAGCCATTCCTGGAAGTCCTTGTCTTAAATTAACAGTTTTTGAAGCTTCCTGCCAGTCGGAAATGATTATTTTGTTATTTGGAATATAAAATATGAAATGTTATCGTATTTTTTAGCAGTTTATAATTGTCTGAACACATATTAAAATTGAACACATAATTATATAAAAATCTGAACTAATTAAAAGTTGTCGACTTGTAGTGTCCGTCTATTGTTGATTTTTACGTGAGAATGGTTCTAAACACCGTTAAATGAAATATGTAGTTACTATGGAAACGCCAACTCTAAGCAGATATTGATTTTTCAAAGATCTCTTAATTATTGATAGCGAAGTTCAAAGAGACAGCGAATACACACGGTCATTTAAAAAAGTTAGTACGAAAAAGTTCATTATACTGAATTCCTATATCGTCGACAAATACTCTCGGAGGTACTTTCGATCGTCGAGAAATACTCTCGGAGGGATCTTCGATTGTCGACAAACACTCTCGGCAGTATTGTCACAAAATAAGCCATGTTACGTTATAATCAAATAAAAAATAAAAGTTTTTAAAGAAAATATTCATAATGTTTTTGTTTTATTAATTTACAATAGCAACGCTATTAGCAAATTACATTTTTGGAAAAAAGTTAGTTATATTTTTTTAAGTATATAAATTTAATTAAAACTTGTTAATGAAAAAAAAAATTCGTAGCGTACTGATTGACCCGGCGAAGTACCAAAAGAGTTGCTAAATTCAATGAATAACGGATTATAAGGGCTAAGAGAAGTTTATTTCACAGATCCTAATGTATTTAGTTATATTTTTTATATACTGTATTTGTAAATTTTTCTAGAAAATACAGTATGCAAATTTTAATAATATTTATGCATTTTTAGCCACATTCAACATTGCTGAAATACAGTTTGCAAATTGTTTTGGATCGCCTTTTGATTTGTTTGTTGTTTAAAATCTTGAATTGATGTCTTTTTCTGCTTCTTGTACCTCTATATTTTCCTACAATTGAAGAATTAGTTTTATTATCTCTAAAAATTTCTTAAAGATGTAAAATATTTTGATTATTATGTAATATATATTATTTTTATGTTTTTTTTTTTTACATGGCATTTGGAACTCGAAAGTTCATCGCCTCATCTACGCAAGCCTTCCACGCTGCCCTATCTTGTGTCAACCCCACCCAAGATGCACCTCTCCGATCGACACCCACCTGTCCTATTTCTACTAGATCCGCTTTTACGTTGTCCTCCCATCTACGTCTAGGTCTACCTAGAGGTCGCGTTACGATCGGCCTGCCCTTCATGACACGCGCTGCCGTACGGTCGTCTCCCATTCTCGCTATGTGCCCTGCCCATCCCAATCTGCGCGATTTTATTATTCTGTTAATATTTGGTGACGCGTACAGATTGTGTAACTCATCATTGTGTAGTCTCCTCCATTCCCCGGTTTCCTCATCTTTCTTCGGCCCGTATATTTTTCGCAAGTCTTTATTTTCAAATACCCCAAACGGTTGTCCGCCTGCTTAGTGAGAGCCCACGTTTCGCACCCGTACAGAACCACCGGCAGTATTATTGTCCTGTATATTCTTATTTTAAAGTTTTTAGACAACAGCCTCGACTTAAGTAAATTACTCACGGCGTAGAAGCAAGCATTACCCGAATGGAGTATCTTATTTATTTCGAGATTAATCTCGTTTCTATCATTTATGGTCGTACCCAGATACCTGAATTCGCTAACCTTTTCAAAAGTAAAATTCCCAACTCTGAGATCTTCCTCCTCTCTGCAGATGCCTAGCTTATCCACAATCATGTACTTTGTTTTTGATTCACTCACTTCTAACCCTGTATCCTCCACCGCTTTTATGAGGATTTCCGCGTTTCTTGCTACCGTTTCCCTACAATCCCCCAGTATATCCAAATCATCTGCGTAGCCTAATATCTGCGTTGTTCCATTAAGCGTTGCGCCCATCTGGCTAACCTGCATTTTTCTAACGGCATACTCTAACGATAAGTTGAACAGCACCGTAGAGAGCCCATCCCCTAGTTTTAAACAATCGCGTATCATGAAGGGTTGTGATACATTACCGCCTACTCGGACCTTTCCCGTGCTTCCGTTCAGACATATTTGAATTAATCTTACGAGTTTTTTCGGTACACCGAGAAGTACTATAATTTCATACATTTTGTTTGCTTAATAGAGTCGTACGCTTTTTTAAAATCTATAAATAGTTGGTGTATGGTTTAGCAAAATTCCCACTTTTTCTCTAACAACTGTCTTATGGTAAACATTTGATCGCTCGTCGATCTGTTGCGCCGAAATCCGCACTGATAATCTCCTACTATATCTTCCGCGAATGGAGTGAGTCTAGCTTGTATTACGTTTGAACTTTGTAGCACGTTGCTAAAAGTGAAATACCCCTATAGTTATTGCAGTCTGTCTTATCTCCCTTTTTAAAAATCGGTATAATGATAGATTCCTTCCTATTTTCGGGTATTGTTTCATTTTTCCAGATGGCACATACTAGTTTATAGATTTTGAAAGTGAGCTCGACGCCCCCATATGTGAGTAACTCAGCTGGTATAGAGTCATTTCCCGCGGCTTTGTTGTTTTTTAGTTTTTTAATCGCGGCCTCTACTTCTTGGTAGCTCGGTTCCTCCACGTGGGGTTCAGCAGTGTGAATTTCGTCCCCTAATTCTTCGCTATTTTCGTGCACGTTTAATAATTTATCGAAATAATTTTTCCACAGCGAAAGTAATGCGTTGTCATTTGTTACGAGGTCCCCGTTTTCGTCCTTCATCAATTGCGCTCTACTCCTAAAACCCTTTCTGATGGCGTTAATCCCTTTGTACATTTCGCGGGGGTTATTTTCCTTACTGTTAGTTTCTATTCTCCTAATAAGATTATTTTGATACTCCCGCTTCTTATTTCTGTAGATCGCGCTCGTCTGTTTCCTTACGTTAGAATACTCTTCTACGGTCCTATCGCTTCTATTTTGTAAGCTATCTAATTTAGCCTTTTTGCGCCTTTCAAACCAGAGTTCGCACTCTTCGTCAAACCATGGTTTGCTTTTTGGCTTTTTCTTTTTACCTAGTACTTTGTTCGCGGCCGCTTTTACCGTTTTTTCGATGTCCCCCCATAAGCTATTCGGTTCGTCATTCCCCTCCGGCGATGTGTTTGCTTCTTCAAGTGCCTGAAACCTGTTATTAATTTCTATCTGGTACCTAATTCGCTCTGTTCTATCTCGTAGTTTCTCAATATCGAAGCTTTCTACCTTCTTTGCTCGCTTACTATTTTGATTCGCTACTAGTCTAGCTCTTAATTTGGCTACTACTAGGAAGTGGTCCGAGTCGCTATCTGCCCCTCTGTAAGCTCTTACGTCAAGAACATTAGTATGACGTCTTTTTTCAATGAGGAAATGATCAATTTGGTTCTGTGTGGCCCCGTCCGGCGATGTCCACGTTGCCTTGTGTATGTTCTTGTGCTTAAAACACGTAGTTTTGATTATAAGATCTTTTGCCGCCGCGAAATTTATGACCCTAATACCGTTATGATTGCTGGCTTCGTGCAGGCTTTCCTTACCTATAGTAGGCCTAAACATTTCCTCCCTACCTATTTTAGCATTGAAATCGCCTAATACTATTCTTGTGTCGTAAGACGCGAACTGGTCGATTACCTGCTCTAAAGTTTCGTAATAGAGATCCTTAGCTTCTTCTTCTTTGTCCTCCGTAGGACAGTGTACATTAATAAATACATATCTATACCATTGACCTTCGATAATGATGTACGAGAGCCTATCATTGACGGATTTGTAACTTTTAACCGAATGTATGATGCTTTTGCTTACGAGAAATCCGGTGCCTAGAGATCCCCCACTCCCGGCCCCATACAGGTACGTGAAGTTACCCGATGCTAGTACTCCGCCATCTGACCACCGCGATTCCTGTATTGCTACCAAATCTAGATTGTACCTATCAGCTTCCTTTACGAGTTCTTTAAACGCACCTGCTCTGTATAGACTGCGAACATTCCAAGTTCCGACCCTTAAGTCCCTTTTGGTTCGGATTTGATTTTTTTGAGCCATGATGTTATGTTAAACCCGTGCGCTTCGGATCCTGTTCCGATCGCAGGTGAGTCCACCGTTCTAGAGGTGATAACCCCCATACCTCTCTAGAACTAAGTATGAGAGCTTTCCGACTTTCACGAGGACAGTGTCAATTCGTCGTCAGACACACTACGGTTTCATTCTCGCATCCTAACGCCCCCCTGCAAGGCAGCGCGCCTTCGCTGGCATCGTTACCGCGTAAGACCAGGTGACGAAGCATTCTACACATCCCCTTTCGGGGCAGTTGTCATCGCTCCCGCATCCTCCTCGGCAGCAGGATTTTTGCCCATTTTTGTAATGTGTGATGAAAGAGATAGATTGAGAGATAAGAAATAATGTGAAGTGTTTTTGTTGTTGTGGTACTTGCGTAGTGTTTCTAGATGAATGCGTTCGACAGTGTGGGCTCATCACACCCACGCCTGTTCCTATCGGCTGTCCGCGGCTGCTTATTCAATTTATTCGCAGCTAACCTCTTTCTCAGGGGCTGTTCCTCTATCCGCAACCTAAGGACGCGCTGAGTAGTGGTGATAGGCACCCACCCGTCCGATCTGGACGAAAACGCCCAAGTCCCGCTTAGGGTAGCGGCATTGTAACAGATTATTTTTATGTTTATGCAAATTAATTTTACATTAAATAAATCCATTGTTGAATTTTGACGTTGACGATAATCTAAAACATATGGAAATAAATCATTTCAAATATAAATATTTAGGTGATAAATAATCTTGGTAGAAAATTGGCAGTTAAAGTTACTGATGGAAATAGTACATTACGATACGTGTAACTTAAATGGTTCTTTTTTACATGGCGCAGGTAGCACCCGAGCGTAGCGAGGGAGCTAAGCGCGGTGTAAAACTGAACCATTTAAGTCAAGAGTATCGTATAAAATTTCATAGCACAGACTGCTAAAATCCGTAAGTCTCGCATATTCGTTACTAAAGTAGTCCTTATGTGCACCGTGAGGTTAGCGCAAGAGCGTAGCGAGTGTGATAAACACGGTGCAAAAAAGGACTACTTTAGTCACAGATAGGCGTGACTTAACAGCGGATTTTAGCCACACTCTGCTATAAACCTACTTTTTAAGCATTGGCAATAGTGCAATTATTGAGCAAAGAATTAATCGTGCGAAAATCTCGATTATTAAGTTTCAACATAACGCTAATCTCTTAAATCGATATTAAAATTTTAATTTCCCAAGTATATCTGTTATTATTATTAAAGGAATACAAATAATCTTATAAAGGTCTAATAACTTTTAAATTTCTAAAAAAATTTCTTATAAGTTATGTTGCAGTGAAACTACTAACTCTATAGCCTACTGTATTTTCGGTTCCTAATGCATTGCATCCTAATACATGCAGAAAGTGATGTTTACTTAATCTTTTATATTAGTAGATTAGTGAGAATGTTGACTTTTAAGAGTAACAAGTGAATTTGTAACAAGTCTGATGTTTGTTTTTAAATTTTGCTTTTGCTCTTATTCGAAAACTAACATGTCCTAGAGTGCTCATAATTTATATTTACATTTAATTTGCTACTAGCAGGGTCACCTTGCTCCTAACGTCGCTCGGTTGATGTTGGATATAAATGTTTATAGCTTTAAGGAAAATTAAAAAAAAATGATATTATAATTATAACTACAAAAAACTTAAAAGGTTGAGCTAGTATAATTTTTATACTGTGCTTGTTAGTATTACCAATATACAATGACCATTCAAAATAGAAATGAGATTAATCAAAGAAAGGCAAGTTTATAACAATATATTTTCAAACATAATATAACACAATCCTAAAGTTGTATTATGATTAAGGTAGTTCACCGGCTGCAGTGGTACTCAATTAGGGTTTTTATTAAAAACTTCCTTTTTTAAGATATTATACAGTGTTATCTAATGTCAAAATGTCTTATAATTCATAGTATCAAACATTAGAATGGTGATATAAATTGTTTAGAGTATAAAATATTCTCAAAACTTGTAAGAGAGAGAAACACTGTGCACCTATATAGATATACTGATAGCATGAGATGAAAACTTTGAATTGTTGTATATTAAAAAAAGCCTCGTTTACCCTATCCAACTTTTTCTCCATTTGTATTGCTATTTTACACCATAAGCTAGTTTTTTAAAAATATTCTAAGAAAACTCGCTAAACATCCTCAAATTCGGACTCGGTATAGGCTTCCCATGTTAAAATACAAAATTTCAAGGTTCAATATCTCTAAAAATAATGTCGCTTGGGGGGTAAAAAAATACCACGTTGTAGAGGACACTTAATTGAATATTGTAACGGGGTTAGCCGTTAATGCGAGAGGAATGAAAAGCAGCTTGTTGCAGGCGTCTTGCAGGCTATGCGAAGCCTGGCCCTTAGCGCAGTTTGCTACACGTACTCGTCCTTGAACACGTGAGCCCGCGGAGACGTCGTGAGTTTTATGCTACGCAGCTCGGTCGCGAGTAATTCATGCATATGAGAGACAAGCGCTGGGAAAGGTAAAGAGTCAGGAGCGAAATAACAAAGCGAGTTAAGTTTAGAGATATGTAGAGTTTTATGTAACGCAAAACAATGTACAGATACGGCGCGAGGCAAGAGAGAGAGAGAGAGGGAGAGAGAGAGAGAGAGAGAGAGAGAGAAAGAGAGAGAGAGAGAGAGAGAGAGAGAGACAAAGCGGAATCTAATGCAGAGAGAGAAAATAGCGATCAAGCAGGTACTTAAATCCACACTCGCGCAGGTTTTCTCGGATGCCTCGTACACAGAAAAAAGTCCGCAGCGTGAAAGGCGGTGTTTGAAGCAGACGACGGCGCGCTGCGGCGACTCGTGCGGCGGTGTGCGCGGCACTGTCTTCAACGCTGACGCGCAGAGGGAAAGACGCTGCCTCGCACGGTTTTTTTTGATGCACGCCGGGAGAAGTTCCTTAGTCAGTGTTTTCGCGCGCAATTGCCGTATGTAGCTACAACAATGGGCGACTTCGTGGAAAATACTTTGAATCAATGGAAATTATTTGAGCTGCTGTACTTCTTTGTCAGTAAGTATTTATCTTACGTAGTAGTACGAAGTAAAGTAGATTAAGTATGACTTAATCTACTTCACTTCGTACTTGTTCAACTTTTGTAGTTGCTGACATTGAGAAAGAAAAGTTTATGACACTAGACAGTGATTCGATTGACAAAATCATACCGTCTATTTGTAATCTCAAAAATAAGTTTACAATCATGTACAATACGTACAGAAAATTTATTGGTATAACCGTTGAACCTGCAAGATTACCCTTGCAAACTGTTGAGAATAATTTATTGCATAACGTAACGCCAGTCTCAAGCATGAGTAATGTGTGTGATGGTGCTAGAAGCATGAATAATTCTTTGAATAATTTGGATGATTCTAATGTAGATTCGGATGGAAATCACATTAAGAAAGGATACCAATCAGATGAAACTGCTTTGAAACGGTTAATTGATAAGGATTACGAAAATTTTTATACACAAAGTAAATATTTTTTTTGCTTTTTTGCTTTTATACCAGTTTTTATTGTGGAAGAAGTTATTTCGTTTACATAATTTCAATTTATTATTATTGTTCTATTGAATATTCAAAAATGTATTATTTCATATTTTAGTTCAAAAAATTAAATGACTGTATAAACAGTTGAGTTCAGATAACTGTTTTTTGGGCAGATTAGCTTTTATTAAGGTATGCTGACGATCAGAATATAACGCTGTTTCGAAAAGCAATCAGCTATATTATAATTGATAACGAATTAACGAAGTCATTGGGTTCTACAAATCCATTATCGTAAGGCTTAAAAAATTGAATCTATAATTTTGTAGAAAATACGTAGTAGTTGGTTTATCTTATTTTTATGATAATTTTAACTTGCAAAATAAAAATTTGACATGTTTACAGTATAAGTAATGCAAGATATCAGGAAATGGCTAATTCTGTTGTTGAATTATTCAAAACTGAAAAACCTGAATTATATTTCGAACCAGGATATACTACCCCATAGAACAGACAAAGGGAAAAAAGTTACTGAACGAAAAAATTCTTCTGATCTCTTGCACAACGCTTATGTTAGATGAAGAGATTATATGCGAAAAAGTAACTTAATCAAAGTAAAGTATGTATCAAAGAGTGCCGCCGAGTCTACGAATTCTCGTAGTAATAAACACTAAAATAATTATCTTTTCAATTTACTTGAAGAGCTACGCATCTTTATTCGTTAAAAAATTGTTCATTATTTTCTAGTAACAGCAGAACTCGATTTATCTGTACTCGAAAAAAGTACTGACACCTTCAAACCTGGTGAAGTTGACAAAATCAAAGAGGTTTAGATTAAAAGTTTGACACACAGGCTCAAAACGACTTTTATGAATGGCAGTGGTTCAGATATTATACAGGAATATGGAGTTTTACAAACTCAACTTGCACCACAGCTGGTAAGTGATGTCGATTATTTAAAACTGAAATTTTGTGTAGTACTTTTAATAGTTTGTTTTATTAAAATGTGCACAGTTGAACTTAATATTATTCAATTTTAGATTTGTTTGGTTTTTGAAAAGAGGTTTGATCCATTATACTTACCTCAAGATGAGAATGGAGTAACATTGTCAAATAAGCTAAAATCTAAGTGGCCCGAGTTATCAGAAGCGATCATTAAAGTAGCTCAAAAGGATTCGAAACAAGTTGCCGAAGTGCTGGATGCACACAAAATTCTACAAAATAACAGTAACGATCAATCATTTATTATTATTTAGAAGGTATATATATATATGGACAGCTGAGCGTCAGCAAAAGCGAGTAAAGCTTTTTTATATCAATTATCGAAAGAAATATACATTATATTTAATATCAACTTTTTTACTTTAATTCTTAGGCAGAAATGGGGGTTGGCGAGCGAAGAGAGCAGGGGGGTTACCCTAGTGATATATTAAAGCAAAAAAATTAGATAAATTATAGTAAATGAACAAATGATTTTTATCTGTATGATTTATTTTCATTCTTTAAAACATACACTCATGTATGTCCAAAGTCTTGTACAGAAGTGTGCCAGCTCAGAACCGGCTCGACCACCGAAGCAACACTTAAAAATTTTTGTTTTCGGAAGTTTTAATTATATTGAATATAAATTGTGACGGCCAAGTGCACGTCAAATGTCTAACGGCTAATCATGTACTAAATGTAATAAGATTATTGTTTCAGCAAGCTGCCAACGAGCGCCGAAACGAGCGAGAAACGAGGCAAGATAGAGACAGAGAGAGTGAGAGCATAGGTAGCGCGGTTGCCGCCTGGCCGCACAGCGTTGGCGAGATATAACAACGATGTGCCGACGGCCGGGAGAACCGCGACTAGAGTTAGTCTCGCTGCGCTATCCACACGAGTAGCTCGCGCTACTATATACGCGGATTTGTTGTGAGTCCTGCGAGCATCTCGAGAGCGAGTGATATTCGTCCGTGCGTTACCGACGAGTTGCTGCGACGCCCGTCCGAACTGTACATCTCCACGTCCGAGACTGGACCACGTCCGTTGCATCAAGTACTACTGCCACTACCGAGTTGTAAGTACCTGCACTCTCACTCTCTCACGTCGACAGGGTAATATCTCTCGTCTCTCTTTATCGTTCGTCGAAGTGTGCGGCGTTTGCACCTCCATGTATAGTTACAATTGAATATACATTTCCTTATCTAAACTTCTTGTGTGTTATTTCCTACGACCCGACCTACGCCGCCTCCGCGGGCTCGTGTAAAAACACGTGCATGATCTGAGTCGGCCGAGCCGTGCCTTCTGCACGCCCGACGTTAATTTACAATAAACAGGGCCCTTCTGGCCCTGGTTATAACACGGCAGGAAAGTATTAACCGAGTGTTATAAAATATAACATTAAAAAAGTCTCTAATCAATTTAAAATTCAAATTTCGCGCCACAATATAACAATTAAAAAACCACTAACTCGCTTATATATAAAGGAAATTTACAATAAATCATACAATAGTAATATAGTTAATTATATCAGTATATCATAGTTATATGATACAAATCAATTACGGACTCTCCCCTATCTCATTTTGCAAAATTTCATAGTTTTATTATAATAACATAATGAGAAAATTCAATTACTCTAATTTTTTTTTTTTCAAAAAACTTAATATAGTTTACATAATACAATCACATTATATCAATTATGCTTCAAAAATTTGTCAATTGACGGGTCCAATAACTATATTTTTATTCTAATTAAAAATATTTATAAAATATATTTTATTTTTCGACGAAACTTAGGATACTTCTAATAAGTTCGCCCAAAAAGAAATGTAATCTCTACAAAAATTTAACTTTCGACAAGAGTAAAATGTTACGTGAATTTGATTTATTCTGCATTATTGTGCATGCCAATAATATAATGTAACATAATAGTATATATTTCAATTGCAAAAAACTTACAGATGTAAAAAAAAAGATAAATTAAAAAGAATGAAATATAGTATTATAATATATATATATATATATATATATATATATATATATATGTTAAAAAGTTTTTAAATAATATTACAATAATATTACAATATTATTTTAAAGGGGAACTCCACTGGTTATAAAAACTATTTTAAATTATATAAATTTTTACTAATCAAATATGTAATTTAAAATAAACAAATTTGTATTTGTACTTAGAATAGGAAATATTTGACTTGGGTAAAAGTGCTATTTTTACTGTTCGATGTCTCATTTTATCGAGTAACCCACTTTGACAAGAAATGTTCCCTGCGCATAGCCGAATTATGAAAACTTATGAATCTATGGTTAAAATTTATGGTTCAAGTATAAAAATAAAAGTTTGATTTTTATTTTTATACTTGAACTTGAAAAAGGTGGATATCTATATGGATGATCCATGTGGATAATCCATATGGATTTCTATGGATTCCATATGGATTTGTATGAATTCCATGTGGATATTCTATATAGATTATACATATAGATATCCATCAATTTTTTTAAAAAGTTCAAAGTTTTAAAAATTACTTATGCGCCTGTTATATATAGGTTATCTGACCATTAGTGGAAGTACCATCCGGATGATAACACCAAAACTGGGGCTGTGAGCTCCAAAATTTCCATTTTCTAATTAGTTCATAGAAATAAAAATTTTTTGTTATGTCGAAAGAATCAAGCTTTTGGAGCTCACAACCCTAGTTTCGGTGTTATCATCCGGATGGTACTTCCATTAATGGTCAGATAACCTATATATAACAGGCGCATAAGTAATTTTTAAAACTTTGAACTTTTTAAAAAAATTGATGGATATCTATATGTATAATCTATACATATAGAATATCCACATGGAATTCATACAAATCCATATGGAATCCATAGAAATCCATATGGATTATCCACATAGATCATCCATATGGATATCCACCTATCTACATATATCTACACTACATTAAAATTTTATATTTGGTCAATTTTGTAAAAACCCTCCAAAACTCGTAAAAAGAAAAAAATTAGATCTATTTTACAGTAGAAATGTTCTTTAAACTAAAATCATTCAAGTTACCGAAAAAAATCAATTGTATAAAATTTCAATTAGTTTTCAGCAATAAAAGAACTTAAAAA
Source organism: Nasonia vitripennis (assembly GCF_009193385.2). Taxonomy (NCBI): domain Eukaryota; kingdom Metazoa; phylum Arthropoda; class Insecta; order Hymenoptera; family Pteromalidae; genus Nasonia; species Nasonia vitripennis. Next base: position 142,361 of record NW_022279655.1, read on the forward strand.
ATGTCCATCTGTCCGTCCGTCCGGATTGTTTTTTGCATTTATTCCACAAAACTTGATGTATTTTATAAATAAAAAACTATTTAATGGTACAGACAGGTACATATGCTAAAAATATACATTCCTACTAAAAAACATTTTCAAGATTTCTCCAGGTAGATTGGAAGCTGTGAAAACAATTAAAAAAGAAATAGACGCAATTAATTAATTTTTTCATTATATTATTGACACACACACACACACCCACATATATATATATATATATATATATATATATATATATACATGGATGAATAAAGATTATTTTAAAATTTGTCTAGATGAAAGGTATGCTGCGATTAAATATTTGTGCAGATATGCTGTTTTTTTTTAAAGACATCTATTTGTGAATATAAGATGACGAATGCTTTATGTATTCGTGCATATCATAAGATGTTATCATTGAATTCGGTCCAGATAAAAGGGATGTTGCGATTAAATATTTGTGCGGATATAATTTTTTTTAAAGTTATTTGTTTGTGAATATGAAATGACGATTTATGTATTCATGCATATCACAAAATGTTATCTGCAGATTCGATTAACATAAAAGGGATGCTACAAATAATTACTCGTGCAGATATAATCGTTTTTTTAAAGTTTTGTGTTCGTGACATATAATGCGTGGCGAATGCTGTAAGTATTCATTCATATCACAAGATAAAATCCGCAGTTTTGGTCGAGATCAAAGGGATGCTGCAAATAGTTATTTGTGCAGGTATAATCTTTTTTTAATTCTATGTGTTTGTGAATATGAAATGACGCACATGCATATCACAAGATGAAATCTGCAATTTTGGTCGAGATAAATGGAGACGATAAATGTATTTGAAGACGGTGTCTAGGTGTACAGGGTGGCCGATGATGAGGTCTAGGTGGTGCGCTCCGTAATTTTTTGTCTAGGTAAATACATCATTCGAGGGCGGTGTCTAGGTGTACGGGGTGGCTGATGAGGAGGTTTAGGTGGTGCACTTCGTGGTTTTTTGTGTCTAGGTGTAGAAATAATTCAAAGGTGGTGTCTCGGTGTACAGGGTGGCCGATGACGAGGTCTAGATGGTAAACTTCGTGGTTTTCTGATATTTTATGACACAACGTGCGTAATCCGAGATTTAGAGAGTGCATTTTTGCACGAGCGTGCGGTAAATCGAGGTTTACGCCAAGGCGTGTCATACAGTGATAATGTTTACCGCAAGATGCCAATAATGTTTACCTGGAAACGTTTTGCGCATATTAAAAGTACCGTGAAAGGGTACCGCTATATTAACGATATGTAAGGGAAGAGCTGATCTGCGCGAGCATGCTAACATGCGCGGCGAAGAGCGCGTGGTGGGGGGAAAGAGCTGCCTCTGCTTTGGTGACGATCGGTCTGTCGCGCCGTCGTGGCGGTCGCCGCTCGCCGATTCACTCCCCAGTGAAATGTGTACCCGGCGAGCCTATAGAAGTATTCACTTCAAAACTTTCAAGATACTTACTACGTAACTTGCCATGACCGTTTTATTTTGTTTATTGGCGAACAACTAAAATTTTCTCTTTACGTATTATAACATCATAAAAACACAATAAGTACAATGAAACGGTCATGGCAAGTTACGTAGTAAGTATCTTGAGAGTTCTTGCTAATTGATTAGTATATAATTTATCTTTAACCCATTAAAAACCAGGCAAAACCTGGTAGAGATATCGAGAAACGAACTGTGCCATCCTTTGCATAACCAAAAATAAAAGTACCCGTGTTTTTTCTTTTGTCGATTACAATTGTTTGTAACAAATTATTTAAACAAATAACCCAAAATGTCGTAATTTTGCAAAACTGAATGCGGATATCGATTCTACGGGCAAAAACGCGACAAAAACCTATGTAACTTTTTTTTGTCAGAGTTCAATTTATTAGTCTAAAACAGGAACAAACTGTTCACATGTAAATCATCCGTCTTAGATGTAGACCTGCGGAATACCGTAGTGTTGCATGCTACAATTGGATGAGCTTATTTTTTTTCAAAACCTTCCGTGTTAGAGATCACGTTTGAGTGGCAGGCTAACGGTGGTACGTCAATTGAAAAAAAATTATCTTTCGAAACGAGACTTTAGGAATAGAACTTTTCATAAAAATAGATCACATTATTCTGTGTCGATAAGAGATAAAAAATGGACATGGTGTCTTTTTATGCGGCTTATTCAAGCATCTTTAGCGAACGCTACGGTGATTTACAATAAACTCCATCCGGATGAAAAGAAAGGTTCTAAAGATATTGTTCAAGAAGTTTGTGAATATTACATTCGGAAGCTATGATCAGTACGTATTCCCAGGGAAAAGAGGAAGCCTGAAAATTCTTCAGAACACATCACAATAAGATCACGGCAATGAGCCATAATTGGGTTCATAACTCAGAAACTATATTGAAACTTTTACTACTTTGCGCACGATTGTTTATCCTTATTTTACACTAACAAATTGAACTGTGACAAAAAAACGTTACATAGGTTTTTGTCGTTTTTTTGTCCGTAGAATCGATATCCGCATTCAGTTTTGCAAAATTACAACATTTTGGGTTATTTGTTTAAATAATTTGTTATAAACAATTGTGATCGACAAAAGAAAAAACACGGATATTTTTTTTTGGTTATGCAAAGGATGGCACAGTTCGTTTCTCGATATCTCTGCCAGGTTTTGCCTGGTTTTTAATGGGTTAATATAAGTAAGCCCTTTATTGACCAAACAAAATTTGGTTGCTTCATTATGATTAAATATAATAAACTGGACTTTGGTTGATTGATCTCAGTTCTTTTTTATCTGTTATTTCGTTGCGGAATATATCAAACTCGCCTAACTTTTTACTTTTTTAAATGTTAATGTTCTTTTTTATTTTATTAAAGGCGTATTTTTAAAAAAAGTTAAGAAAAATGTATAGAAATCCGAAGATAGCTGTTTTGATTCGGAACAAACTAGTGAACGTAGAAGACAGCAATTGTAAATTGAAGAAAACTGCTTTGTACTATGAAAAAACTGTTGTCTTCACTTATTAATAGTTATTGTCTGTTGTATTCATTTTTTTATTTATTTCTAAATTGTAAAATTTTACACCTGAAGAAAAAAAATCCAACTGAAGTATCTAGCAAACTAAATAAAACTGAAGACAAGAAAAGATTACTGTTATCTGTGTCTTAATTCCGACATTTTTCTGCTATTATCTGCAGTTCATAACGTTTTTTTTTTTTCAATTATTTTAATTTTTCTTTTTTGTTAGGGATTGAAGATATCGTTATCATTTAATATAAAAGTAAATATTGTATTATGTATTACATTTTAGTACAGAATATGATTGTTATAATCTCACAATTTACATCATTTTATAAATGTAAATAAAAAAAATGTTTAATTAATATTATTTTTTGTTAGATTTTGTTAATATTATTAATACTGTCATCAAATAATTATAAAGAGTTTAAAAACATTTTTTAATATTCAAAATTTATTTCTACTTTATTCTATAATTTTAAAGCCGGTCCTGTGTACTAGTAGCTATAACTACTTTTATAGAATGTTGACTGTATTGAATATATTCATTTATACTCGACTGTAATTAATCCTTATGAAACGTTTCCGAAGTCGTGCTTTTGATTGATTAGAATTTATCAATCTGGCAATCTTATTGAAGCATTTCAAGAACATTCCACAAGAATTAACTACCATCGAGTGTACATATAATATTTAACAGTATATTAAATAATGACACGTCAAATAATTAAGGGGATGTCGGCGCAAAAGCTTCGCAAATCCACCACGGTGTATTTTCAAACTTCTAGAAAAACAGAAACTCCGATCGAATTTTTCTTTCGGTAGAACGATTCATTAAACTTAACACTACGGCGCTACAGACTCGGTTTTTTATTTGCAAACTTTATTCAAAAAGTTTTATGTAATAGAAAACAGTGTTTTTTGGGACGACATTCCCTTAAATATCATCACACGTAATTTGTAAATCGCGAGCGAAGCGAGCGTTATTTCCTAGTATATTATTAACAGGGGATGTAAAAAGATAAGATAAATAAAAAAGAATAAAATGTAGTAGTATACAAAAAATAATATATGTTAAACAGTTTTAAAATAATATTACAATATTATTTTAAAGGGGAACTCCACTGATTATAAAAATTATTTTGAATTATATAAACTTTTATAAATTATGTAATTGTAAATTAAATTAATGCGCTGACGCGCAGAGGGAAAGACGCTGCCTCGCACGGTTTTTTCGATACGCGCTGAGAGAAGTGCGCGTGTGATTGTCTCAGCGAGCTCGAGTGCGAATTACGATGAAGTAATATCGAAAAAATCAATACTCATCATCGTATATCCGGTAAAAACGTTGCACGTTTTTATAAACAGTAAAAAATTATATAGAAATTAGGTTGGGCAATAAATAAATAAAACTACAAAATAATAAAATGTAAAATGAAGGATGAAGTAATGCTCGTAACTTTTTATATAAACTCCAGTATCGGTTGTCAACTGGTACAATATCTCCTACGAGAACACCAAAATCTCGCGCGAAAAATAAAGATTCTGAAGCAGACATTTTTAATCTTCGATTTTTTTTAACATAATCCAAATTAATAGGCGGTGGTACATTAGAAGTCTCGAAACCAAAATCCATACAACGTAGTTTATAGCTTATATTATCTATGCTTGATTTCTGCCATAGTGTAATTGCAGACTCCCTCGTAAATATCATGCATAACATCTACGGTAGAATTCTCAATAACGTCAAAATCTTTTATTGCATTAAATATGCATTCTTCTCTAATGCCAGATTCCATCAAAGATAATTTTTTGACATCTTCTTTGTACTTCTCTACGGTGCGCAATAATTCTTCGATCTCATTTATCAAAGTTTTCATGAGATCAGGACTAGCATAACAGAAGCGGCACCAAAGTGTTTTAGTAAAAGACGATATGAAACCAAGTATAGCATTCAACCCGAGATTATCACCAAGTATCAAAGTTGTTATAAAGAATATTTTAATTTTGTTTCCATTTATTGTTATCTCTATACTATTTTCTCTCAAATCTTTCAGATCTTCGATAAAGCACTTAAAGACTACTTCGTTACCGTACTGTTTTCGATCGTTGGAGTAAAAGATGTCAGACATAATTATACTATCGAGCTTCGAAGCGAAATTTGGTGGCAAGCAAGGGATGGTGACGTAGACGGCTCCTACTTCGTTGATTTTGGCATGCGATCCAAGACAGTTCCCAGTCTCGACGTCGTCGAAGTATCCAAATAATGGGAGTGCAATGCCATTTTTATCAAAATTTGACAACTGTTTTTCCCACAATTGGCCTTGCACAAAATTAGTCATTGCAGTCTTATCTTTATTTAAAAAATTCATATACTCAAGTAGAGCATCAAATAAACCGTCAATCTGTAATAGCTGCCGAAGAGAGTTTTGCAATGGTATGTGAATCATCGAAATATTTTTGTCTTGAAGGAGTTTTTTTCCGCTTCCAGTCGAAATTACCGTGCTAGTAGCAATAGGGCAATTATCTGGTTCCACATACAAGCCCATTCCTTTATATATCCTCAGTGCTAAAGTCTGCAAACGGTTTTCTGTATTTTTCGAAAGTTTTTTGTATTTCTTCCGAAACTTCTTTGTCAACAGCTTTATACAAATTTTTACACAGTTCGTTATATAAATAAGGATTATACGTTTTCTCAATAAACGTTTGCATTAACTCTATAATAAACTGGACATCTGTTCTCGAGAATCTCAAATTGCCGTATAATTGACAAGTAAATTTTTAAATTTCTTGATGAAGATTCATTTTATATAAATTATAAATAAAATATGATATAAAACTATAAATTTATTTCTTCTTTGTAACTTTCTCCAATTCAATAACTAATTCAGTGATTGGTCGTGACGCCACTGTCCTTCTTTATTTGTCTATTCCATATACATGCTTTTGAAAAAAGGCCCAAACATGAGCGCACATAGGAGGATAATCAACGTTCAATACAAAAAAAAGTTTGAAAAGCAAATCTACTGCGTCAATACAATCGTCAAAATTGTAGCGTATTTCACCTATAATAACATGACAGCATTGTAAAGAATCTAAAGGTCCACAGAATACTATGTATGGTAACCTTTGCAAGAAACTGTCGCTATGTAAAGTACGATGCCGTTCTACTGAACCGTCGAAATCTTCGTGATTCTGAAACCATATCAATATAAGTAATCTAATTAAGTTAAAAAGTTATACGCGTTGTATGAAAAATGTTCTACCTCGATGCATTGTATGTAAAAGCTTTTGACATCGCTTTTCGACAAAGGATAAGTACAATTAGGTGCCCTTTTGAATGCGTGTTTGATTAGCGGCAAAATGATTAAAAATGCCAAAGCATATCTATGCTCTAAAACAAAATTATTTGTAAACGTTAAGTCGATATATATATATATATATATATATATATATATATATATATATATATATTTCACACGTTTTGTATTTTCCTGTGACAAATATACCTGCTTTTTAAAACTTTTTTTCGCAACGTATGTATTGCATTCACTCGAGATGACAGAAGAGACAGGGAGAGAAAGAGAGTAAACACGAGCATGCTGTTTTTGTCGCTACTACTAAGCTCGCGCTGATCCAATAATCCAAGCGTGCATCAGCTTTGCATCCGCTTCTGTAATCAGTCTGTAAACTTAGAGATCTGTCTAAATCATTTTGCGTGAGTACAATTCATTGGATTCAATTAAGAAAACGTGCATTGCCAAATCGTAGAAATGATATAGATTGGCGCCACTGAAAAGGGCACGAGTTTCTGCACTTTTGAGCTTTGGTGCCAAAAAGCCCTTCCACTTATGTTGCGGTTTTCCGAACCGCGGAAGGGGCGCGACTCTCTTAGGATGCAACTTACTTTTGCTCTATGCTTATCTTAATATCGTAGCACTACATATTATGAAATTGTTAAACTACTTATATGGTTATGTTATATTATTTATACTCGTATAGTATGTCTCATCCGTACATCTTAGCGCTTGATATGCAACTTTATACTAAACTTCGTGTAGCCACAGAGCACATGTTATAAGCTTTTCACGAGCTGTTAAGTATTATCACTTTAGTATTGTAGATTTTTTTTGTAATATACTGACCATGCTTTATAGAATAAATTCGTATTCTTTGATAACAGATCAATTTTTCAGATTCGTCAATTGCATAATCTAAATAAAACTACTCAGTTTCATTCGAATACTTTTATTAATCTGCTGCAGCAAAAAATAATGTTGAATTTTAATGACCATTGATTTGTGTATAAAAGATTTTAGGGATTGTAATGATAATAACATAAAATTTATAAGTTAATAATACGATTAGAAAATAATAATCAACGGGACCTTTTTCGCAATAGCATTATTCCAACTCAGGAAACAGACTAAACTATTCTTGATAAATGCTGCACTACGGGATAATACTTATTTAACATGGTAGGTCAGTATTTATTTGTTTCTGTTCCTTTTTGTGTGTAACGGGCCTAATCTTCAGTCACGACAGTGGCTGCACTTCCATATGTCTAGCAGCTACTCCCTCCTAAAAATATGCGATTGTAATTGGATTGGACAAAAAATGAATCGATTCCGAGTCTATATCTTAATCCTGCGTTTTACATTTAAAAGCGATTATATTCAGGCTACTGCGTGTATAATATATTGATGGCATTAAAATCGATTAAATACGATAAAATAATATCGATTAAACCGGATTAGAATACATAAGTATTAGGATATTCACTTAATCGATTCAATGCTTATTTAAATTAGAACCAATGCATCTGTGTTCACTAGAAAAACGGTTTTAATGATTTTTTATATCTAAAATGACATTTGATATTATTCAATCGTACTGTATTCAACTATGCAATCGTTTTTACTGATGTGTATATCATGGTGTTAATCGATTTGAATTGATGATTTTTTTTTAATCATGTGTCGTTTAATAAAGTGATCGATTTAATAAATCGATTTGAATAAAGTTTTAATTCAAATCGATTGTAGTTAATAAATCTATTCTGTCTTCTACAGCATTTGACCTTTCTTATATAGTAACGGAGAAGAAATCACGTCACTTGACGTCATACTAATGTTCTTGACGTAAGAGCTTACAGAGGGGCAGATAGCGACTCGGACCACTTCCTAGTAGTAGCCAAATTAAGAGCTAGACTAGTAGCGAATCAAAATAGTAAGCGAGCAAAGAAGGTAGAAAGCTTCGATATTGAGAAACTACGAGATAGAACAGAGCGAATTAGGTACCAGATAGAAATTAATAACAGGTTTCAGGCACTTGAAGAAGCAAACACATCGCCGGAGGGGAATGACGAACCGAATAGCTTATGGGGGGACATCGAAAAAACGGTAAAAGAGGCCGCGAACAAAGTACTAGGTAAAAAGAAAAAGCCAAAAAGCAAACCATGGTTTGACGAAGAGTGCGAACTCTGGTTTGAAAGGCGCAAAAAGGCTAAATTAGATAGCTTACAAAATAGAAGCGATAGGACCGTAGAAGAGTATTCTAACGTAAGGAAACAGACGAGCGCGATCTACAGAAATAAGAAGCGGGAGTATCAAAATAATCTTATTAGGAGAATAGAAACTAACAGTAAGGAAAATAACCCCCGCGAAATGTACAGAGGGATTAACGCCATCAGAAAGGGTTTTAGGAGTAGAGCGCAATTGATGAAGGACGAAAACGGGGACCTCGTAACAAATGACAACGCATTACTTTCGCTGTGGAAAAATTATTTCGATAAATTATTAAACGTGCACGAAAATAGCGAAGAATTAGGGGACGAAATTCACACTGCTGAACCCCACGTGGAGGAACCGAGCTACCAAGAAGTAGAGGCCGCGATTAAAAAACTAAAAAACAACAAAGCCGCGGGAAATGACTCTATACTACTCTATACTCTATACTATAAAAAACTAAAAAACAACAAAGCCGCGGGAAATGACTCTATACCAGCTGAGTTACTCAAATATGGGGGCGTCGAGCTCACTTTCAAAATCTATAAACTAGTATGTGCCATCTGGAAAAATGAAACAATACCCGAAAATAGGAAGGAATCTATCATTATACCGATTTTTAAAAAGGGAGATAAGACAGACTGCAATAACTATAGGGGTATTTCACTTTTAGCAACGTGCTACAAAGTTCAAACCTAATACAAGCTAGACTCACTCTATTCGCGGAAGATATAGTAGGAGATTATCAGTGCAGATTTCGGCGCAACAGATCGACGAGCGATCAAATGTTTACCATAAGACAGTTGTTAGAGAAAAAGTGGGAATTTTGCGAAACCATACACCAACTATTTATAGATTTTAAAAAAGCGTACGACTCTATTAAGCGAAGCAAAATGTATCAAATTCTAGTACTTCTCGGTGTACCGAAAAAACTCGTAAGATTAATTCAAATATGTCTGAACGGAAGCACGGGAAAGGTCCGAGTAGGCGGTAATGTATCACAACCCTTCATGATACGCGATTGTTTAAAACTAGGGGATGGGCTCTCTACGGTGCTGTTCAACTTATCGTTAGAGTATGCCGTTAGAAAAATGCAGGTTAGCCAGATGGGCGCAACGCTTAATGGAACAACGCAGATACTAGGCTACGCAGATGATTTGGATATACTGGGGGATTGTAGGGAAACGGTAGCAAAAAACGCGGAAATACTCATAAAAGCGGTGGAGTATACAGGGTTAGAAGTGAGTGAATCAAAAACAAAGTACATGATTGTGGATAAGCTAGGCATCTGCAGAGGGGAGGAAGATCTCAGAGTTGGGAATTTTACTTTTGAAAAGGTTAGCGAATTCAGGTATCTGGGTACGACCATAAATGATAGAAACGAGATTAAGGTCGAAATAAATAAGAGACTCCATTCGGGTAATGCTTGCTTCTACGCCGTGAGTAATTTACTTAAGTCGAGGCTGTTGTCTAAAAACGTTAAAATAAGAATATACAGGACAATAATACTGCCGGTGGTTCTGTACGGGTGCGAAACGTGGGCTCTCACTAAGCAGACGGACAACCGTTGTAGGGTATATGAAAATAAAGTCTTGCGAAAAATATACGGGCCGAAGAAAGATGAGGAAACCGGGGAATGGAGGAGACTACACAATGATGAGTTACACAATCTGTACGCGTCACCAAATATTAACAGAATAATAAAATCGTGCAGATTGGGATGGGCAGGGCACGTAGCGAGAATGGGAGACGACCATACGGCAGCGCGTGTCATGAAGGGCAGGCCGATGGTAACGCGACCTCTAGATAGACCTAGACGTAGATGGGAGGACAACGTAAAAGCGGATCTAGTAGAAATAGGACGGGTGGGTGTCGATCGGAGAGGTGCATCTTGAGTGGGGTTGACACAAGATACGGCAGCGTGGAAGGCTTGCGTAGATGAGGTGATGAACTTTCGAGTTCCAAATGCCATGTACAAAAAAAAAAAAAAAAAAAACATCAAAATAAAGGTAATTATGTATAAGAAGAGTAAACAAAATTTGGTTTATTTATATAAGCATTTATAAATTTTTAATGAAAAATTTTGATTTTAATTCTAAGGTGATGTGCCCCCTTAATCATCAAGGCTGTAGAGGAAGAGAGCTATGCAGACATTCTGTTAAAAAATGAAAGCGGCTCCGTCACTTAACACACCGGGGAATAGCGTAAATAAAATACGCAGGAGATCTACTGATAGAGCTTAAACGCACAAGTGAAGTCACAACCTCGGACTTCCAAGAAGCAGCAAAAAGAATCCATTGAAGTAAGAAATCTGGACATTCTTATCTCAAAAAAGGAGGTACTAGAAGCACTACAGAAGGAAATTGAAATTGGCGAAGAGAATATCATAGAAGTCTCTACGATAAGATCTCTGCGAAAGACGTATAGTGAGACGCAGATTGCAGTGATACGGATTGCAGTGATATTGCAGCTCAGATATCGGCCAAGATCACTAAACTACAGAAGAGCAGAAAAGGATGGGTCAACTGTAGGATCCGGGTGGCTAATCGCAAAAACGAGCCGCTTAGGTGTTATAAATGTCTAGGTTTTGGCCATACCGGTAGAAACTGCACCGTAACTGAAGATAGAAGAAAGCTTTTTTTTTATTTAAGCTTACCGAAACCTTAAAAAAGGTTTATACAGCTACACAATCTTTTACAATTTTCACTGATTGTTTACATGAATAATTTACAATTGATTATTAGAATTAGAGCCAGTATAACTAAGTTGTGCTTATGATAGGTAGGATAAATTATACATTGAGATCGCATTTTTTAAGGAAATTGAAAATACAGAGTAGCACTTGGATATTGGAAATGGCAAAAAGATTTGTGATGTTATATGGCGATAATTCTCTTAGTTAAGAAAGGCTTTTGAATAGATTCATTCTCTGGGAATTAAATGTCGGACATTGCCATAAAACATGATTGAAATCTTGCTTGTCATAGCCGCAATCGCAGTTACTAGTGTCCATGATACCCATCCGTCCCAGGGATGCTGCGAGGTTATAGTGGTTGAATCTACAACGATTGATTGTAGTTAGAAATTCTCTAGGCTGATTGATTTTATGGTACCATGGTTTCGAATTATCGTTATCGTAATTTTTAAACAAAAGCTTTCCTTTTACTAGGCCTTGAGCTTTGACGAAAGATTTGGTTGATTGAATGGTTTTGCTTCTATATTGTTCGCGAAAGCCGGTGTACGGTAGGAGTATAGAGGGGTCTGCAGGTAAACAGCCAGCTTGTTTTGCAGGGGAGTCTACTTCTTCGTTGCCTACTAGACCAGAGTGTGAGTGTGTATTATTTTTTAAGATATGAAAGTGTTTTTTTCGTATTTTAATTATATGGGTTAACTTCGGTGTTAAATTTGGTGTTTTTGAGGGATATATTAGCGCTAAGTGAGTCTGCTAGTATGTCATAATTGAGGTCAGGTTGATTTGCAATTATGTCAAGGGCTAGGTTAATGGCGAAGCATTCAACTGTGAAAATCGAGGCTTTCTTGGAAAGACTTTCATGGATAGCAATGTTAAGCTCTTTGCAGAGACAAGCACAGCCTCTGGAATCGGAGTCGACATTTTTACTGGCATCTGTGTAGATGAGTGTTATTTTGTTACTGTGCAAAAATTCCGTAAGTAAAGAGTTGGGCTCTTGAGACTTGGTTAGTTTTTGGCCTATCTCAATGTTAGTTTTAATCTCCTCAGAAAGTGTATTGTAGCTATCGGTATAGATTTCAAAGTCTTTGTTAGTCAGTATTTCATTCTTTATGAGAAGATTTTCTTCAATGCATTGTTGTAAATTTCTTTTTCTTTTGCGTTTTTTACTTTTAGTTTTGTTATACAATCGATGTATATTTTCAAAGGTTGCTGAACAGGAATTTGAGAGAGCTTTGATTGTAAAGTTTAGACATAAGAATCGAGTTCGATCGTGGATTGTTGTTAATTTTGATTTGGCTAACATTACATGAGTTGGTGTACTATTTCTGTATCCGAGCGCTTTTCTGATTGCTGCATATTGTAATTTTTCTAGTTTTGCGATGTGTTTTTGCGCGTGGGATAATAAACAAGGCTACCGTAATCAATTCTTGATCGTATACATATAACTCTTGTATAGAGTTATTAGGGTGTTATGGTCGGAGACCATGTACCACAGAGAAACTTTATTATATTTAAGGCTTGGTTGCATTTTTTTATAACGTGATTGATATGTGAATTGAAAGATAATTGATAGTGCTTTTGTTTTGAAAACCTTTTTCAATAAACAATGTTAGGTTACATAGGTTATCGGTGCAGGATTGTCCTTTGCGAAATCCTGTTTGATTATTTAGTATATAATTGTGGTATTCGCACCACCATTGTAGGCGATTTTTTACAAGGCTCTCAAAGAGTTTGCAGCCAAAAAGACGTGAGTGTAATTGGACGAAGACTTTTTCCATCTGATTTTGGAATAAAGTGAACTGTTTTCACGCAAGAGGGTATTCTTTTTCCCTGAAGAGATCGTTGAATATATCTAATAGCAGTAATTTATATTTTAATGGTAAGTTTTGGAGAATAAAATAGTAAAGGCCATGTTAACCTGGGCTTAATTTACTGTTTTTATCGTTCAGTGTGAGATTCAATTCAGTGAAATTGAAGGGAGTGTCAAAAAATTCATTAGTTCCGCATTCTGGAAGGAAAATGGGTTAGTAGGCACTCATGGCGGGCTTATTTTGATAAGTGAGCTACTAATTTTCTCATTACTTTAAATTTCGCTTGAAGCGGTCCTTGTTGGCTGGATTTTAGCAAATTTGTTTTTAAAAATGTTGCACTTATCCCAAGTTCGTTTTATACTACTTGTTCTAAAGTTATTGATTCAGCATACTTTTGGTAGTCTTTCTTTTTCTTAGCTTTGAGGGTTTTTTTAACATTGGCAGCTGCCTTATTGTAATTTGTAAGGTCATTCAGTTCATGCGAAGATTCCCATTTTTTGAAACTCTCTTTTCTTTCTTTGAGTGGCTCGTTACATTCTGCGTCCCACCAAGAGACGGGATTTCTATGAAACGCGCGATTGACAAATTTCTTTTTAGAGATGTTAGGCTCTAGAAGAAATACAGCTGTTTGGATCTGCGAATGACAAGGTCGAGCAGGCAATAGGAAATATTACCCGAGCCTGCGACGCAAAGATGCCAAGGAGGGCTCCCAATAATAGACGACCGCTAGTAGACTGGTGGGATAAAGAAATTCACGCGGCCCGCATCGAGTATCATCGAACCAGAAGACGGGAACAGCGGGCTCGGAAGAAATACTACAAGACTGGTCGTGGTAGAGATATAGTAGAGGCCCTTAAATAAAGAAATAAAGAATGCTAAACGGATACTCAAGAAAAAAATCCGAGAAAATAAATGTCGATGCCTGAAAGAGTTACAGGACGAGATTAAGCTGGATCCCTGGGGGCGACCATACCAAGTGGTAATGAAGAAGATAAAGGGAGGTTATATCCCCCCTCCTAAGAGCCTGGAATTGCTAGATCGTATTGTGACCACACTGTTTCCCTTTCAACTGGAAGTAACAGCTATTCCTGAAGTGGAGGCGAATGACGAAACCATTCCAGCAATCACTACAGAGGAATTACTGGCTGCATGCAAAAGAATTTGGAAAAGCAAGGCTCTAGGCCTGGATGGCATACCTAATATTGCATTGAAACAAGCTATACAGGCACGCCCCGATGTCTTTGTGGACTTGTACAATTCATATCTCAGAGAAGGGACGTTTTCTAACAACTAGAAGAAGCAACGCCTGGTGCTACTACCAAAAGGAGGTAAGCCACCTAGAGAAGCTATCTCATATAGACCACTCTGCATGTTGGACACCCTGGGCAAGATTTTAGAGCGCATAATCGGCGTTAGAATGGTTCAAGTCATCAAGAAACCAGGTGGACTAGCAGAATATCAATACGGCTTTAGGAGAAAACGCTCCGTTCTTGACGCCATAAGCTTAGTAGTCGACGCCGCTAGAACTGCAATAGAAGGAAAAAGATGGAAAAGAGGATCCGAGAAGTACTGTGCTATTATTACACTGGATGTTGAAAATGCGTTTAACACAGCCAGCTGGAACAAGATACACGAGGCACTACAGAAAAAAGAGGTACCCACATATATAAGAAGGATTATGTCTGACTACCTGAAAGACAGAACCCTTTTGTATGACACAGAGAGCGGCACGAAGATCTATTAAGTAACCGGAGGGGTCCCACAAGGGTCAGTGCTTGGCCCATTATTGTGGAACATCATGTACGATGGAATACTTAGGCTAGAGCTACCCGAAGGGGCAACGGTTGTAGGGGTTGCAGATGACATTGCAATAGTGGTAGTAGCAAAGCAAACGGAGGCGGCGACGGAAATCGCTAACGAGGCAGTAGGTATAATCCACGACTGACTACAGCAGTCAATAACGCTGTCAGTGGACGGACACGAAATAGACTCTCAGCCGACCATTAAGTACCTGGGAATCGCCGTGGACGCCAGGCTAACGTTTAAGCAGCATCTTAAGAGGGTGAGCAATAAGGCAGCAAAAGTTGGTGCTGCACTATCGCGACTCATGCCAAATGTAGGTGGGCCAACGCAGGATCAAAGGTTACTCCTAGCCAGTCTAACTACATCAATTATGTTATACGATGCCCCAATATCGGCGTACGCTATGTTGGTGAAGTCCTTTGCACGAAAGCTGTCAACAGTTTATAGAAGATGTGCATTGCGGATCGCTTCTGCCTACCGAACAGTATCAGAATTACTACCTTACACAGTTTTTGAGCGGACATGGGTGCTTTCGAGCTTACCTACATCGCTTTAAGATAGAGGACAATCCAAATTGCCCAGTATGTTTGGAAGCAAACGAAGATGCGAAACATGTCTTCTGTGACTGTTGGCGATACCAAATGGAAAGAGAAGAACTCGAGCGTTACCTTCAGACTATGGTGACCCCTGAGTCAATGATGACAGCTATGTTGACGTCAGAGGATAGTGGGTACGCAGTAAACAACGACGGAGTAAACAATGACCGAGTGGTAAAAAGATGAGATTTCAGTGATATAAGGCGATAGATACATTGCCTCATACCAAGAATAGAGGACTGGATGCGAAGAGGACATGGGGAAGTCAATTACTAATTTACATAGTTTTTGACAGGGCATGGATGCTTTCTGGCATACCTACACAGAGTTGAAATAAAGGACCTTCCAAACTGTCCAGTCTTCTTGGACGCTAGCGAAGATGCCGAGCATGTCAACGATGACAGCTATGTTGACGTCAGAGGATAGTTGGTACGCAGTAAACAACTAGGTAAGGACCATTTTGGCTAGATCTTTAGAGTAGGGCTGAGCAGACGCTTGTCAGTTGTCGCAGTGCGACTTAACTTCGACTGCTAAGGAAGAAAAATATGAGATAAACTGGGTTCTGGCACTCCTAGGCTGCCAGTATGTACAGGGGCTCGGAGCGACTTAGCCTACATTGCGACGTTGCAAACGTCGCAGCAGCGTCGATACGAGAAATCTCGGTCAATGCGGCCAAGCCCTGAGTGCGCGGAAGAAACAAGCTTGTTGTTGTCGGCCGCGGCCTGTCCTCTAGTTCGAGGAACGGGCTAGCTAATCGTCAACGTCGGCGGGAGAGTGAGCCTCGTCGGCGCGCGCGCTGATTGGTCCTCCGCATGTCGCGAGTCAAAAAGCGGGCGCCGATGCGTGGCTCGTTATCCGCGCGGACTGTGAGCCAATCAGGCGCTAGCAAAAAGCGCGGGCCTGACGGGCTCAAGGAGAGAGTGAGCGCGAGAACGATCGGGAAATCCGCCAGTTCACTTCCGAAGGAGTACGTCGACGTGAGAGAGAGAAAGTCAAGGCGTTCTCCTTTGCTCGTCGACTCCAGGTCGACGATAAGAGGAAAATTGGAGAGTCTCCCGAGTGTGCGAGAGTGCGCGCGTGTTATAGGTGCTGCGCGTTGATACTAGGAAGTGCCAACACCCGGACGAGTCAGCGATCATTATGATCAACACGAATGAAAGGAAGCCAGCTAATCCGCCACCACCATCTAGAGGACCAGAGCAGCCAGACGTCACCAGATCCGAGAGGAATCTAGGAGACGATGACGGGAGCACCGACGGACGTTCACCAGGACGTCGAAAGAAAAGAGCGAGTAAGAGAGAGAGGCCCTGCCAAAGACAAAAGATAGGACAACAAAGACTACCCTCCTCTGGATGCTTTTCATGGACGAATTGCGATGTGGTACAAGGCCAACACACTCCTGCGAGGCTAGAATTTGGAGAGCAAGACGGTAAGATAGTAGGTGGGAGGTGGAAAGAAAGAAATAAATTAAAGAATCAATATAATACGTACATCTACAAAAAAACTTGGACACTCTGGATACCCCAAAGAGTGTCAACGCTAGCACTGGCATCATGGATACGGCTACTTTGAGTGCAAAGAAAGAAATAATGTTTGAAGCCTGAAATAAAATTCGGATAGCAGAGGAGAACAGTAAGAAAACTTGGGTGAAGATACGAAAAAAGCTGAACTCGGTGGATGCGGTAGTGTCAGTTGCGACGAACATTCACAAGCCCGTTGAAAATGACGTAGCAACGATTATGACACTGGCCAAACGACTAGTAGAGGAACATGTGGCACTAAAAAAGAGTAAGGAGAGCTTTGGACTGTTGCTAAGTCAAGTGAAAACTCTACTGCGACTGCAGCTTATCGATAAGAAGAACAAAGCGATGCAGACAGTAGGAACGTCTATCCTGGCATAAACACCGACAAAAAATATCAAAAAATCTGACGAGTCATTAATTGGCGGGTGGAAGGAAACGAATAAAATATGCCACTGAATAGCTGACGAGTACCAATTGCGAAATATATAAGCCGAGGTCAGACAATTCGTCCGAGGATGCGCAGGAACACAGAACAAAAAACTAGTTTTTTTGAGTAAAAAAATAAAATAAATGATGAAAATTGCGACAAGAGGATAAACCACGGATAGTTAAAATAATACAATTAAACGGTATAGCTCGTTGCTAGAGTTTGCTATTCACGATTATTGGCATTCCAATCGCGCAACATTAAGGCTCGATTACAACATTGCCTCTTATTTTAAGATTATCGTCTCGACAATCCATAACCTTTTATCTTTTAAGCAGATTGATTCTCTTTAGTCCAATGATGACTTTTAAGAACCGATACCAACATCCTTCAGCTTGATCTAACCTAGGCAACAAGTTACCGAGTAACGCTTACAGATGTGATACCGATCATCACCACAGGACTAAAACGGACCTGATTCTCGAAAAAAAACCTCTCTTATTCCAATGATGACTTATGTAATCCCATCGACGTCCTCTATCTTGATCCATACCAAGCGTTGAATTACCTACTTGCGCTTACAGATGCGAACTCTAATTATTACATACAGGAATAAAAGACTCATCTCTTTTCTGAATTCAAGCTTCAAGCAGTTGAATTCTCTTTACTCACATTTCTTGTAAAACATCAATTCCTTCATAAATAGATATATTTTTATTATGCTTCTTTGCAATATATACGTAAGAAAGTTTAAAATCCTTCATTGTACCGTAAATAATATTACATTTTTTTTTTTTAACATTTTTTAAGCAAAATGTTGATTGGAAGAATGTCTGGGGTAACGTAGCACATTAAAAGGTTAGGCGAGGTTGATATATTTTGCAACAAAATTACAGATAAAAAATAACTGAGATCAATCAAATAAAGTCAAGTTTATTATATTTAATCATAATAAAGCAACACAATTTTTTTTGGTCAATCAAGGGCTTACTTAACTTAAAGTTAAATTATATACTGATCAATTAGGAACAACTCTCAAGATACTTACTACGTAAATTGCCATGACGGTTTCATTGTACTTATGGTGTTTCTATGACGTTCTAATACATGAAGAAAAAATTTTTGTTGTTCACCAATAAACAAAATTAAATGGTCATGGCTAGCAACGCAACATCTCCGCACCACCGCTACGCATTAGAATATTTTAGCGCGGAGTATGCAGCTAGACGCGCGCGCGGATCAAGTTACAGCGCGAGTTTTTTTATCTACATACTCTTCCATACTGCAAAGCTATTTTGCGTATGATCCAAATCTCTCTCTCTCTCTCTCTCTCTCTCTCTCTTGTGGAGAGAGCGTGCGGAGTATGCAGCTAGCCGCGCGCGCGGATCAAGTTACAGTGCGAGCTTGTTTATCTACATACTAAAGCTATTTTGCGTATGATCAAAAGCTTCTTCACTAGGTAAAGCATGCGTCTGATATTCAATGCAGCTTTTAAATGCTGCATTGAAAAGTATACAAGGGTGACTTCGGGCAGCATACTCCTTGCTATCTGCAGGAGGCTGCTTAAGGTCAGCATCGAGGAAGAGAATATTCTCGTGCGCGCGACAGCACTCAAGTTACGCTCTAATCACGCATACGGCAAATGCGCGTTATTCTCGCAGGCTGTATCACCGCGTTTTGGCAATGATGGGTCAGCGACTGTTACATTACATTGTTGTTTGCAGCATTTTTCGCTGCGACTTCTTATGAGCATTAACTAAGGGCGGCTTCGGGTGACTTAATTGCTGCTGTCGCGACTACATATACACCTGCAAAATAATGCATGTTAATTTTTTTATTCTACATTCCGAGCACTATTTCTTGAAAAAAAAATGTGGCTATCTCGGAGACAGCCAAAAGAAGTAAATACTCAAATAGATGGTGTAGAATTTTGGAAAATTTTGAGTAGTTTCGTTGCCAGAGAATCAAACATATACGAAGTGAGAAATGTACTAGCCTTTGCAGCGGGACTGCAAATGTACTTTATAGTCTTCGACGCAAGAGTTTAAAAAAAAAATATATATATATATATATATATATATATATATATATATACTGTAGTCTTCGCGGTAAAACTGAAATGAATTAGTCTTTGACGCAAATTTAAATGCGTCTTCGTTGAGTGCAAAGTAGTAATCTACTTTGCACTCAACGAAGACTAAACTATTAAATTTAGGATAGGCAACATATAATACGTATAACGAAAATGTAATGAGAATAATAGTATCGTACGATATTTTATGACACAACGTGCGAAAATCGAGATTTAGCGCTATATTAGCGTGTGAGGAGGCCTGAAATCCAGCGGGGAAAAAACAAGAAAACCCGATAGCCGCTTGCAGCATGAGTAAATAAGTGCGGCTGATATGCAAGGGGAGAGCTGAGCTATGCGAGCACGCTAATATGCACGGCGAAGAGTGCGTGATTGGGGGAGAGAGCTGCCGCTGCTTTCGTGACGATCGCTCAGTTGCGCCGCCGTGACGGTCACCGCTCGCCGATTCACTCTCCAGTAAAATGTGTACCCGGCGAGCCTATAAAAGGTAAACTTCAAAATCTTCAGCTAGTATCTTGCTTATTCTTGCGGGTAAAAAGACGGTAAATGAATCCTCTAGTTTGACGAAGGCTCTGTCCCGATACTTCGTCTTGATTTCTCTCACACTGGTGATCTGATATTTTTTCTCTTGCTCAAGACTCGCTACTTTCTTCGCCGGTAAGAAATCCTTGCGTCCGGAACGTTTTATCTCTTTGAAATCCATTTGCGACGTTCAAGCAACGACGAATGATCTATGAGTACTGACTGAAGCTGATGTTCAAGCAGCGAGTGATCTATGAGGACGATTCATACATAGCTAAAACCTTTTATGACCTTGTTTTTCAGGCATTGAATATACAGGGTGACCCAATTTAAACGGGCACCGCTCATAACTCGTCAGGGACAGCCACAATCGAAAAAATGGTAGAGACCAAAGTTGTAGGATATCGAAGGGGCAACCCGATGGTGACCTTGGATTTGACTTTGAACGCGTTTTTCAAGGTCATTTGAAGGTCAACTTTGGTTTTTTAAATAGGAACCCCATTCTTTTATTGCGGGAATGGAAAGAGCGGTAAATTTTACGTTCAGAATGGTATGTTCGGTTGCGGCACTGAAGGTCATCGCAAGGTCATGCAGCCAGAATGAAACCCCGCCTACGTAATTCCTCTAGCAACGCCAAATTAAAAAAATTGGTAGAGATTAAAATTGTAGGATATCGAGGGGACAACCCGATGGTGACCTTGGATTTGACCTTGAACGCGTTTTTCAAGGTCATTTGAAGGTCAACTTTGGATTTTTAAATAGGAACCCCATTCTTTCATTGCGGGAATGGAAAGAGCGGTAAATTTTACGTTCAGAATGGTATGTTCGGTTGCGGCACTGAAGGTCATCTCAATGTCCTGCAGCCAGAATGAAACCCCGCCTACGTAATTCCTCTAGCAACGCCAAATTAAAAAAAAGTGGTAGAGACCAAAGTTGTTGTATAGGGGGGGGGGGGGTGGGGAGAATTGTGACCTCGAATTTAAGCCAGTCCTACAAGGTCATTTCAAGGTCAAATTATTTTTTTTCAAACAGCACCCACTTTTTCGACTCCGGATCCTGAAAGCGTGTAAAATGTTGCACTTTAAACGAAGTAGTAAATTTTAAATAGAAGAAAAGATTTTAATCATTTAGCGTACCATGATCTTTGAGGTCCTCGCCTCTCTCGCTGTTCAATTCTCTGGATCGTACTTCGAGATGGATGATGATTTCTGTTTGGGAAACGCCTCCGATATAATTGTGCTGCTGCATTATAATTTCTTCGACACTCTCCCAAAATCAATAAAATATCAACAATTTCGCTTCGACTATAGTCCGGCATATTTACTTAGATTATAAATATTACAAAAATAAAAAAAATGACTCAAATCACATATTTTCAATTATTAAATTAGTATTTGAAGTCGATAAATATCTAAATAAATTTAAAAATTCTACTGCATTACTAGAACTTAGACTGTTTTCTGCAAAAAATAATAAATAAAAAACTACTTCAACAATTATTTAATTGCAAATAGTAATTATTAATTTTTTATTATAAAATAATTTATTGATTAGGAAGCTTTTATGAAATAGATAATAAATAAATATTTTGTAATTCCAAAAGTGTTAAAAGTAAATTTTAATAGATAACTTATAAAATAGTTAAAATTGTATTTTAGTAAAAGATTTATTTTAACTTATTAAATTTTATGAAGTGAAATCAAACTTATACATACATTTAAAATATGGGTAATTAATCGGAATATTTAGCTCTTAAACAATATTTTCTAGAATAATCGCTATGACTTGAAATTATATCAAACATTTTTTAATTTTAAGTAAATTGATTCTTCAAGAAATACCTTCATTACGTATTGCAGAACTTTTTTTATACATGACATTAATACAAAAATTTTAATAGAAAATGTATATTCGTATTATTTTTAATATTAAATGAAATGATGTAAAAAGTACAATCTTCATTTGTTAACAATAATAAATATTCTGTTACGTTAGATAAAAATTTTTTTACATTAACATAACTTTAGATGCAATATTTTATATTAATATGTATGTTATTAATTAATTATTATCGTGTTAAATACAATATTTTACAGCTTACATATTGTACAAGTTTAAATAATGAACATACATTTTTTAGTGTTGTTGGTTGTTTATTATTACTTATCTAATAGAAAAGTGCAAAAAATTTAAGTACCTACCAATTTCTGCTGCAAAAATATTTCTAATAGAATTAAAATATTTATACAGTGGAATTATCACTAAATAATTATATTAACTGTTGCCAGTAATTGTATGTATAATCTGTGTGACGACATGGTATGTATTACAAACTTTATAATTCTGCTTATACATATGTATTTTCAACATGCGTGTTTACATGCATGTGTGTATAGCATATGTATACAAACATACGTATGTATGTATATCTATGTATACTTAAAACAATAATAATTTATGAATAAATTAAATGGAAAAACAACAACGTTATTTAAAAAAACATAATGCAATTTATTTCTGATTCAAATAATAAATGTGTGTAAAATAAATATAAAAACTTTTTTACTTTATACTTCGATGTTTTACTTTTTCTTTTTCTGTATCGATGGCTTTTTATTGTAAAATTCTATTCATATTTTGGCATTACGGTTTATCAATTTATGATTTTTTAAAAATAAAACATTTAATATTTTTTTTACGTTTTTATCAAACTTTGACGTTTTTCTACAATACTTCGATGTTTTACTTAATCTTTTTCTGTATCGATGATTGGCTTTTTAATAAAAATTTTCGTTAATATTTTTGGCGGAAGGCCGAGTGTGAGACTCTTTCGACAATTTTCGGAGGCTATTTTTATTTTTGCAAATCGAAAGTTCGGGCGGCAGGTACGGCGCGGGGCCGGGGCGCCTGCTTGAAAATCATTCGTGAGTTAAGCGTCGTAGGGGAAGGTTCGACGGAGTCGCGGTGGCAAGACTGAGCGCGGGACTTATTTTAAAAGGCATATTTCGGGAGCCATTTTTATTTTTCGCACATCAGGAGTTCGGGTAGGTAGGTGGCGACCACCTAGAGGAGTCATTCGCAAGTTAACCGTCGGAAGGGATCATTCGGGGAATAGCGAGACTTATGTTTGGACGCTAGCGAGGGCTCATTTGCGTCTTGGCCGCTGGACAGAGAACATCTAAGAAGGGATTTCATCTCGGATACAAAGTAAAAGTAAAGTTTGAAAAAAATAATTTGACCTTGAAATGACCTTGTAGGACTGGCTCAAATTCGAGGTCACAATTCTCCCCCCCCCCCCCTATACAACAACTTTGGTCTCTACCACTTTTTTTTAATTTGGCGTTGCTAGAGGAATTACGTAGGCGGGGTTTCATTCTGGCCGCAGGACATTGAGATGACCTTCAGTGCCGCAACCGAACATACCATTCTGAACGTAAAATTTACCGCTCTTTCCATTCCCGCAATAAAAGAATGGGGTTCCTATTTAAAAAACCAAAGTTGACCTTCAAATGACCTTGAAAAACGCGTTCAAAGTCAAATCCAAGGTCACCATCGGGTTGCCCCTTCGATATCCTACAACTTTGGTCTCTACCATTTTTTCGATTGTGGCTGTCCCTGACGAGTTATGAGCGGTGCCCGTTTAAATTGGGTCACCCTGTATGTTTGTGGAAAATTTTTGAGGTGTATTTTTTCTTGTTGTATCTTATTTGTTCTTGCAATCTGGGAGTGTAACATATCCTGCACTGCTTTGAGTCTGATTTATTTTTGATGAGCGTTAAAATGTAAATGACAAAAAAGCCCAATGTGCACTATATTTATATATCGTTGTCCACAGTATTATAAAGAGAAGTTAACTCGTTGAATTTTTTTTAGTACTGGCACAATAGTTTTATTCCTTCTCTTAATCCTCAATTTGAAACGCTCTCGATCTCGGGCTGCTTGTTCCCACTCTCCACGACGTGCATTTTTACACTGTACTAATCTTGTGTACGTGATAAAATTTTTTTAATAACAATACATTCCTGTGTGCGCAGTTTGCTTAAAATGCAAACCCATGGTGTAGGCAGAGTAGCTCCAAAATATTATATTTCAGCCTCTTTAATTAGGGAAAGCCTATTTTACTCATATCGACTACGTGAAAATTTGAATTTCTCGAGCCAATTATTCTTCTCGGCTCCTTTGACATACACAACACTCGTGTCACATAAAACAGTTTTCAATACATTTTTAAGCTCTTCATACGGTAGATCCGCTGAGTTACTGGATAATCCGTCATAATTTCGTTCCAGCCAGAGATTTTCACACCTATACTATTCACACCAGTCTGCGCCACGGTGTAGGCGGCTTGAATACAAACAACAATGTCTTGAGGTTCGAGTTGAGTGAAACAATGACAAGTTCCTTGACGTCGAATTCGTTTACAGGCTTTCTGAGTCCTTGCACATTAAGCACGTATTCCATTTTGACTGACTGCCAACTACAAGCTGCTGTTGCTCATTTTAAACTATTTTGCCTCACCACCCTTTACACAATTTTGTTCACATCCCCACTCATAGGGTTGTATTCGTCAATGCGATCGTGTAGGATCAGATAGTATGCAGAAGTGCCAACTGGAATATTTGCTCTAGCCTCAAATACGAGACGTACATATCAATCAATGATAAAAAGTGGAGCATACGTCGTCACATAGTCGGTTTTGTTCAGCATTGGTTCTACCTCTTTGTTGTAGATTCAGAAGTTGGCATATATGTCGTATAATAGAGCATACTGATTATTATTAATATTGAAATTGAGATTTCCGTAGGAATAGTGTTGAGAATTGAGAAACGGTGTGACGTTGCTTATGTTGCAATGATCAAAGCGACTGGCATTAACCGTTTTTCGTCCTTTGAAATTTATCTAAAAGCCGAGATTAACAAAGCGGGGCCTTTCCAGCTGATTAGCAGTCTTTATAGTCTACGGAAACTCATAGTAACAGGTTTATCCTTTTCCAGGTAGTTGAGCAATTTAATTATATGTTTATCATTGCGACGTTGCAAACGTTGCAGCCGCGTCGATACGAGGAATCTCGTTCGATGCGGCTAAGCTCTGAGTGCGCGGAAGAAACAAGCGAGTTTGCTCCAGCCTGACCTCGAGTTCGAGGAACGGGCCGGCTAACCGTCCACGTTAGCGCGAGAGTGAGCATCGTTGGCGTGAGAGTGAGCCTCGACGGCGCGCGCGCTGATTGGTCCTCCGCATGTCGCGAGCCAATCAGTGGGCGCCGATGTGCGACTCGCTATCCGCGCGGACTGCCAGTCAATCAGGCGCGAGGAAGATGCGCGGGCCCAACGAGCGCGAGTGGAGAGTGAGCGCGAGAACGAGCGGGAACTCGGGGAGTTCTCTCACGACTGTCGACGGAGTACGACGACGTGCGAGAGAGATACGTGGCCTCCTCTGTTACGAGGAGAATTGGGAGAGTCTCCCAAGGTTGTGCGAGAGTGTGAGAGAGTCACAGGTGCAGCGCGTTGGCACGAGCAATTGCCGACGCCCGGACGAGCCAGCAACCATCCGCACGAGAGGAAGGAAGCTAGCCAGTCCGCCATCATTGTCCGGAGGACCAGAGCAACCAGCAGCCTTGGCGTGGGAGAGCCGAGGACGCTAGCCGTCACCAGGTCCACGAGAGTCAGGGAGGCGCCGGCGGGAGCACCGACGGACGTCCACCAGGGAGAGAGCGAGTAAGAAAGTATTAGAGAGAGAGAGAGAGAGAGAGAGAGAGAGATAGAGAGAGAGAGAGAGATCCGAGAGTGAGGCGAGTGTGGTGCGGGCACACTAGAGAGAGAGAACTCGAGAGACCAGGGTGTTGGTGTGCAGTGCGGGCGCACACCAAGACGTCTTCTGCGCGAGGCGTCTGGCCAGCGCACGCGAGAGAGAGAGAGAGAGAGAGAGAGAGAGAGAGAGAGAGAGAGAGAGAGAGAGAGAGAGAGCAGTGCGAGGAGACGCGTGTGCGTGAGATAGAGACAGCGCGAGAGAAAACCCTATAGCTGCGCGGCTGCAGCAGGTCGGGCTTGCCACAAGCGGGAGGCATAGCCCGCGCGCGCGAGAGAGAGAGAGAGAGAGTCAGCCGTCAGCGGACTGGACCTGGGCCTGTGGCCCGCCGTCTGCTGCACGAGCGTGGCTCGTGTTTGAGCGTCCCAGCGTAAGCCCTGCGTGGCTAAACTGTGCGCGGGAGGCACTACAGCCACCGTGTTGTAGGGAAGGGCTGGGCGAAATACATGTGCAATAAAACTTAACCATTGTGTGTGATCATTTTCCCCTCTCCCTAGCGTTCTCCCAAACGTGATGATCGCGGTTAAATCCTACGTTTAGAAAAATCCTAGTGCATGCGAGGCTCTAGGTGTTGCGCACCTGTGTTGGGAGGCACAGCGTCGCAATTGGCATCCCTTGTGGGGATCCGCGATCATCGAAAGGGAGAGGTAAAGTGTTTTCGCG
Organism: Nasonia vitripennis; assembly: GCF_009193385.2. Classification (NCBI taxonomy): domain Eukaryota; kingdom Metazoa; phylum Arthropoda; class Insecta; order Hymenoptera; family Pteromalidae; genus Nasonia; species Nasonia vitripennis. Next base: position 168,854 of record NW_022279655.1, read on the forward strand.
AGTGTTAGTGTAAAGTGCGCGGAGTGTGAGCGACGGAAAGATGCACAGCGGGCCACGAGTCAAGCTGCTGACGTCTTTTCGTGTGGAGAGAGACGGCGAAGAGAGCTCAGCGATCAGTCGTCAGCTGTTGAAGTCGCACCATATTGTGCGATGAATCAGCTAACGAAACGGCCGTTCGTATTGGGACTAGGAGTAGAGCCCAACGCTAAACGTGATAGCGTGGGAGGCTCTACCGTGTCCCCACGAGATGTGCTGCGACGCGTGCGCTCTAGCGACAGCGAGTCAGCCAACGGCGACGACTGGCACACAGTACGTCATAAGCGTCGTCGGCGGGGCTCGCGAGTAAAGCTTTTCGACGAAAGTCGGAAGCGAGGAGACTCCTCGGTCTCGTTGTCGAGTGACAATGAGAGCCAAGAGAGATATTCGAGTTTGTGCTCGAGTGAGAGAGACAGTGTGTATACTGTGATTGCGAGGTGCGAACGGCCAGGTTACTTGCGGTTGTCCGAAAGGACGATAGCAAGAACCGCGGCCTGCGCAACCTCCAGCACAGTCAGTGACGTGGCCGAGGGAGATGTGTTGCGAGGAGGCTCGGGCTCAAGCATAGACGTCAGCGTAGACAGCGGCTATGCGAGCCGAGTGAGTGTCGATCGCAGCGAGAGAGACGCTCGTGTGAGAGAGTTGGAAGAATGCGGACTCACTCTTGAGGATGCGAGAGCTCGAATCTTTGAGGAGGAGCTTTCTGTAGCTTGGCGAGAAGCTTACGAGGAAGCCCTCCTGGAAGCTCGAGCGAAGCTGCGGGACGAGTTTGCCACGCTAGAGCATGAGCGGCGGCTGCAACGACTCCGTGAGGAGAGAGAGAGAGAGAGAGAGAGAGAGAGAGAGAGAGAGAGAGAGAGAGAGAGAGAGAGAGAGCAGTGCGAGGAGACGCGTGTGCGTGACATAGAGACAGCGCGAGAGAAAACCCTATAGCTGCGCGGCTGCAGCAGGTCGGGCTTGCCACAAGCGGGAGGCATAGCCCGCGCGCGCGCGAGAGAGATTAGATTAGATTAGATTAATTGCTCTTTATTTTTGTACATTTTGTTGTACATATAACAAATATAGTGTATTATGATAAAGGAATAAATAAAATTTGTGTAAGGGTATATAGTATAAGGTGTGTGTGATGTTGAGAGATGACATGAGATGAAAGAGAATGTATGTATGTTTGTGCGATGTTTATGTGTTTTCCAAATTAAAGAAATAATTTTTAGCTGCTTGTTTGAAGTGTGATATGGATAGTGTGTCGCGAAGTTGAGATGGAAGGCTGTTCCAGAGGTAGGAGGCGCTGATGAAAAATGAATTCCTCAGCGTCTCCGTCTTGAAGGACGGGATGTCCAGTGGAGTCACCTCGTCCCTGACAGGCCTGAGTGCGACGTGGAAGTCAAAATAGGCTAGTAGATAAGCTGGTATTGAGGTGTTGAAAATTTTTCTAAGAAAACAGGCCATGAAGTACTTCCTACGTCCGGCGGTGGTGAGCCATTGCAACTCACGCCTGTAAGGGGAGATGTGCTCGTCCCTCTTTACACCATAGATGTATCGGATTCCCGTATTGACAAGCCTCTGCAGTTTTAAGTCAAGCTCTTGAGTCAGGTCGCAGTAAACAAGTGAGCAGTAGTCGATGAGGGGAAATAGGAGTGCTTGCACCAAATGTTGGCGCAACCTGAGGCTAGTGCTCTTCCGAAAGAAATATAGCCGATACATTAAAGAGTGAGCACGTTTACAAGTTTGTGTAACGTGCTCTTTCCACGTAAGTTTTGAGTCAAGCACCAGCCCCAGGTTGCGCACAGATGATTCAAAGTTGACCTGGGCCCCCCCTATATTTATATAGGTGTTAGCAGTAGAAGGTAGAGCATTGATATAGTAGGGTGAGCCCAGGACGATCGCCTTAGTCTTACTAACATTCAGCTTAAGTCTGTTTAGTGCTGCCCAGCCCATTATCCTCTCGGCGTTAGCACTCATCTTGTCAGAACAGGAATCGAGCTCCTCAAGGGGTCATTGACAGTAGATTTGCAGATCATCCGCGTAGACTAGATGGGATACATCTGAGTCAAGGCAGAGGCCAATGTCATTGATGTATAACGCGAACAATAAGGGGCCCAAGACTGACCCCTGTGGGACACCGGTGTTTAGTGGTAGGAATGTAGAGAGTTCGTTGTTGTCACCAATGACGGCCTGTTCTCTACCAGAAAGGTAAGATGCAAGCCAGCGGATAACCTGCTTGGAGAAGCCGAAGGAGGGTAGCTTTCTGAGTAGCCTGACGTGACACACTGTATCAAACGCCTTGCTAAAATCAAAAAGAAGCAGAAGGGTGACCTTCTTCCTGTCCATTCCAAGCCTGACATCATCAGTCAGCTTAATCAAGCCGGTCTGCGTGCTGTGGCCAGTGCGAAAACCAGTTTAGAAACTATCAAGATAGAGTCTAGTTTCAAGGTATTCAGAGATTTGATTGTGCACCAGCCACTCCAGCGCCTTGGATAGAAAGCAAAGTAGGGAAATCGGTCGGTAGTCAGTTACAGCTGTAGGAGAGTTGATCTTGTTTAATGCTCTTACGAGCGATGATTTCCAGGCAGAGGGAAAGCATGCCTCACTCAAAGACAGGTTGAAAATTTGACAGATTAAAGGAGTGGGTATTGGTAGTGCTTTAGAGATTACAACCTGTGGGATGCCATCGCTTCCCCTGTCCTGGGTATTGAAATGTGAAACTGCAGCTAACACGTCCGATTCTGTGATGGCCCTGAAGATAAAGTGTTCAGGGAGGTCTAGACTCTCGAGGGTCCGCAGATACTCCTCGACAGATGGAGCTTGAGGGTCATTTGAGATGGAACTGAAGTGTTCGTTGAGAGCATCTGGAGAGAACCGAGCAGGTGGAGAAGATTTAGAGGTGGTAATGCCAAGATTTTCAAGTTCTCTCCATATCTCTGCAACGTCGGTTAGAGTAGACAAGCGTGAATAATAGTAATTCAGCCTGGCTTCCTCGACCCGTTGATGAGCGTCATCCCTTGCGATTCTATAAAAGTATAGATCCCAAGGTAGACGACTTCTGCGAAAACGCCTGTAGAGCCTATTCCTTTCAGTTAAAAGGTCACGAAGAGCCGCGGTGAACCACGGGTGACGTTTACGTCCAGGTGTCAGTCTTTAATGGGGCGAGATGATTTATGGCTTTTGTGATGTTTTCGTTGAGGATGGTGATGCATTCGTCAAGTGATGGTGTGGTGAAGGATGACCAGTCGCATGCGCTAAGGAAGTCCCTTAGCTTCTCAGCACAGATTCCTTTGTAGTTTCTGTAAGTGTAGGTATTAGGTACGTAGCGTGGAATCTGTACGTTGAGTGTGGCTGTAATAAGGTCATGTCCATTAATGAAAGGTGTGTCAGTCTTCCAGTATGAGAGCAGGCGATCCTGCTCATCGATTAAGCAAAGGTCAAGCCAGGTGTCAGAGTCTTGTCTATGATGAGTTGCACCATATGGCACAGAAATAAGGGAGTTCTCGTCGATGAAAGCCTTGATGAAATTGGCGTCTTCAGACGAGGAAAGTTGGTCAGCATTGAAATCACCCATGATGACCTTCGTGGAGTAGTTGTGCATGTGTGTTGTTAGTTGCTCAATAAAGTTAGATCCCTGGATAAAGGGAGAATGAGGAGGGCGATACACAACCCCCACGAAGATGGGCGATATTCCCTTAGCTGTGATTTCACAGAAAAGATACTCCGGCTTACCTGGTTTGCCCGACCATTCACCATCAGATGACGAGATGATACAAGCTGTCAGTGAGTGATGGATGTAGAGAGCCACACCTCCACCGTTCCTGTTTCTGTCCCGTCTGTAAAGAGTGTAATCGTCCAGTGAAGGGATGGACGATATCTTGTCGCTTAGCCAGGTCTCGGTCACAGCCACTACGTGGAAGGGGGAACGAGTGGACAAGAAGAACCTGATCATCTCAATGTGACCCGTAAGGGAGTTCGCATTGAGATGACAGACCCTGAGACCCCCAGACAGAGACGCTTTAGATGTAGATGTGGATGTGTTTGATGTTTTAGACGGTGGTTTTGGTGGAATGATGTGTAAGTGTTTTAATGTGCGGTGTCCGTGTTGGCTATTGGCGGTGTTCGGGCTAAAAAATCTTCCAGATCAGCCTCTGTAGTGATGATGGTGGCCCGTTCATTGTCTTCGCCAGAACGGATGAGGATCCTACCATCCCTCACAAAAGAGCGGCATCCTTTCCTCCTCTTTGCCTCCAGCCTTGCCCTGATTCGCAGCTTGTGAATATCTGGAGGAAGCAGCTCATTTATATTGATGAGTCCCTGATGGTCTGGACAGAGAGCTCTCGCTTCCTCCAGTAGCGCAGCATCCAGTTCACTAGTGTGAAGTTTGCGCTTCCTGGCTTTGGCCACTATGATGGAGCGGGCCAGTGCACTGGAAGAGAGGGTGACAGCAAGTGGTGGAAGTCTGCTGTCACCCGGCGCACTGATGTTCGTTGTGTCCAGTCTCCCCATGATCCTGACGGACGCCACATCCCGCTTCAGGACCGTGGGATCCAGTGCAGCCAGGACCGAGTAGGCCAGGAGCTGCAGTGATGTCTCCTGGGTGTAGCCCAGGCCGGTGATCACCACCACGTTGTTGGAAGTACGCTCCTGCTTCCTCTTTAAATCGGCCAGCTCGCTGCGGATGGTATTGAGCTCCTCCGAGGCCGGCGCAATGCTGTTGTTCTGCTGCTCTACAGGGCTCCTTGACGACAGCTGTTGAATTTGTGCCTGCAGCTCAGAGATGGAGGACTCGGCTTTACTGCGTGGTCTTGGGCGTGCCGACGTCTGTATATTCTGCTGCACAGGCAGCACAGACGAGTGTGGCATCATTCCCCACCATTATGGACCGAAGTGAGACACATATGGTGTGGAAATGGTCATTGCACAACTCGCATGTCTTCATTCTTCCCCTGGCTGCTTTGTTGCATTGAGCACACATAACAGGTGTTTCGGCACTTTTTCCACCAATTCCGCTCATTCTGGACGAGGTTATGTCACTGTCGATAACTTACTGACAGTCGATAAAGTAGAGTATGTTGGAGGATAATAGCTGGTGGTAAGTTATCGACTGTTTTTGACGGTAGCGACGTTGAAGGTGGTGATACGTCCGTACAACAGGTGGCTCCACGTGGATCACTTGGGAGGAAAGAGAGACGCCGTGCAGCGAGGAGAAAAGCCGTGCGTGTTTGCAGGTTATGTTTCAGCGACAGATGTTGTAGCAGGGAAAGCAGAGTAGTAGATTGCAGCCTCCAGTGAATAATATGTCACAATGAAGGTTGCAGAATAGCGCATGCAACAGACTACAAAAGAATAGGCCCGAAGGCAACGTGCGGCAGTAAGAGTGCAGAGAAAAATGAGTAAAGCAAAGCAGGACTATATGTACTCACGTGAGAGAGAGAGAGAGAGAGAGAGAGAGAGAGAGAGAGAGAGAGAGAGAGAGAGAGAGTCAGCCGTCAGCGGACTGGACCTGGGCCTGTGGCCCGCCGTCTGCTGCACGAGCGTGGCTCGTGTTTGAGCGTCCCAGCGTAAGCCCTGCGTGGCTAAACTGTGCCCGGGAGGCACTACAGCCACCGTGTTGTAGGGAAGGGCTGGGCGAAATACATGTAAAATAAAACTTAACCATTGTGTGTGATCATTTTCCCCTCTCCCTAGCGTTCTCCCAAACGTGATGATCGCGGTCAAATCCTACGTTTAGAAAAATCCTAGTGCATGCGAGGCTCTAGGTGTTGCGCACCTGTGTTGGGAGGCACAGCGTCGCATCATCATTTAGCATTTTCAATCATTGAGCTCTGACTGGGGCTAAATGATACGAATCCTTTCATGAGAGTTGTTAAGTCCACATTCTTGGATCAATCAATCTCTATCGTGTTGAGCTCGTAACGAATTTCTTTAAATAGATAACATATGACGTTGTTTACAAACGCTGTGCCTGTGAGGGCAGTGCCATTTGCTTTTTGCGATTTTCCGCGTATGTGTAATGAACTACGCGAAGACAGTACACATAGATCTTGATGTTGTATACCTATGCGAATTTAATCACTGTTGTTGAAATTTGACAAAGTATAGGGCTGATGCCCATAAATCTCGTAATGCGCAACAGATTCGTCAAATACGACAGGTTATATATAAGTTAATATTATAGTCTTTACCTATTTTAGAATTGTAAACAATGCCCATAATGCTCAGACTGATTTGATATGTAATCTAATAGTTATGACTTCACCACGACAATTAATTAAATACGGCTGCAAGTTATTTATAGTCTTGACAGTGACTGGCAGGTAAATAATAGGCGATGGTACTTCAATAATCTTGTAGCCTGGTGAAACAGCTGGGAAGAATTCATGTATCGTGTGCACCTTATGCTCATGTCAAGGCCGTACTTGGTATAAGGACAGGCTGCGCGAGTTTACAAATAATTATTTAAATTAAGAGAAACTAGCCGTCAGCTTGAGAGCCTTATGTTACTAGAGTTACAAGCGGACTGTAAGATGTGTGTTACTTGCGGTCGTTGAATGCGAGTTTGTTGTGACACTTCTGTGTCCTGCGAACTCAGCGTTATGTCCGCTATTTTTACCTTGTGTATAAACGCAGATTGTTTGTCCACAAGTATCAAACTCTTATCTGTACGCCGTGACTGCATAGCTGATGTGAATTTATTTATGCCAATTGAGGTTTAATTATTACTAGCAGGGTCACCTAATTCCTAACGTCGCTCGGTTGATGTTAGGTAGGTATAAATGTTCATAGCTCCAAGGAAAATTTAAAGAAAATGATATCGTAATGATATACACAAAAAAATAAAAGGTTGCGCGAGTTTGATTATTTTTCTGTGCATGTTAATAACATAATGTGTAATGAGTTACAAATATAATATAATTATAATTAGTTTATAACAATATTTTTGCAAACATAATATAACACAAACTCAAAATTGTTATGTTCAATGATGGGCTCAGATTAATATTTATGAAACAGGCATGGTAAGATACGTAGTAAGTACACAAGAATAGTTTGTATCTGATCAATATATTATTTAAGTTTTTAGTTAGCAATTATTTGATTCAGAACTTGATCCCAACAATTCTTTGTTTGTTATATTATGAATAAAATAATATTGTAATATTACTATAATATTGTATAACTTATATTATTTAATACACTATAATTTACTTTATTCGATTGAGCATATTTCTTTTTAGATCTGTAATTTTGTTTCAATCGCAATTATTATGTTACATACTATTATTGACATGCACTGTAATATAGAATAAATCAAACTCGGCAAACCTTTTACTTTTGTTGAAAGTTAATATTTTTGAGACATTACTTTTTTTTTCAATCAAACTCACTAGAAGTTTCTGAAATATGGTCTAGAAATAAAATGTATGTTTTATAAACAGTTTTAATTATAAACAAAACACAGTTAATAGACTCGACATTGACAATTTTTGAATCATAATTGATTTTATGTGATCGAACTATGTAAAAAATGTAGTTCGATTAATGAAAAAAAAATTACATTAATTGAAGTTTCTCATTAAGTAATTTTTTATATATTGCAACTGCAGAAAATTCTCAAATTTGTGTGCGGGCTCTGCCTCAATCAGTTACGTCAGTGGCGTAAGCTCGCGGCGCGTGATTAGATTATTTGCACGAAAAAGATATGAAAGGCTTCACATGTTGCTAATATATATCTAAAAAAACTAAACCATACATTGTGAATTATGATTAATAAACGAACGCATTTACCGATAATCTATTGGACTCATTTCATCGCCTCGATATTCTCGCAGCAATCGTGAACTTAACACTTTACGAAGAACAAAACCATAGACTCTCACATGTAACATTTGTACCATAATATTCATATATTACAATAGCAGTCCGCGCATGCGTACAAATATTTTATAGGATAATATTTGTAGATTGTTCTAGTCTTTGCGACAATATGTGTGTGTGTATATATATATATATATATATATATATATACATATATATATATATATATATATATATGTCTGTGAGTGTGTGTGTATGTGAAAGTTGTTTCATTGATCAGTCTGCTCGAATCTTTCAATATAGTATGATCAGTAAATCATAAACATTTTGTACGATAATTTTCTTATAAGTTTATGTATAATATTTCTCTAATATTGTATTCGACGCAGAAAATCATAGTGTCAAAGCCGACTAAACTTTGGAAGGCAGTGTAAGTTAAATATATATATATATATATATATATATATATATATATATATATATATATATATATTCATACATATTTCTGATATTCACAAATGCAATCTGCGTATTCGTACCAATATGTATAAATAGCTGGGAAAGTGGTTTCGATTCCTCAGTCTCACCTGAACTTCAGAAGTGGCCAGTTCGGAAAAATTATAATAATTTTGTACGATAATATTCATATACATATCTGATATTTATCAATGTAGTCCGCGGATGCGTACCAATATGTATAGATAATCGGAGAAATTGTTTTGATTGCTCAGTCTGCTCTGGCCTTTGAAATTTGAAGATCTTTAATTTTTATTTTGCTTTGTATTGTCATATTAGCATTGGTCTTGTATATAGTTTTTCATTTAAACTGTTTGTGCTACAAACTTGTTGTGACTGTCGACTTTATGGGTTTCAGTGGAGTGGCGCTGTTCGCTTCGGCGATCGTTTAGACGGGTCTGAAATTGTTACCCTAAGTCTATGTTGTTACACAGTTTATAGGACTTCAAAAAATTCAAATGAGATAAAAATTATACAAATAGATATAAATATGTCAGTTATTGAGAAAAGATATGAATGGATTCACGGCACACAGGAATATTTAAATAACCCGAAATTTTTAAGGCCCAAAAATTTTAAGGTTATAAATTTTAAGATCCAAAACTTTTAAGGCCCAAAAATATTTGAGGCTAAAAAATTTGAAGACCCAAAAATATTTGAGGGTCAAAAACTTTAAGGCCCAAAAATTATAAAGCCCAAAATTATAGATGTTAAGTTATTGGAGAAAGATGTGAAAGGCTCAGATCCTGAGGTGGTTGTAAATTGACAAAATTGTCAAAATATACTACATCGTTGCCTTGTTTTTAATAGGCGACCTAATGCGTGCCAGGTCCAGAGATTTACGATAGGGCTATCTGTCCCTCGCTTTCTCTCTTCAGGCCCGCATCTCCGAATTTTCTCTGGACGAGCGTCCCGTACACATTTATGTTTTTCGAAAATCAAAGTATAAAATTTTAAAAATATTATGAAAATCGCACGACTTGACAATACCCAATTTTCTGCACAGGTAACCACTTAACCGTATTCTAACCGCAAATGTCCTAATAATCGATATTCTGCCAAGGTAGCCGAAATACAAAAACAACCACCGATAATACACTCTATTTGCGACTCTTGCGTGCCCCAAGGTTTGGTCGTAACCAGGCACACTCACACTTTAAGATATCCACAATCACACTTGTCCTTTCCGACAATTTTCCTGATCACACTTAACTAATTACCCGCAAATACTACAGACGCTGAATAATGTAGTGCTCGCCTGTGTCCAACGACTTACAACGAGGGCCCACTTACACAAATAAACCCAAATCATCCAAAAGACAACCACGAAGTTCAACTTAATCTAGCGAAGACAGCCATGAGATAGCCGCACACCAGTTAGCTTGAATTGCATAAAGAAAAACCCAGAAACGTGGAGCTGCATGCCCGCGAGAGAAATCCTGACGGAAGAAAATCAAAACCGATCCACTAACTTCAATCCTTCCATCGATGCCTCCAGTGAAATCTAAGACAACCACAGAAAAAAGGCACCACCAAATGAGGAAACAAAGAAAGCTTTTCCGAAAAGCTGCTGTTCGCAAGTCCCTTCAGGATCCTCCAGGGCAGGAGAGTGACGAGATAGCGAGCGGCTTGCGCCGCTGAGGCCCGTCGCCGCCTCTCCTGTGCCGCCGGCTCACGCTCTCGCTTATTGGCTGCCGCCGCGCGGGACTTATGTCTTGCTCTCGCTCGTTGCCCACAGGCTCGCACGTGCCGTTCTCGTTCGTTGGGGGCGACGCATGCGCTGCGCGGTACTACTCGTGAACTGTTGGAACTTATGCCCGAGAAATTCAAACTCTCGCGTTCCTTACAACAAACAGCCATACGCTCGCAGATAATTCAGAGATTAGTAACTCTGAATTATGGAACCCGAAACAACAAAATGTCACTGACGCCAAGGCCCTTGACTCGAGTGTACAATTAGTAAATTTCGAGCGCGATACGCAGCAGTTTATATTCCCGACACTCTGCAGAATACTGCAAGGCCGATCTAGCTGCTTGGGATTCTAGCGTTGGCAGACTTCACCAGGGCTCCGCCATCTGCGTACGACGCCTTATGATGCGCGAGCCGTTACTTGAGCCCGTCGTCCTCTCTCGCCCCTCCTTGACCCCTGCGGGAGCTGGCGACGGGCGTTGTACTTTCGTCCTTTTCTAAGCAACTCTCTTACTCCAGCGTCGTTTTGCTCAAAACAAACAGACGCTATTGACCACATACACTTAGACTCATTCACTCGACCTTGAGACACTGCCCTCGCTTCTCCCGAACATTGTCACATGGTGAAATTTCACTATGTTACAACACTCATAAACAAACTTCCAGTGGAGCTTTATCTGCCAGGATATCAGTACTGCGAACTTGGTACTAAACTAGCAAAGCGATTAGCACGTGGAGATTCTGGAATGAATGGTCTCGATAGAGCTTATAAAGAGCATGACATTGCCTACTCACAGAATCGAGAAAACGTTGAAGCAATTCACGCTGCAGATAAGATTTTTGCTGCAATAGCCTGGGAGCGAGTCTGGGCAAAAGACGCAGAGGTTGGTGAAAAAGCAGCTGCTCTCGCCGTAGCGAGTGCCATGAAGGTAAAATCCAAGTTTGGTATAGGTCTGAAACGACGAATGACGAAAAAAGCCATCTACTTTACTGGCTAAAGAATCAAAGCTGCTTTCACCTCTGCCATTCCAAGCAATGACTCTGGCAAAGGCATTCGTTGCGCACTCAAGGCTACTCGTCAAGCTGTAGGCAAGACTGGAGGAAAGAAAAGTGTACGTGTACCACGTTTGCTGCCAGTCCCATCCAAAATTAGAGGATTTCTACCGTTTCTCATTCTTATATTTGCTTGTTTTAGCGCGACAAATGTATTGGCAGGTAGTACTACTGGTATTGCTAAAGCAGTGAACGATGCTAGTGCTGCTAAACGGCAGCATGAGGAAAGTCAAAGACATAACAAGACAATAGAAGCTATTGCACTTTGCAAGAGTCTATATCTTAAACATCACAAAGAGAGTTACAGTATGTACCTGAAAGGTGGGCAAGGCTTAAGAAAAAAAAAACTTTGAATTTCCGCAACGTGCATTAATCGACGCTGATCTTCTCAAATATGCCCGCATCTTGAAAATTCCATATTTTCAAAGTGTTTACATGTGAAATGCACTACCTACAAATGGACCACGCCATCGCAAATCGGCAATTATAAATCTTGATGATACATAAATGCGGATTTACGCCACGCAGTGCTATAAAATGATTTTTTTAAATCACTAAAATGTAGTAAAATTACATGAGGTTCCAACAACACGTATAGCAATTTTACTACTCTCAGCTACGTAAAATTACAAAAATCTAGCAATTTTACTATTCTTGTAGTAAAATTGCTCCGCCCAGCTTAGGTCGGATTAGTTTACTACTCTTAGCGTAGTAATTTTACAGAGGTCAGACTCTCGCTTTCAGTGTGAAAATACTACCACCGTTGTAAAATTACAGCGCGCAAAATAGTAAAATTACTATATACCGTTGTGAATTTACTTATACTGTTGTAAATTTATTGTGCTGGGCGTAGGACGGAATGGTTTACTACTGGGTATTACGACAAAATTTTTTGGGATTCACAACTGCAGTTACGGGAACAGTAAGAGTAGTGCGTTTTTGCGACTTCTGTATGGCTTGACCACGACTAGCTTAACCTATAAGCTTATTGCTTAGTTTATATACCGTACGAAAAGCAATTCGCTTGTATGAGCTTTATGAGCTCTCACTTTCATTGCTTCCTGCTTTACTGAGGCACTGATAAGCCACCAGCTGTCTTAAAGCCATGCGTAAATATAATTATAAATTTTTGAGTGGTTTGATAAATATATGGTTAAAAAATAATCTCGAGTAGTGCGAGAAACTCGAGTAACTCAAAAGATTCCAGTAACCCGACTTTTCGAGTACTCGCACACCCCTAGTTTGTAGAGAATTTCACAAGCATTAAAATTATAATATTGATTATTTTATACAACACTCTACTCAACTTTTATTAATGATAAATAAAATGCTTGGGAAATTTTACACAAATTGGCGTGCGCGTCGGAAGCGGCATTTGCATGAACCACAGTCATAGAGGAGAGGGCGTAGGCAGACCGTAGGGCCTGACCGAAGCTGCGTAGGAGGAGAGATGCGAAAATTCGGCGTAAGTGAGGAAATGCTCAGATATAACGGTTTCTCTCACTGGCTACTTTTCGGCATCTAGGCGGAACAAGATTTCAACAACATCAAGGAGGGATGACTCTACGTGCTGCCAAACATCTCACTAGATCGTCACTCCGGTCCCGGCTCTAAGGAAGCTTGCTAGAATTCGCGCTTGTACGCATTAAGTCTTCGTTTCTGCGCTTAGTACGCACTCTATATTTTCTGCGCTAAGTACGCACTCTATATTTTCTGCGCTAAGTACACACTCTATATTTTCTGCGCTAAGTACGCACTTTAATTTTTGTATACGCTAGTTCGTTCTACCAATAATTAATAAACAAAGTTTATTGTTTGTAAATTTATCGCGTCATTGAGTTTTATTTGCGCGATTCCTCACCTCAACACTCTGTGTGAGTTTATATGACAGCCAGCAGCAGCCAGCAACAAGAAGAAAAAAAGTAAGTAAGATTTGTGTTTGACAAAATTGAAAGAAATATGTAAGCGTTCTCATGACCATCACCTGATTGATAAAACGGAGCGCGAGAATGTTCCATTTTAAATTTTTTCACTAGCGCTTTCCACTGTTTTTGAGCAGTTGCCTCTGAAATAAAGAAAGGTACTGTAAAATAGTACTGCGCGCATTGAAGGTTTAATTCGAGCCGAAAATACATATTTCTTTCAATTTTGTGCAAGCGATCTCATGTTCATCAATTCTGATAATGGTTATTCAGAATGCTCGCGAGAGATCGCGAGAGATCGAGAGAGATCAAGACAGACCGAGAACAGTTCCATTTCAGTTGTGTAACTGCGATATTGTATTGTCGACGAAAATTTATTCACTTATACCAAATCCGCGAACATGGTCAGGGAACATTCGCGGCAAACATAGGCTGCGAATATACGCAGCGAACATACTCAGCTAATTTGACAAGTGCAAGCGAGATAGCAATATTTGCGAGAGAGAGCGTGTCCTCTCGCACTCATGGCATTCGCCGGCGAATTAGCGAATGATCGCTGCCATGAAAACGAGCCGTAGCGCTTCAATTGTAAGTAATTCTACACGCGTACCCATTCTCGAAAAAATTCTTTCCTTTGTTGACATCACGATGCGGCATGCTTTGCTTTTGTTTCCGCCGTAACGCACGCCGCGCTGACTGTATTAGTCCTATGATATAGAAAGAACACGTTGCCAATAGGTCATACTTTCCCATTTTTTTCACGATTTTGATTTTTAACTCGGATATTTCGCGATGCCTACGCTACACGCAACTTCACTACAATCTAACGTCGCGATATCGAAATTCTAGTAAAGCTTTTCTTGAACGAAGAATACTTACTCGAAACGTTCACATTGGCCGCTACCTTGTTCCACTTAGTCCCAACGAAGTTTTTATTGTTGTATGCACTTAACGTCTTGTTCCAAATCGCTGGTTTTCGTTGGACTTCGTCAATAAGTCGTGGCACCTTGCTCTCGTCCATCACTGAGTCGCACGTCAAATGTCACTTTTGCCGGCACGCACCGCGTGGCGATGGGACTAGTGCGGCGTTGCCGAATGTCGCCCGAAGCCGAGCGCAACAGCTCTGCGTATATTGCGCGGTCGGTAATGTAGGCATCAGTTAATATCGATCGGGCATGAGACCTCGCTACAGTTCCTCGAGCGCGTTCGTTGTTAATCGCTGAACATCGAATGAAGTTCGGAATAGCCTCGATCGACGCTCGAGAGACTCCGAACGATGCTCGAGCGAACCACGAATGAGCTCGAGCGGACCTCGAACGAGCTCGATCGAACCTCGGAAGAGCTCGAGCGGACCTCGAATAAACATAGAGCGTGGCGCAAGCGATAGCTGAACAGCTCGGAGATTTCCAGGGACTGCTGAGCGCGACGAGCCTCTCCTGCGTTTTACTCTTTGTGGCATATATATAAATTGAGCCGAGAATCCTGTCAGACTGTAACAGGCGCAATCGAGCGGGTCGTAACAAAAATTCATCTGATACGCACGTAAATGTACGTGTGCATAAGAGAAAAAGTTAAATGTTTGATCCGCTTTTTCTATTTTAAGGTATTTCTTCGATTCAAATCGGTTACAATTCGAATGGATATAACGTCTATACGATATTTAAGAAAAATTTAGATTGTAAAAAATGAAGTTGTTTGTTCAGCTGCCAATCAAAGTTTATCATACAAACACGTGATTATTTCAAGCTATCAGAAAATATTCGAAGCGCGTAAAATATTTTCATCAACTAATAAACATTATAGATATTTAATAAAGTTTAACGTTAAAATACTGCTGGCCCTCGTTCATAGGCATTACTTCTGAGGTTCTCATCAATAAACATAATGTCTTTAGATTAATGTTCAAATAATATAGATTTGATCTTTAATGCTCGAAATTATTTTTGTTTGTTACTAATAAAAATATTTGTTCATGTGTTTTTATAATCATCCTTCGTTGCCTACACTATGCGACAGGAAATTTACGTAACATTAAATAATCATTTACGATCAATCAAATAATCAATAGAAAAGCTCGCTATACAGTACGAATAACAAACTATATCTATCAGTAGATTTAGAATCGCTTTGGGGGCATAAAATCAGCGTGTTATTTCGGTGCTATTTCAATTCACGACAGATCTGTAATCTTATACAAATTGCTTGAAAAAATTAGCATTCTCGGTCATTCAGAGAAAAGACGTGCCCTTTCTTTTTAGATATTTTATAATGAATATATTGTTAACGTATTATCACTGCTTCCCCCTCCCCTTCTTCAACGAACATTCGATTTCTGCAGTCCAACATCGTGCATTTCAGTGTTAATAGCTAATGCTAAATATCTTATAATATTTTAGAATTGATACGAACTCAGGACCCTCACTGTACAATCACTGAGAGAGAGAGAGAGAGAGAGAGAGAGAGAGAGAGAGAGAGAGAGAAGGTTCGAGAGGCGTAGTCGTTGTTTCGAAATTCGGACTTCATAGCTAGCTCGCACGACACTAAAAGGGAGTTGCCATGGCAACGCACGCTCGCTTGCTCCCTTTCTCTCTCTCTCTCTCTCTCTCTCTCTCTCTCTCTCTCTCTCTCTCTCTCTCTCTCTCCGCCTGTTGTGCCAGCGGCCTTCTGCTGCTCTCGCGGATGTATAGTTAGTACGTATTGCCAAAACACTGTGAGCGCACGTACTCGCCTCACAGTGTCGACCGTTAAACAAAATAGTTGTTCTCGCGTCGGTATTTCTCACAAACTTTAACATACTTCTCCATAGTTATTAACACATGTACATACACTCTTTTTTTAATAAACATCTTCAGTTTTTCACGGTATACAGAGTATACCTTTGAATCATGAAATTTGAGTGTTGTTAATAATTCCTTGCACACAATTCGAGAACGATTCACAAGTCTCTACAAAATTCGGGAGACTCGACAACTCTAACAAAATAATTTGTCTTTTGCTATCCTAACTTTCTATATTCCTGCCTACAATCTATCGCTTGGATAAGTGAACCGTTTAACACCGAGTCATTTATCCCTCTTCTCTTCCTTTTAGAATTTAGATCCGACTAACCCCGGATCATTTTCTGAAAGATTTACTTTCCTTTCATTCCCTTATACAAACATTCAGAGCACCCAGCTATTGTACGAAAGTGCAGGCTAAAGGTGTAATTATATTATAAGCGCGGTAGCATCGTTGGATGTTACACTATCTAGGGAAATATCGGCTATCTACGAAAATATGGGCAATCTATTGTAGGAAATTCAGTATTAGGTTTTGTCGAATGTTAAATTGCTGCATGAGACAATAGTCGTATAAGTCGTGAAAAACCGAATATCTGTGTGTAAAACGACAAAAGGTAAATTGTGAGTAAAGCGAATAAACGCGTGCTGAAATCAAAGACAAGATTGGCGCCCCGGGTATAACTACGAGATTCGTCGAGACGTGGAAGTTGTAACGTTGCTCGAAAAAACCAGCAATTTTCCTGTATAATACCTGCAGGAAAACTTCCGTTATAAATTGGCACCCATCACGTGTGCCAGTTTATAACATCTTACACATATTAGTAACAATAGTATATATTAAATAATAGAAATTTGATTGCAAAAATTCATACATAATTAAGGGGATGTCGGCGCAAAAGCTTCGCAAATCCGCCACGGGGTATTTTGTATTTTCAAACTTCTAGAAAAACAGAAAGTACGATAGAATTTTTCTTTTAGTAGAACGATTCATTAAACTTAACATTTCGGCGCTACAGACTCAGTTTTTCATTTGCAAAATTTATTTTAAAAGTTTTATGTAATAAAATAATAGTGTTTTTTGGGACGACATCCCCTTAAGTATGTATTTTGGTTGTCTTGAAAAGTGGCTAACTTATCAAATAATAAAAATCGCCTCTTAAAAATCTGCGAAAAATTCTGGTTCTCTACATTAATATATTAAGTACAATATTTCGAGTTGTCTAGACATATTTAGCACTAATACGGTTATCTATCTGTTACAATGCCGCTACCCTAAGCGGGTCTTGGGCGTTGTCGTCCAGATCGGACGGGTGGGTGCCTATCACCACTACACAGCGCATCCTTAGGTTGCGGATAGAGGAACAGCCCCTGAGAAAGAGGTTAGCTGCGAATAAATTGAATAAGCAGCCGCGGACAGCCGATAGGAACAGGCGTGGGTGTGATGAGCCCACACTGTCGAACGCATTCATCTAGAAACACTACGCAAGCACCACAACAACAAAAACACTTCACATTATCTCTTATCTCTCGATCTATCTCTTTCATCACACATTACAAAAATGGGCAAAAATCCTGCTGCCGAGGAGGATGCGGGAGCGATGACAACTGCCCCGAAAGGGGATGTGTAGAATGATTCGTCACCTGGTCTTACGCGGTAACGATGCCAGCGAAGGCGCGCTGCCTTGCAGGGGGGCGTTAGGATGCGAGAATGAAACCGTAGTGTGTCTGACGACGAATTGACACTGTCCTCGTCAAAGTCGGAAAGCTCTCATACTTAGTTCTAGAGAGGTATGGGGGTTATCACCTCTAGAACGGTGGACTCACCTGCGATCGGAACAGGATCCGAAGCGCGCGGGTTTAACATAATATCATGGCTCAAAAAAATCAAATCCGAACCAAAAGGGACTTAAGGGTCGGAACTTGGAATGTTCGCAGTCTATACAGAGCAGGTGCGTTTAAAGAACTCGTAAAGGAAGCTGATAGGTACAATCTAGATTTGGTAGCAATACAGGAATCGCGGTGGCCAGATGGCGGAGTACTAGCATCGGGTAACTTCACGTACCTGTATGGGGCCGGGAGTGGGGGATTTCTAGGCACCGGATTTCTCGTAATCAAAAGCATCATACATTCGGTTAAAAGTTTCAAATCCGTCAATGATAGGCTCTCGTACATCATTATCGAAGGAGAATGGTATAGATATGTATTTATTAATGTACACTGTCCTACGGAAGACAAAGAAGAAGAAGCTAAGGATCTCTATTACGAAACTTTAGAGCAGGTAATCGACCAGTTCGCGTCTTACGACACAAGAATAGTATTAGGCGATTTCAATGCTAAAATAGGTAGGGAGGAAATGTTTAGGCCTACTATAGGTAAGGAAAGCCTGCACGAAGCCAGCAATGATAACGGTATTAGGGTCATAAATTTCGCGGCGGCAAAAGATCTTATAATCAAAACTACGTGTTTTAAGCACAAGAACATACACAAGGCAACGTGGACATCACCGGACGGGGCCACGCAGAACCAAATTGATCATTTCCTCATTGAAAAAAGACGTCATACTAATGTTCTTGACGTAAGGGCTTACGGAGGGGCAGATAGCGACTCGGACCACTTCCTAGTAGTAGCCAAATTAAGAGCTAGACTAGTAGCGAGGCCGCGAACAAAGTACTGGGTAAAAAGAAAAAGCCAAAGAGCAAACCATGGTTTGACGAAGAGTGCGAACTCTGGTTTGAAAGGCGCAAAAAGGCTAAATTAGATAGCTTACAAAATAGAAGCGATAGGACCGTAGAAGAGTATTCTAACGTAAGGAAACAGACGAGCGCGATCTACAGAAATAAGAAGCGGGAGTATCAAAAGAATCGGTGGAGTATACAGGGTTAGAAGTGAGTGAATCAAAAACAAAGTACATGATTGTGGATAAGCTAGGCATCTGCAGAGAGGAGGAAGATCTCAGAGTTGGGAATTTTACTTTTGAAAAGGTTAGCGAATTCAGGTATCTGGGTACGACCATAAATGATAGAAACGAGATTAATGTCGAAATAAATAAGAGACTCCATTCGGGTAATGCTTGCTTCTACGCCGTGAGTAATTTACTTAAGTCGAGGCTGTTGTCTAAAAACGTTAAAATAAGAATATACAGGACAATAATACTGCCGGTCAAAAATTAAAGCCGGAATAATTCGCACCATCCGGTTTACTAGGACAACGCATAATAGAGTACCCGTCGAACGTCGTCGCGGCAACCATCATGAGCATGCGATATCTGCTAGTTGTACAGGATCTCTTTACTAGGTGGATAGAGGTCTAACCACTTCGAAACACGACAGGAAGCTCATGTAAGAGCGCTCTTCACGATCTAGTGATAACGCGCTGGGGAACACCACGAGAGATTATTTCAGACAATGACACAGAATTTATTAACAAAACATTAACAACATACGCAAAAGAACTTAATATTATACACTCAACAACACCACTCTATCACGAACCCCGTTGAAACAGTAAACCGAGTTTTAAGGACAAAGATATGCGCTTTCGTTGACCAAGACCATCGCAATCGGGACGCGCGTATTCTCGATTTCCGCTTCGCATTTAACACGTCTAAGCACAGCTCCACACAAGCTACACCAGCTTCTCTGAATTTCGGAAGAGAACCCCTTTTGATAAAAACTTTTAGACGAGAATTAGACAGTTAAATTAAACGTTAATATACGATTCGAATATTTTCTGGACTTACATAAATCAGAATTACAATCTCTCAATTTATCACATATTATTGACGAAAATAAAAACACACAAGTCAGAGTCATGCTCTCATACATGACAGTATGTACAGCATTGTGTACTGACTGACTTTGTATTATTCAGGTATAATTACTGTGTAAAAAGTGTCATCGATGCACTCAAAGTCACCAATAATGAGGTTTGCATAGGTATTTCAATCTCATCAGTATGCGAGCCAGTTACTCTCAACCACCAAATCTCTCATAATCATGGTTAATCCATGATATTAAAGGTCGATGTCTGTTCTTTTGCGTTAATACTTGTTCAATTATTTAGATACAGACTGTCATATTAGTTTTTACTTAACAGTCTTGGTTCGGCTTTTCACCCTGAACCCTATGGCTTCGGCGTCAAAAAATGTAGGTGGGTCTACACATGAAAGTTGAATTCAACTGAATATATTGTTACAACATGCCAACACAAATTAAGTTGCAAAATTTCAGCTCTCTAAGTACGAGAGTTTTCAAATGAGAGCCAAAATAAAATAGTGAAAAAAAGTAATCGAAATCAATAAAATTTGATTTAGCTCTCACTTGAAAACTATCATACCTAGAGGGCTGAAATTTTGCGGAACCGCGATGGTTTGCGTGTCTTGGTCCACCGCTGGGTTGAGCTCGTAGATCATCGTGCTTCTTCTCGGTGCGCGAGGTAGTACTTCTGGTTTTCCAATGCAGAGGGAAGATTCCTGGAGTATGCAGGGCCTTTGTCTGAATTTTTCGACGATGTTTTTTATGACCTGATTGAAAGCCGACAGGATGGGCGGGTTTTCGTAGAAGAATTCGGCCACTTCCTCCTCGTGTCCCAGCAAGGGAAGTAGAGGTTGACTGGTGTTTGCTCCTTGACCATCCGACTTAAGTGTTCGATCTCGGTTTTTAGTACGTGATTTACTCTTTCTACTGGGTTAGCTTGTGGGTGATAGGGTGGTGTGGTAGAATGTTTGATATTAAGTTGTTTTGTGTATTCTATTAGAGTTTTATTAATGAATTCTGTACCGATGTTCGTTATGAGCACTCGTGGTGTTCCCCAGCGAGTTATTATTAAATCGTGTAAAGCGTCTTTAATTGATTTTCCGGTGGCTTCTCGTAACGGTTGGATTTCTATCCAGCGGGTGAATAAGTCCTACATATATAGTAATAACAGATAGCGTTTTCCCTTTTTGCTACGTGGCAGCGGGCCTACAATGTCGCTGCTATAATGCTCCAAGGGTGTTCGATAATGCGTTGACCTAGCATTCCCGGTGGTGCGAATTGCTCGGGTTTGACTTTTTGACACACGTCGCATCGCTTAACGTAATTTACTATATCCTTATACATGCTTGGCCAAAAATAATCTTTTGCTATGCGAGCGTGTGTTTTGTCAATGCCTAAGTAGCCGCTCTGCGTGTCATCGTGTGCTTCGAACAGTACTCGGTCTCGGTCCTTTGATTTTACTACGAGCTTCCAGATAGATTGATCGCGTTTGATTGTGTCAAGGAACGTATCTTCGGTTTTGTGATACAAGATATCCCCGGCAATATGCTAATTACGATATTTCTTAGGATTTTTCCGTACTTGGTCGATTCTTCCTTTATACCAGTCATCGTTATCGTCGTTAAGAGTGTTAATTTTAACGACGAGTTGGTTTTCGTACATGCGCGATAACGCGTCGGGTACGTGGAGCATAGCCCCTTTTCTATGTTCAATATCGACGTCGTATGCCGTTAGATACATCGACCAGCGAGCTAGCTTACCCACGGGTTTTTTAAGTGACTTTAGCCACTGCAGACTGCTATGGTCCGTAATGACTTTGAAGTGTGTGTCCTCTATATAACCTCGAAATTTTTCGATCGCCCAGATAACCCCCAGACATTCCAACTCTCTCTGGTCGTGTAATTTTTCTCGGCGTTTGTTATGGTTCGGCTTGCGTACGCGATAACTCGTTCTTTGTCGTCTATGATTTGTGTTAAGACAATACCTAGCCCTACGGTGCTTGTGTCGACTTGTATGGTAAAAGGTTTTAAAAAATCAGGCCGCATTAATATAGGAGCGGTTATTAATCGTTCTTTTATGGTTTCGAATGCCGTTTCCTGTTCTGGTCCCCATTCCAACTTTTTATCCTTTTTTAGTAAACTGGAGATTGACTGTATTAATGACGCGAAATTCTCAATAAATCTGCGGTACCAAGATGTCATTCCGATAAATCTCCATATTTGTTTTAACGTTTTAGGTACGGGGTACTCGCGAATAGGCGCGACTTTTTCGCTGTCGACTTGAAGTCCGTTTTTGTTTACTAGATAGTCAAGATATTTTACTTCGGATAGGCAAAATTTGCTTCTTTCTTTATTAATTGTTAAGTTAGCATGTTTAAGTTTGTCGAAGACAACCTTTAGCCATTTTAGGTGTTCGTCGAACGTTTCTGTGACGATGATTAAATCGTCAAGATATGAATAAACGTGAGTTTCTAATGCGGGTCCGATTAAGGAATATACTAGGCGTTGAAAGATGCCTGGTGAATTAGATAACACATATAGCAAACGTTTAAAGTAGAATAGTCCTTTTCCCGGTACTGCGAAAGCTGTAATTTCTCTGCTTTTCTTTTCTAGCGGAATTTGTAAGAAAGCCTGGCTGAGATCTATTGTAGAAATGTATCTCGCAACACGGAGTTCATCTAATATCGATCCCATTAGCGGTAATGGATAGGCATCCTTTTTGATAATCGCATTAATTTTTCGCAAATCGAGGCAGAATCTGCGCGTGCCGTTGGCTTTGCGCGCCATATGTACCGGTGATGACCAATCACTGTTCGAACGTTCAATTATGTCCTCGTCAAGCATTTTGTCAACTTCGTTAAATAAAATTGTTTCAACGGTCGGTGATATTGGATAAGGTCTTTGTTTAATTGCAGGGTGATTATTCATGTCGATAACGGCTTCTATTAGCGAAGTTTTCCGGAGTTTTCCGTATGATTTAGGTATTTCGTTGTTTAGGAATTCTTCGAGAATTTTTTCTTCCGCGGGACTGAGTTCACGTAAGCCGTAACATGCTTCCGCAGTTTCCGCCGTTTCTGCGAAACGTTTTTCGAAGGTATATCTATCGAACGGTTTTGAACTGAAGGTGTACGTGAAATTAGTGAAATCGGCGATTACGCCGAAACTGTAACGCGTCCCTAAAATACAGTCTTGATCTAGGCAGTCGAGAACTCATGTTTCAATTTCTGGTATTCTATCGTGGAATTTAATTGGTGTGTGTATAATTTCACGTACCTCTTCTGTATAACCTAGCGGCGTCTTGACTCTCCCAGTTACGTTCTTGTTCACTAATAGTGCGTTTTTCGTTGCTATTTTATGTATTTTCGGTCCTATGAACGTTTTACTCGCTCCGCTGTCTATCAGATCTTTAAATTTATTGTCTGCTATGCTGACGGTAGAGTAAAGTAGGTTCGGGGATTTTAAAGGTAAGCTTTATAATTTATCCGTCGTGTAGATATCCTCGTGAATTAAATCGTCTCTTATTAATTTATAGCTTGAATTTTTTATTAGAAATTCAGGTGCTTCGCTGACGACTGTCTCGATGTCTTGTAGGTAATCCGAAAACGCAACTTGTTCTTTTTCTTCGATAGTTAAGATATCCCATTGCGACGGTGTAAATTTTAAATATTCAAAGTTATTATCTTGAATTTCCGCGTTTTCTCGTTGATTGTTTAAGATATCACAGATAGCCTTTGGCTCGATTTTGTCTTTATTAGTTAGATAACCTGATTTTTCGGAGATAGCTTTTAAGTCAGCCTCGTCATTTTTTTGTGTGAAAATTTTTTCGTCGCAGACTGCGTTTATTTTTGTCGGGTAGATATCCAAATTTTTGTTTCATTCGACCAGTAAGGCCTTTTCTGTTTTCCAAGCCGCATCGGCCTTATTTTGCGACTTTAGTCTGCGTTTCCCGTACATTCTGGACAATTTACTCTGAGGTAGCCTATTAATCCGCAATCGTTGCAGAATATTTCCGTTGGATTACATTTCGGGTAATTTATAAATCGTGTTCCGATTTTTCCGCATTTATAGCAAAACGCGCGTTTTTGGCCTTCGCATTCTCGCGTGAAATGTCCGGATTTTCCGCAGTTATAACAGATCTGTATCTGTGTCATTAGTCTGTTGTTGTTGTTAGGCAGGATTTTATTAGGTGATTCGTTTGTCGGTTGTCTCTGGTTATTGTTAAAGCGTTTGTCACGTCTGTAACCTACGGCTACCGTGCTACCTATGTAACACGGCCCACCCCGACACAGCTTTCGCCATAGCCGACAGACGATCCATGCCGCCACGAAGATTGTCTCTCGTACATTGAGTGTAGTTACTTCCCATGCCCCGTCGTCAGGGCCCTTGACTCGGGCGGCATCTGTCACTACGAACGCGAAACGCTGTAGTTTTTGTTCCTGGCGTTCGTGCGGGAGAGCTGTTATCACGCTGGTCCTGCTGCATCAGATGCTCACGTAGGTAGACCCCACGAAGGGCTCCGCCACCTGCATCGGCTGTCTTACGGTGCGCAGAGCCAACTTGAACGCCCTATCGAGGTGAAAGGTCGATGCTACTGCGCCAACGTTGCTCGTCGTCTCCTCGCATCTCTCACTCACGAGTCGGTGACGTGCGTTGTCCTTTTCTTTCGTCGCAGCCACTGCTCCTCTCTCGTCGTTCACTCAAAAAATAAACGACGCACTTAGATACGTATACTCTCTCATTCACACAGGTAGCTTTGAGACACTCTACCCCGACCGCGTCGAACATCGTTGTTACACGGCGAAATTTTGCCGTGTTACAAGGGTTTCACTCTCAATGGGCACTTTGAAAATCATATTTTCCCTTCAAAATCATTCTAGATGAATTAATAGGCTAAATATTCATCATTCAACATTGACTGAAACTGTGAAAACTGTAGTTCTGTCTACTATGCTATTCTGCTGTATAACATAGCAGACAGCCTCTACTATACGCGTATGCGCAAAAAATTAAGAGAACTTCTGCTACTCGGGTTTCAGCGTAGAAACTATGCATATTTCTCGACGGATTCTGGGTTTCATTTCTACCGAGTCGCTAGGGAACGAGCCGGAATTTATCGGCCATTTGCTACCAGGGTAACTCTAAGTTAAGTAAGCCCTTAATTGAACAGAACAATTTTTTGTTTTATTATGATTAAATATAATTAACTTGACTTTGTTCGATTGATCTCAGTTCTTTTTTATTTGTAATTTCGTTGTGGAATATATCAAACTCGCCTAACCTTTCACTTTTTTAAAAGTCAATTTTTTTTAGAGATTATAATAATCGAGGTAATCGTGATAATAAACGGGGTAGAGGTGGTAAGAATTATTGCGGAGTTACAAAACACTCGAACGAAAATCAGAATTATTCGAATGCAAAAAGAAGAAAGTATAATAATAGAAGGGGAAGAGGAAAAGAAACCAAAATAATCGCGGAGGAAGACAGCCATACAGTAATAATCAGGAATAAAAGACTGCCTTAGTGCTTAAATATAAATACGAAGGCTAAGGAAAGAACGAACGTTATATATGAAAAAGGAAAACTATTAGCCAAAGTTTTAGCTGACTCCGGTGCAACCGAGCATTTTACTAATTCCCGCATTATTTTCAAAACTTTTGACGAAAGAATTGATAATATTAAATGCGCAAATAATTCGAAAGAAGGAATGTTGAGAACGGACGTAGTCGGCGATATTATATGTAAAACGAACGAAAACAAAGAGTTTCATTTAGACAATGTTATATGGGCTGAGAATCTGTCTGAAAATGTGATTTCTTTGCGAAAAGTTGTTAATCAGGGTTTAAGTGTTTATTTCGATAATCAGCGCTTATTATATATATGATCAATGTAGATATATATGATCCCACGAAAATAAACCATGTCTGTATACTTGGCGACAGATAGCTAAATTTTTAATTTTGATATATTATACGTGGATGATATACTTCTTTCAAGTAACGATACAGAAAAACTCAATGTTTTAGTGTTTATTTCGATAAACAGCACATAGATATATATGATCCCATGAAAATAAACCATGTCTGTATACTTGGCGACAGATAGCTAAATTTTTAATTTTGATATATTATACGTGGATGATATACTTCTTTCAAGTATCGATACAGAAAAACTCAATAAGATTAAAAGAAAGCTGATGAAAGAATTTGAAATGACTGATTGAAGAGAACCTAAAGTTTTTTTGAACTAGAAAAAACTCGAAACAGAAAAACGTTAGTAATAAAATTGACTTAAACTAAATACATCGATCGAATGTGTCGAAAGTTTGACATTGATGGACTGCACCCAAAATGAACGCCACTGATTACTAACCAGACAGCAAATCGCGAACGAAGGAATAGGGAAGAAAATGAAAAACTAGAAGAATTCATGGAAAGTAGTTATATTGGAAATATTTCATACAGAGAATCTGTAGGAACGTTACTGTACTTGGAAAACACCAGTCGACCCGACATTTGCTATACAATAAACGTACTGAGTAGACATCAATACAATCCAATAGAAAACGAATGGAACATAATTAAACGAGTATTTTGTTATTTGAAAAGAACTCGAACGCTAGGATTGAATTATCTAGGAACGATTTACAAGCATACTCTGATGCATGTTTTGCTGATTGCAAGAAATCTCGAACGACCAATGGTTTTGTTATCAAATTGTTTGGTGACTTAATCACGTGGTGAACACAAAAGCAAAAGTTTGTGGCATTATCAACTTGTCAGGCTGAGATCATCTCGATGAGTAATGCTAGCGAGGTCATTGATGATTCTCTGAAACAGATACTCACTGAAAATTTCTTTCCAATAAAAGTGTGGTGTGACAATAAAGCGGCAGTATATAACTCGAAAGTTAGCGGAGGCAATAAGCTAAGACATATGCCAGACGTGAAAGAATACTATGCAGAGAATGCGTCAGTAGGGATTTTGTGAATGAATATATTATGGGTAAAATCGAAACAACAAATTGCGGACGTATTTACTAAACCATTAGTATTTGATTTGCATACTCGTTTAACAAATTCTATTGTGAATATCGAAAGCAATAACGAAAGTAATAATAACTAACTAAATTCAATTTTTGCTGTTATAATTCTCTTCTGTTATAGAAACTAATGAATAAAGATGCTTCTTACACCGAAAGAACCTAATGACATCATTACATATATGTGTGTGCGGGAGGGAGTGTTAAAAAGTAGTGCTCTCACATATACGACGTTTCTATGTGGAGCGATTTGTAACGCCTCGTACAAGCTCTGCAAAAAACTATACAGAATAAAAACTAAAATTTATTGAATACATTTTTAGATTTTACGCGAGTATCGCGTTCCCCCATTTTCAACTAGGATAAGCCCGCGCTACATCTGACAGCACAACTTCCGCAGCGCCACGAGCGGCGGTAGCAGCAAAACCGAAAGAAGAGGGAGAGCGCGCAACACACCATGTATATATGTATATAGAAGCGGCGAGCGCAGCGGCGCAAGAGAAGGAGAAGCGGCGGCGTAGCGCGCGCATATTATAAATTATTCGTATGAATGGGTTTTGTACATAGGTGTGAATGCTGTGTGAAAGTGTGAACGTGAAAGTATTTTCGGCGGCACGATCCCCGCTCGCTTCGAGGCCTATAAAAGGACCCGCACGGCCAGTATGAGCTGATTAGCCGAAGCGCAACTTAAGCGCCAGCGCAACTAAAGCGCCTAGTCCCTGCTCTTGAGCAACTTATGCCTTGAGCAAAACAGAAGCAGCTGAAACAGCTGCATGCAACGGAGGTGTTTCACTGGCGGAGAGGAGTCCTCCGCCGCATCGAGGGAACGCGATCCAGTCGTTTAACGAGTTATCCGTTGATCGAATTTACACCCCGTTAAAATATATGCATATATATTTCATAAATTCATTTTGTAGCATTTGAATTTTTAATTACAGTCAATCGGACACTTTCAAAATATTGTAAAATTATAGTTTGAATCTTATTAAAGGGACAAATATATCTTTAATGCTCAAAACTGTATCTAGATTTTTAAACTGTGATTGTTTTGCATTATTTTAATATATATGTTAGCTTGGATGATTATACCATCAGAGCTGACTAATATACAGTAAATTATTATTTTTGTGCAATTAAAAGAAAGTTGAGATCTGGGCTTGTACCCGCGATTTTTCAGATTATAGATTAAACATTTTATGACTGTTTTTTGTGAGTTGAAGTATTTAATTAGAAATCATCTTCTTGTAAACGATGTTTAGGTGCCAGGATGATCCCCATGCCGACGCGACGTCTACAAGGGAGAGCACTACTTAGACATGAAATATACTGAAAACAAACGTCTGACTTTCGGTAGATGATGTACAGGTATCAGGATGATGCCCAAGTCGACGCGACATTCTCTACAAGGAAGAGCACAGTTGAAACATGAAATATACCAAAAAATACTTTCAAATTTTTGTAGACGACAAAAAAAATTTAACTTCTTATAGATGATGTCTACTTGCCAAAATGACCCTCTGATCGACGGGA
Source organism: Nasonia vitripennis (assembly GCF_009193385.2). Taxonomy (NCBI): domain Eukaryota; kingdom Metazoa; phylum Arthropoda; class Insecta; order Hymenoptera; family Pteromalidae; genus Nasonia; species Nasonia vitripennis. Next base: position 196,979 of record NW_022279655.1, read on the forward strand.
CATCGTTACAAGGAAAAGATATATTTATTTATTATATATTTATAGATCAAATGTACGAAAAAAGAATCGTAACTTCTTGTAGACGATGTCTAGGTGCCAGGATGACTCCCTGATCAAAGGGACATCGTCTACAAGAAAGTATGTATATCATATCGTTTGAATAGTCCTTATCATGATTATCCTCAGCATCATCTGATCTTAACCACATCCGAAAGTTTTTATTTAGCTTTTTTATACATCCAAACTTGTACTATCAGTGTATAAAAAACTATATTTTTCTGTTTTAAATAAGAGATAAGTATGATCCATGTGTTTATAAGTAAAGATTACATTCGATGTTGAAAAATTAATATTTGTAGGATATTTTAACGAAATACAGAGATGTTTACAGAAAACATAATTTCCCAAAATAAAGAATTTTAATATTATGTAGAAGATAAGATAAGATTTTGTTTTAGGTTTTATACCAAGTATTCTTGGTTGATATGATGGCTGTATCATCAGTAAATGATAATATGGAATTCTCGTACATACTTTCTAACAGATCATTTACAGAAATAATGAATAATAAAGGGCCCAATATAGTACCCTGAGGTACCCCCTATTGTTACTATTCTATGATTATTTATAAATAGTATTTAACTTTACAGTTTGTACCCTATCTTTCAGTTAGCTTTAGATAGGAACGATCTTAGGAACACTATCATTCATACTGTGTATTAATGATACCTTAAAGGAGTCCTCAGGAGGCTATAATAACGTACGCAGATGACATTGCTATAATAGCCATTGGCGATAATTGGATCGAGACCCAAATAAATATGAACAATTTCTTACGTATGATATCGGAGTGGCTGGCAGTAAACAAGATGTCATTAAATGTAAGAACGGTTTTTATGACCTTTCGTAGCTGTATAGGAAGTATCGATAAAGCCATAACTAGGGTAAATAATTTCAAATATTAAAGAATGTTTTTTACAGCAGTTGAACGTAAAAATAATTGGGAAAAAAAGTACCAAGTATATATATCTCATCAAAATTGCTATATCTATACCTACTAAGATACTCAGAATGATTTATTATGCGCTTTTTAAAACGGTATCATAGCTTGGTCAGGAGCGTATCGAAATAATAGAGACCAAGTTTAAAATCTACAAAACAAAATTCTAAAAATCATTAACAAAAACATATTAGCAATGCATGACAATCTATTAACATATTAACGTATAACTAAGAATCTGATAGTGTCATTAGTAATGAAATAATTATATATAGAGTTATTAGACTTAGAACTACTAAAAGAATTAGTGATAAAAACAGCTACATGAAATAATACTTAATGCGCTACCAAACAATTTCAAAGTTTTAAACATAGACGTTTTAATTTTAGCCCATCAATAATACAGAGCGCAAATAGATAATAAGAAGCGAGCGAATAAGCATCAGTATCTGGGTTCTCGCTATCGACCGAGTCTACACTGAAGGATTCTACAGTGAACATCGTGCTTTTATCCGTCAGTGTAGCCTCAATATTTGAGTTTTAAAGCAGGAGCTTTCATGTGAATTTCTATATGTTGCTTAACGGAACACTTAGTACCATTTTAAGTTTGTCTTGTCTAAGTTGTCCTTGATGTTTTTTTTTGTTGCAGTAAAATATTCTTACCGTGCTTAGATTGCTTCATGTTATATTTCTGTGGTATATGTAGCTCAGCGTGGGCGTGTGAGTGTGCGTGTAGGTGCGGGAGCGCCGCGTAATGCCATACGGGGCTCCGGAGACTCACTCTCTGTGCGACTACTGACGTGTACACACCTACCCATTATAGCTGGAATAAAGGATAAGATATAACATAGATTGGTGTACTTATTAGCTCTCCCATTACCCACGTGCCTATGTTAATACGTAGCAACTGGCGTAGAGGACACCAAAGTGAGAAACTGTGCAATAGAGGCCAAGCAAAGAGATCACGCGGTGAAATATAATAAAAAGAGAGTCATTATACAGTGCATTATTCAAGTACGAGAAGCAATTTGTATTATAACAGTAGACAGTAGAAAAATAGAGACCACCTAACGGACATAGTCAGTGTCAAACCATGTGCTGAAGTGTGAACACACGAGTGATATTAGTGAACGCACAAGTCATGTGTGCTAATAGTGTGTGTGTGTGTGTGTGTGAGAGAGAGAGAGAGAGAGAGAGAGAGAGAGAGAGAGAGAGAGAGAGAGAGAAAGAGAGGGAGAGAGTTGCGACGATGGAAGGGAGAAAGCAATGCAATAAATAAACTAGATATAATACTATAAATAGATACACATATTGATTCATAAGAATACACAATAGATCGCAAACTGATATGCTAACATGAGTATTGCATAATAATACCACTCATATATCGACTAAATTAAAGATCAGAGATCGAATAACTCCGTACAGGCAGCAAAGCTTCTTATAAGGGGCCGCGCTGTTCTTCAATGCTTCATGCACGCACGCCCTCTACGCGCGCTTAGGTAGAACATATTGACTACTACCGCTTAAGTATTTGGTAACTTACCAATGTAGCCAAGTTATATATTACTGCTCTCTTACCTTCTAGGCGGGGTCGCCGTGCAATTATTGTAAGTTGGACATCATGGTAAAGTATTAGTATATACAATATATATTTGACACAAAAACAAATTTTCAAAATTTTTGCAAAATAAAAGTATATTTAGAAATTGTTACAAATATAATATTTTAATATTATGCACCAGATTTATTTTTCAATTATTATGTAGGACGATCGAGAACATTGTTTATTGAAACGGACCAGGTTGATCCGTATACTTCGAAAGTATAGGTCCTTTGTTGTCATTTGTGTTTAAATTCACTTTCTTTCTCTCTCTCTCTCTCTCTCTCTCTCTCTCTCTCTCTCTCTCTCTCTCTCTCCCTCTCTCTCTCCCTCTCTCTATAGAGAGCATAAATGCTGTGCCGCCGTTTCACAATGTAAATCTTGTCCTGAGTTTTTATCCATACATTACTCCTCTTGTAGTTTTGGAGAATGTTAAAATTTCAATACTTTTTTCTATTAAAAAATAAATCATATTAAAACAGCTTTAAATAAAAATATACTATAATTCATGATATTTGAATTATTTACTTTTAATTTAAGTGTTCTTTCATGAACTGCCTTGATATCGCATTTTATGTTTAATAATTTTCTATTGCAAGCTTCAATTGCTGCAAACTATGGAAAAAATATTTAAATTTATCATTTACAAATAATGATATATTAAAGAGCGATCAGTGGAAATGTTGCTGATCGGTTAGACACTAAATGTGAATTTCCTTTATTAAGATAAAATATATAAAATTGTTTCAGCAAAAGCACAGTTGCGCAAAATTATTTAGTTCAATTTAGTTTAAAATTACAAGTTATAGCATTAAAGTACTCGGAAATATGACAAATTAAGAGAGAAAAGCATAAACATGAAAAACGTTCATGAAGAATTTTACGAGGAGTCAACTTATTCTTTCAGTTAGCTGTAGGTAGAAAATAGAACTATTGTACTTTGGGCACGCTCAGCGATCAAAGTTTTTTGGGGTTGTTCAGGCATTAAAAAATGTCAAGGAAAAAGGTTGCAAGCCGAAATCATATGCCAACATAGCGTTACAAGCTAATTTTATAGTAACAAAAAACAGCGAAAATTACGCACTGGGTTATTTAAAACCTTGCTGGGAAAATATTTTTTCTCCTACTTATATCGACTGATGAGCGCAAATGCTTCAATTTTGACTTTAAAATCTCTTTATATGATAACAAAAATTTCGCCGCCGCCACCGCCGTTTCAAGAATTTTCCCCCTCATTTACTTCCCCTCAATTACTCCCGCAGTCATACTTCTTTAGTAAAGATCGTTTTAATTATTATTTATATACTTACTAGGGGGGTACACCCCTGCTCGCTTCGATCGTCAACCCCCATTTTTTTGTTTAAAATGTGGAAAATATACTTATATTAAGTAGGCATTGAGTATCAGTTGTTTTGTTACACGTAGCATGTATAGCGAATGACTTACATAAGTATAATTAACTTATAAATACTATACATACACGGCGAATGCGTGACAAAGCGCTCGCGCGTTCGATAATGTATCATATGTTCGTACTGGATTACATCGTTTCTTTTTCTTTTTGCATTCCGCTCATACATCTGTTTTTGTTAATTTATTGTAGCTGTAGTCTCATCAAGCAGTCGAGTCGAAACAAGTGCACTACATTATGTAACACAAGAAACAAACAGAAAGCGACTGATTAAGCGCAATGGTCCACAAATTGCATTGGCGCGAGCTCAACTAAAAACATTGCTGTATTTCTCCTGTCCGTGTATGCTCAACATTAAGCTATTACACTAACGAGCGCGCGCGAGAGCGTTTTGCAGTGTATGGGCCATATCGGAAATTCCGCGTGTCATGCTGATCCGTGCATTCAGCACTCGGCAAGCGACTCGACCTCTTGCATTTTCCAAAGATTTTTGAAAATACAGCCGAAAATTGCGTATCTGCTACTGCTACTTCTGTAGACAGTTGCCGGATGCGACGCGGTGCTCTCGAGCCTGTTCAACACGAAAAACAAAGCGGTGTACCATGTACAGATCACCCTGGAGAACCGACTAGATACGCCATCACTGCCGCCACAGGTTCATACATTTTTTCTCTCAATTATTGTCCTTCAATTAGTGCCTCTTTATTATTATATTTATTATTATCCTCAATTACTACTACTAGATTACTCGATTCAGCATGTAAAATGCAAGAACGAATGATAGAGCCTATTGAGAAAATCATTATTCTGCCTTTGTGTATTCTTCAAATACAATTCGCAATTATTTTGTTAAAAATGTATAACCAAGAAAAAATGTTCAGCGAAGTGTAAAAGCTTTTACAAAACACAACACCATTTTTTTCTTGGCCGCTTTTAAAGAGTTCATTGAACTTATGGTTTGGGTAGTATTTTGCGGGGATACGTTGTGGAAGAGGAATAAGTAACTGTATGTAGAACTCTAATATTATATGAAGTCCTATTTCAATTTTTTGATCACCAATTTGTAATAAAAATGATGAAAAATCATTTCTTTCTGATCTCAAGTTAGTTTTTAATTTCAACTAACTAAAAACTTACTCGCTAACGTTCGCTCGTTATATTTAAACATTGATTCAAGTTTTAAATATATATAATCGACAAATTTATAATAATAGAAATATGAAACAAAAACAATAATAAAATAATATACTATTATTAAAATATAATATTATTTTAGAATCAGAAGCAATTGCATCGTAACATTAAAGCATAATACTTATTATTTAAATTTAAATTCAATCCGAAGAATGTATAGTTATTGAGTAATATTATGTAGTTATTGAAAAAATATATTTATTTTGATGCGATATGATGCATTAAACATTGTGACGGCCAAGTGCACGTCAAATGTCTAACGGCTAATTATGTACTAAATGTAATAAGATTATTGTTTCAGCAAGCTGCCAACGAGTGCCGAAACGAGCGAGAACGAGAAACGAGGCAAGATAGAGACAGAGACAGTGAGAGCATAGGTAGCGCGGTTGCCGCCTGGCCGCACAGCGTTGGCAAGATATGACAACGATGTGCCGACGGCCGGGAGAACCGCGACTAGAGTTAGTCTCGCTGCGCTATCCACACGAGTAGCTCGCGCTACTGTACACGCGGATTTGTTGTGAGTCCTGCGAGCATCTTAAGAGCGTTACCGACGAGCTGCTGCGACGCCCGTCCGAACTGTACATCTCCACGTCCGAGACTGGACCACGTCCGTTGCGTCAAGTACTACTGCCACTACCGAGTTGTAAGTACCTGCACTCTCACTCCCTCACGTCGACAGGGTAATATCTCTCGTCTCTCTTTATCGTTCGTCGAAGTGTGCGGCGTTTGCACCACCGTGTATAGTTACAGTTGAATATACATTTCCTTATCTAAACTTCTCGTGTGTTATTTCCTACGACCCGACCTACGCCGCCTCCGCGGGCTCGTGAAAAACACGTGCATGATCTGAGTCGGCCGAGCCGTGCCTTCTGCACGCCCGACGTTAATTTACAATAAACAGGACCCTTCTGGCCCTGGTTATAACACGGCAGGAAAGTATTAACCGAGTGTTATAACATAATGCCGAAGAGATTAGATATTATTTACGACTGACAAAACATCAGAGAAAAAGGACTAAATTTGACGTCAAGACACAACTACATCACTGTAGACGATAAATGGGAAATTGCGAAATGTTTGTCATGGTGACGGTCATATTTTTTAGGTCTTTTTCATTGATATCTGACGATGAGACAAATTAACTTAAAAAAGACGCGATATAATATACATGTTGATGTCATGTTAGCTGAATTAAACTGCTTCGATTAGTTGTTAGAGTCATACAACAGATATATGACATTGTGATTGTTTTAACTCGGTTTTCTAATATACTTAACGCAGGATCTGTTGCCATATTATGGCGCGTTCATCAAAGTTACTATGTCAGTTATGTCTATTTATTAATTAATATTATAAATTTAATTGTAAAATAATATAAAAATGTAAGTTAATAAAATTGAAGTCTTTAATTTATGTTGAATATAATAATAAGATAATTTTGAATTTATAATATATTATATAAGTTAAAAAATATTAAATGAAAAAGTATATTAATGGGTAAATTGCGTACGTTATTATACTAATAATAATATTTATTATTTTAATTTAATGTTTTAGTGTTAGCTATTAATTAAATATAAGTGTATCTCTCTATATTAATAAAAAATCTTCGCCGCCGCCACCGCCGTTTCAGAAATTAGCTCCCCCTCAATTTGGGTTATTGGCTTACAATTATGCCCTTTTTCGCGTTATTTTTAACTCAACTTTCGTTATTGGGTTAATAATGAACAATTTTTACGTAATTTTACTGTTTCTGGCTCCCCCTCATTCGGCCTCCCTCTCATTTTGCCTTCCCTACATTATAAGTTTCCCTTATTTGGGTGGCCCATGATATATATTTTACCCGGTTTCGCTTCGCTCGCCAATGCCCCATAATTCTTTTAAACTATCATCATATTCACTGAGCGGCGGTAATTTTACTTTACCATTATGACAACAACTTTTTTTAGAAAACTCTACGGACCAGTAAGAAGCATTACAATAAGGACATACGTAATCCATTTCACCAAAATCTAAGTAAGGAAGTTTTGATGAAAATAGTTTATTTGCCCTATGAATCTGGCGACGTTTGTTAACACGATTGCTATTCATATTTTATGTTGTATCCTTAAACCTTTTTTTCTCTAATCTAATCTCAGTCATGTTTTCAACAATATCTTTGCATCTCTTTTTCTCTAATCTAACCTCAGACATAGTTTCAACTATATCTTTGCATCTTTTTTTCTCTAATCTAACCTCAGCCATATTTTCAACTATATCTTTGCATCTTTTTTTCTCTGATCTATCGTCCGTCATGTTCTGAACTACACCTTTGCACCTTTTTTTCTCTAATTTATCGTCCGTCATGTTCTGAACTACATCCTTGCACCTTTTTTTCGCTAATCTATTATCAGTCATATTTTAAAAAATATCCTTAGACCTTTTCTTTTGTAATCTGACTTTGCTCATGTTGTTGACTACATCTTTTTGTCTTTTTTTATCTAAAGAATAAGAACTCATATTTTCTACTCTATCTTTTTTCCGTTTTTTTATTAAACGGGTTTCACTCATATTTTCAATTAAGTCACCTTCCCTTTTCTTTTTTCGATAATCAGTGTTTGAATTATCGATTTCAACTCTTTTTAATTTTAAAGTATCCCGTTTTATTTTTTTTTATTTTTCCATTACCGGCGCAGCCTTTCGGCTCTAGCTGCCAGGGGGCCTTCCACCACCTCTGTGTGGGAGTAGTGCCCCATCCTATCTCTTTCCTACGTCACTATCTCCCATGCCTATATTTTTCCACCCTGAGAGATTTCTCCGATGAAGAGCATATTTTCAGACACACACCATGCTGGTTAAGCCAGCACTCTCTGCTCCCTAGAGAGCATCGGGTCCGTCTTTCAGTGTAGCTTTCCTCGGAGAAGATCACGTATTAGACCAGCTCTACACCGGTAAGGCCGGCACTCCCTGCCTAATGCATCGGGTTGGCTACCTTAATTCCTACCTTACCTTCGGTCTCTACCACTGTTTCGCATTCGCTCAGGCTTACGCATGTGGGACAGGGAAACTCGGAATTACACTGAAGGAGAATTCCGGGGAAAAAACCTGCCTCGAAACAGCCGTAGTTTTGGGTACTTTTGCCATTGAAAGTAACTCAGAAAAAATCCGAGTGACTTCACCGGGAATCGAACCCACGACCCCTTGAGCGAACGTGTTTCGGACGGCTAAGGCGTGCGCCTTAACCAACTGAGCCACTGACGCTCTAGCATCGCGGTTTGTATGATAGTGACTTTTATAGGAATTTTTTTGATAATTAGGCTAATCATTTAAATTGTTATAATTTTGTATGTCATAATGTCCTCTATCTATGGGACCAGATAAAAATAAATTCAATTCATTTTCATTATAAGTAATAAAATCGCGACCGTAATATATAAGATTAATAAAGTTTGTACTAGAAACTGAAACACGAACAGAATATAGACGAACAAATGCTATAATTTCCACTTCACTGCCGTACGTACCATTCATTGACGTATGCATTTTATAAGTACTTCTATCAGTAATTTAAGATTTAAGATTCGTCGCCTACGATAAATGGCTTAAAATATTCCCAATTCTCATAAACATGATTTACAATTTTGGCTCTAATTTTCATATGATTTTCTTCCGTATTAAACAAAAAATACGAAAAGTAACGAAAGAAGCAATTGCTATCTCCAAGGATTATTTTTCTATTTTACATTCTGACATTTTATTGGATATTCTGTCTATCTACTATGTCAAAATTTTATAGATTGAAAATACTTAACTTTCAATGTTGAATATGGTTTTCTCTCTCTCTCTCTCTCTCTCTCTCTCTCTCTCTCTCTCTCTCATTCTCTCTTTCAAATGATTGCAGCCTGGATTTAGTATCCCGCACAATAATTTATACATAAAAATTCGCGATTTAATTTTGAATTCAGTTTTATAGGAATAACCAAACTATTTGTGTATATAGCATTGGAAAATCGCGAGTAAAACTTCGAATTTAACTCAAACGTAACTAAATTTTTGACGCGACGTGAATACAAAGCTGCCAAGAATTTGTTATTATATGTTGTTGATACGGTTGCTATGCATTATGTTATAGGTAACCACTGCGAGTTTAAACATAATAGATTTTCGAATATCGAATACAATTAAAATTAGAACTGCAGTAGAAATATTTTCAACTTATAAATTACTACCTATTTTAAAATTGGGGGTTGGCGAGCGAAGCTAGTTGAATTAAAAAATTAATCATTTTGGAATGAACAATCAAAATTATAGTGAGAAGATTTAGAAATTATAAAATTATACAATTAAAAACGAAAATTGAAATTAGGTGGTTGGCGAGCGAAGCGAGCAGGGGGTACCCCCCTAGTATATATATAATTTTTAATATATTTCCTTTTTTTAAATATCGTTTATCGTTTTTCATTATTAAATATATTTAGTCTTAATAAAAATGGTTTATTTTATACCTAAGACGAAAATCACTGGTAAAATGTCCAGTTTTTTAGATTGTTAAACAATAACCAATTCTTTCGTGTATTTTACACGATGAAAACTGGGTAAAATTGGCCTCTAATTTAGGTTACACATTCTTACTGATACATAACCATACGACACTTATTATTATAGCAAATAGTAAAACAGGGTCTATGATACAATGTACTATAAGTACACAACAAATGTACCCAAGAAAATTTTTAACCACAGCAGACAATGTCCAGGTATCAAAATCTTCTCCCGAATGGCGAGACATGGTCTAAGATACAAAGTATATAATAAATGTGCTAGAAAAAAATTTTTATCTTTAGTAAACAAAGTCCAGGTGTTAGAATTATTTTGAAATTAACCCATTATAATTATGGTAAACGGTATATAGTGCTACCTTCAAAATTACAATAAGTTTAACCACAACAAACTTCGTTTATAGTCATAAGTATATGATCTGCGTTAAAATTCCAGGAAGACCAAAATTATAAGTCCAGAATAATTCCCTGAAAAATGTCTAGATGTCAAAATCACCTCCCAGATGGCGAGACATGGTGTATGATACAACGCACTAAGTATACAACAGAGGTACAGAACAAAAATTTTCACTTCCAGTAAATGATGTCCAGGTGTCATGATGATCATGAGGTTAACCCATTATATTTATGATAAATGATATATGGTGCTACCTTTTAAATTATACCAAGTTTAACCACAAATAAACCTCATTTATAATCATAAGTATATTTTTAGCGTTAAAATTCTAGGAAGACCAAAATTCCAAGAAGTCAAGGAAAATTCCCTGAAAAATCCGGAAAGTGCAAAATTTCATCGTTTCATTAAAATATTTCAATATTGAAGCACCAAAGAGAAAAAAATAAAACGGTAGGAATATTCTTTGATGTTAGGACTCATGTGACAGTTAAAAAAATTTTAATTAGAGTTGGAGGAATTTGAATAATTTGAACTGGAAATGGGGTTTTGCAGAGGTGAGACAGGTATGCCTGCCACTAAAACTGAGTTGCTTGACAGTATCGAGAAGTATGTCGTGAAAGAATAGAAGAGCACGTCTTTTAAAAACAATCGCCCTGGAAAGAAATGGTACTACGTCATCCAAACATTAGTTTACGTACAGCTCAAAGTCTTAATCTTGTACGAGCTGGAGTGACAGAAGATGATTTGCGAAACTGGTTTGAAGAAGTCAAAAAATATTTACAAAAAAAAGATTTAATAGATATACATGCTTCTAAAGTGTTCAATTGTGACGAAACCTACATTCAGTTGCATCCCAAACCTGATAAAGTGTTAGTAGAGAAAGGTGCACGCACAGTCTACAAGGTCATCGATGCTCGAGAAAGGGAGAATGCAACAGTATTGTTCATGTACAATACCCAGGAAACAAGGGCACCACCGATGGTCTTGTACAAATATGCATCAGAACTCCCAAAGAAAATGATACATAATGTTCCAGAAGGCTGGGGTGTTGGCACATTACCAGAGTTTTTTATCCGTGGCTAGTAAAATGTGAAATAGAATTTCCAGTTGTTGTGTACATGGATGGGCATGCATCGCATGTTATTATGCCACTTGTAAATTTCTGTGTAGAAAGGCAAATACAACTAATCACATTGTTCCCACATTCGACACACATTACCCAGCCTTTGGACATTTCTTTTTTTCATCCGCTCAAAGATGTTTATAATAAAAAAGCAGTCCCTAAGTGGAAAAATGAAAACAATAATAGGCGATTGAGAAAAGAAGATTTCCCTAGAGCTTTAGAAATAGCATTGGAGTTATTTACAGAAGAGAGAAAAGTAATCGTCAATGGTTTTAAAACTGCAGGATTGTATCCGTTCAACCCTGATAATGTCGATTATAATGTCTTGAAGAAAAGCAAGAAAGGCAAAAAGAAGTCTGTTGAGTCTGAAAAGTTAAAAGAAAACGAATCTCCTGAAAGCACTTCAACAGAAGAAGACTGTTTGAATCATTTTGAAAAAAATTTACTTCCAACGCTGTTAATGTTTTTCAAATCTTGTGAATAATCTGGAGAGTGGATTGGTTCCGTAGAAAATAAAGGTTTATTTACTTATTGGCTTATGCTCAAGAAGAAAACTACTGGTTTGATTTTCAGCACATGACAATTAATATTATTTGATGATTTTAAGTAATTATTTATTTTTATACTTAGGTAAACTTCTAATAGAAAATAATGAAATTTTAGTTGTAAATAATGAAAGTATTAGGCCTTAAATCACATTACAGAAGAGCAAGTAGCAACTCTGTCTAACGCATTAGTTCAATCAACTCAGGAGGATTTTGAGAGAGATCATACTGTTAGCGAAGAAGTAGTAACTGTGCCTGATGAAAGTACAACATTTTTGGGTGGACCCACAGAAAACCAATTATACACGATTTTACCTCCAGTCATATTTATTTCCATTAGAAAGTCTCAGTACTGTAAGTTCAGTAACTGATTTGGATTCAGCGGCATCAAAAGATGGTAACACTTAAAGTAGTATAATATTGCGTACTTTAAATTACAAACATTCATATCTAGTCAACGATCAATTTTTTTCAGCTCTTTTATTAAACGTTCCAGTAATAAATCAACTTGGTCAAGCTGACGAAGGCATATCCAGAGAAATCAGTGACTCTCAACATAGTTTGAGTTCTGAAAGGGAAACTATTGAACTCGTTCCAGAAACAACAAAAAAACTTCATACAGTTGACAATGGCATTCTCAGAGAGATCATCGAACCAACCAATCAACGTAGTTTAGTTTCTGAAGGAGAAGCTACTAAAGAAAAATCAAATCTAGAAAACCAAGAAGAATATGCAAAAGGTAAAATTATAAATTAAGAACATAAATATCAATTGAAATTGTTTATATAATCTTATGTATGCCTTTTTCATTCCTATAGATGATTCGCTCAAAAAGCAAAAAGAAAATTTCATTCAATCATTTACTCTTCCGACTGAATAGTTGCCTAAGAATAAAAAAATTAAACTGGAAGCCAAGAACAAAAAAAAGCTACCTGTAATAGGGACTTCTGAGGAATAGCTACGAATTCAAGCTGAAAAGGAGCAAGAGAAAATAATAAAAGAAGAGAAATTAGTGAAAAAGGAAGGATTACAGGAAAAGGAAAAGCAGTTAGCCGAAGAAAAAAAGAGGTCACAGAATGAAATGAAACTGCTTCAACAAAAAATCAAACAAAAAACTAAATAAGTTATTGACTATTTATTAGTTCGCGTTACTGAAAGTATTATTATTATAAGTAATTTAAGCTAAAGTCATTCGTTGCATGAAAAATGAAAAATTGTATACCAAGTTAAACATACATGTTTAAATTTTAATAAACAGAGTTATTTTACAACCTAAGAACAATAACGTGTTTTGATCTCTCATAATTTTACTTTAAATAATTATTTTTATGAATATTTTATTTATTTTCTAATTTTACAAATTTATTGAATCCCATTTTAGTAACATTCACTTAAAATATTGATAATTATTCAATAAACAACAAATTATATCATTTTCCATAATAAGGGTATTCCTGTATGAAACATGGGGGCACGCTCCAAAATCCTGTTTTATAATAGGGTCAGAAGGTTCTTTTAATATTTTATTTATCAATTGTAAAATATACAGTAAATAAAAACTTAAAAAAAATATCTGTATTTTACATTAAACGTCGCATCCGATAGGTGTGTCTAAGTTACGGTTTTGGGTTATTTACATATCCGTTTTTTTACTGGAAAAAAAAGTGTCCGAAAAGCGTACAATAATAGGCTACTTTACATTAACGGATCCCCGTGTTGACAAGTCTCTGTAGTTTCAAATCCAGTTCTTGTGTCAGGTTGCAGTAAGCCAGTGCACAATAGTCGATGATGGGAAATAGGAGTGCTTGCACTAGGTGTTGGCGCAATCTGAGGTTAGTGCTCTTATGAAAGAAATAGAGCCGGTACATTAAAAAGTGCGCACGTTTACATAATTGTGTAACGTGCCCTTTAACGTAAGTTTGGAGTCTAGCACCAACCCCAGATTGTGCACAGATGATTCATAGTCGACCCTTCGCGCGTGTGCGTGCTTCCGTCAAGCAGATTAGTTGTAAATTAGCATACGAATTATAGAGTTTTGTCCATGTGTATAGACTCCGGACGGAATAAGATGATGTGTTAATTGTAGCTTGTAACACTCGGGACGACTCGGTATGCATTGTATAGATCTGATTGCGAGTGATGCAAGATTTTGTGGTTGTACCGCAAAACAGATAGGGTAGAGTGGGCTGTTTGGGGATGGAATATAGCATCTGACAATCTTTAAGATAGTACTACACTGAGGTAGCTAGACAAAACAAGCCTACTTTTTATTGTTAGCTTTTTGTAGAATATCTTTAATAACAGAAGTTGCATAAGTTAAGGTACAACAAATAATGATTATGCGCTTACATTAAGGGATTCTATTTATCATAATTGTTAATAAAAAGTTTTAGAAGAGAGTTTATTTAACTCATGTTTTAAGGTTAAGTGTACAATTTTTAAATTTTATTTGTTTATTACTACGCTCACAGAGTTCGAAGTTTTGACTTCAAGCACTTAAAGTATTCGTTAATTATTCAACTAATAATCTACAAAATATAAGTGAATTCTGAACCATCCATTTTATATAATCAAAAGCGCAAAAGAAATACGCGCATTTACGGACGTTAAAATGTTTATAACTTTTTTTTCACGCTTCAAACCTCTACCAAAATTTAACTGAGTAATTTTCTCACTGAAATCTATTTGTATGCCAAGTTTCAGGTTTTTATGAGCTGTCAATCACTTTGGTATAGTACTCCCTTAAATTACTGTATTTATTCAATGAAATACTTGACACTATGTAAACACTCAACCATTAACCCTAATGTTTAGGTTTGTTGGCATATCGTTAACCCGTTAACCGCATAAACTACCACACGCTTGCCTATCTTGAAAAATTTCCCATTCATACCTCACAACTATGTCCTTGACTCCTGGTCGAACAAAACATATTAATTCTTCGTAATAATCGAAACGTGGAGCAACATACTCGCAAGAAAAGCCTTTGGGAAAAAACCGGAAACGATACACTAAGCTTTGTTCTCCATGGACTGATCGACCACGCCGTGGAAAATACCAAAAGCCACTGGTTATGAAGCGCCTGCTCGGAGTCAGTCAGGGCAGGAGAGTGCTAATTTAAACACCCTGTTTAGTCATTGGTTTTCTGTGGTAGCCGACGACGGCTGCCGTTCTATTTATTTTTCTCGAGCAACTCTTCTTCTGCAGCGTCGTTTCCTCGAAACCAAACAGACGCTATTTATCATGTACTCTATAAACATTTATTCAACCATAGGACGCTCTGCCCTAACTTCTTCCAAGCGTGCTTATAACCTGGTTTCCCTATGTTACAACATTCTATGAAAAATGTATTAAAAAGATTTAAGAAAAAAACCATACGTTGTAATAATATTTTACTTGAGAGGCTGCGTACCAATGAATTAGCAGAAACTTATAAGTTACAATAGAAGCAATTGGGCTCAGTTGTCGATTCAAGTTGGGGAACAAATATTTGCGCAGCCAAGTAATAAATTATCCTGCGCGTAATATTGGATGTATTTTCATGATTGCTAATTGGCTTGTAGCTTTCCGTTTGCATCTGATTTCGGCTTGCAATGCTTTATTAAAATTTGTTGTCTTAAGGAACCCAAAAAACTTCGTCTAATAAGTGTGCTGCCAAAAGTACGATAGCTTTATTTTTTAAATAAGAATGGTCTGACTCTCGGCCAAAAAATGGAAATTTTGCAAAAATAAATTATATTTTCAGTACTGAAGTTAGTTCAGTTATTTAATAAAAAATATTGCTAGTGATATTTAATGACAACAGTAGCGGTCTTTTCGCTATTAAATTTTGTATTGTTATCAATTTGTATCATGGTTTGTAATAGCTATGTAAAATTTCTTTTGTTTGTTTGCCTTTAAACGCGCGAATATAATTTTAAACTCCCAATACGAGTAGAGTTTAACCTTATCGCCCTACCTTTAATTTATATTTTAAACAAAAAATAAGATCTATGGCTCGAGGTAGGTTGTTAAAAGTAAAATTTACTTCGATCGCTCTTTAATTATAAGAAAAATAGGAAAATATTAAACAAACTAAATTATGAAGTTCTAAATGTTCTTGAAAGTCGCATAATTTTTTGTTTTCCAATTGAAGTTTTTTAATGCATAGTTCTTGTTTAATCCTAAAAAATATTGGTTTCAAATCAAAATCCATGTTATACTATATAAATAAAAATGTTCTGTATAAATAACTTACGTTAAATCAATGATTTCTTGATTCACATCGAGTAAAGGTCTTCTATAAATCATCAAAAAGCCTTCTGAAAGTTTTTTAGAAGTATTTAAAAAGTGTACTTGCATATCACTAAAAATAACATATTAAAAATTTAGAATAAATAATCATCATTAATCAAATATGTTAATTCTTTAGAATGCCATAATTAACCTATTAATAGTTGTTGTATTTGTTTTTTTTTCATCTTGAAGAGATTGTTTTACGTTGTCTGTCATTGTTTTTAACTTGTAAAAAATGCTTCTCAAGTTTTATAAATTTACTTCATGAACCTGCAATTAAAAATGTACATAGAACATCTTACGAAAAAAATTGTGTAGCGATCTTTGCAGAGAAATGTGCAAAAAATCTGTAGAGATCTATCCACAGATTTCTGCACTTTATTTTCGTAAGGGGAAATACTAAATTTTTTGATAAAAATGGATAATATATTAAAGAAATCTATAATTTCTTAGTTTAAGTTAAGGTTGGGATCTAAACGGATCAAAGTGGAACGTAACGCTACTGAAAAAAATCGCGCGATTAATCGTCCGACTAATCGCGTCGAAAAAAGTTCGATAAATTAACGCGATTGATTGCGCGATTATTCCCGCGTTTAATCACGTGAATAATCGCGCGATTTTTTTCAGTAGGGAACAGATTGTAAAGTTTTGATTTTTTAATTCATTTCAAACTACAACAGCGAATAAAAA
The DNA here is from genome assembly GCF_009193385.2 of Nasonia vitripennis. Taxonomy (NCBI): domain Eukaryota; kingdom Metazoa; phylum Arthropoda; class Insecta; order Hymenoptera; family Pteromalidae; genus Nasonia; species Nasonia vitripennis. The sequence goes on from NW_022279655.1 coordinate 213,755, forward strand.
TTTAGAAATTTTTATATGCATCTAATGATCCCTTCGAACTAAGAATACTACTATGAATTGTATCGCAGCACCTAAGACCCATGGCAAAGGCAAGATGCAACTTAATAGCATTTTGAACCTTTTTACCAGTCTTATATCTTGTCTACGATTTGCGTTCAAAATCCACAGAACACGATAAGAAAATATATAAATGAAATAAAAAGTTTCATTTAACAAAAAATTTTAAAATTGATTATTTAATCTGTTTAATACGTTGTAATATGTATAATTATTTACACGTACTGCAATGTTAGAACATAGCTTGAAACGGATTCAAGTGGATCAAAAAAATGAATTAAATCGAATTCTTTCATTCCTTATTTTCATTCCGTTTAGATCCTACATTTAACAAGGAATGCAAGTAAGCTTTATATTAACAAATTACCATTAATAATTTCAAGATGATTTTACTGTATAGTTAAGCATTGTAGAAATAAACAATTCGTATTAAGATTGTTTATGGGAAATATTACTCCATTTTTATTTGGTTTAAAATAGTTATCGATAATCCATGGAAAATCTTGATTTATATTTTCATTATTAATTAAAGCTATATTATTTGTAACAATATTAATTAAATATGATGATGAATATTTTGATAGTTCTTTTAAATATTTTTTTAAGGATGATAATTTTAAGCGTAATATTTTTAACTGATTATCTGTTTCTTCAAAGTATACGTCAGTTCTGAAAATTTAAATGATATTTAATACATAAATAAAATTTTAAAAGAGCAGGGAGAAAAGTCGCGAATAAAATTTGTGTAGTACTGAATTTTACATAGTTCAGACTGTGTAACATTTACTCAAAAAGGTTCTACCAGCACGCCTCTAGACAAAATATTATAATTTGTTCGCAAATTATACCTTGCGAAGAAAGATATTTATAAACGTATATCAAATAATAATTATTTAATGTACATTCAGCATAAATCACTTTGAGTTTATTTAGAACTTTTTATTTTCTTGATTGTGTGAACAGCTTCCAACTAGGGCGGCTAAAGGTGAATATAGACCAAAAATTATGTTTTCGATCCCAATTTACCTTTTTACACGACGAGAATAGCAAAATACTCTGAAGCGGCACAATTATAATGCTAGTAATATTTTGCAAAACAAAAGAACACTTGTAGAAATTAGACATCATAATCAACATTAAACGTATGCAATCGTTCTTTGCTTTTCGATATATTAACGATACATAGTTTACTTTAAATAAAACCTCCGTCAATTATTAGGTTTTTATTTTATTTTCTACTGAAAATATTAACGTGGAAAATTACGATGCAGTTCGCATACGAATTTACACGAAAAATCGAACGAGATTTCCAGGTCAAATGTTATGCGATTAGTCATGTGTCTAATCAAGCGATGCAGGGACAAAACAAATAATTGATTGATTATTAGTTACATTTTTATTAAAATTAAAAGTGTACTGTGTACAAAGATCGTGAAGTGAACTTTTTTGAACTAAGTGTGGAGGTTGCTGGGCAAATCCAAGGCAAGCGCGTCTCCGAGTCGTAGCCAAGTGTAACGTGCCAAGATTTTATTATAGTAGATACGTTGTCCACGACCCATGAACATTGTTTATAAAGTCTGCGCGATTACAACCATGCATTCACGCATACAAATTGCGAATATTCAAAGCTAAGTAGCTATAGCACAACCGAACGCTAAAAATTAAACAGAGATAAACCTGCGAGTCAGTACTGCCCGCGCGCGATTGATTGCAACACCTGCGTGTGCATATCTTTATAGTGGCTGATGCTGATAGGTCATAAGTTATCGAGTTACGAAAATCATGTCAATTGTGTATCGACATCGAGGCTTTATAAGCTAAGAAACTGATCCACGCAGCGCTTTGTGTGTGAAAATCACTACATATAGCGTGCCTGTTTCTCTAGAGTAGCAGCAGTGTTACTGATGTTCATGCTTGAAGCGTGCCAAATTCGTTCGACAGCTGCCGAGAAGTCCACACGTGCACCTCTACACATTACGTCTAGTATCGCTCAGTAACACATGGCTGCCGAGCCGATGGTTAGTTCCAAAGTATACAAATAATTTATTAAACTTGCGCAGCCCGTAATCTTACGAAACACGGTTTTCACATAATCTACTATTATAATAAAGTGCTTAATGTACCTGTGTGCCGTGAAGCCATTTACATCTTTTCTCAATAACTTAACATCTAGAACTTAGCCGGACATGATCTATGAGACAGATATAATTTTGGGCCTTATAATTTTTGGTTCTTAAAATTTGTAACCGTAATATTTTTGGGCTTTAAAATTTTTGGGCCTTAAAAAGTTTGGATTATTTAAATTTTCCTGTGTGCCGTGAAGCCATTCACATCTTTTCTCAATAACTGATATATTTTATTAGTTAATTATTAATTTAATAATTCATGATATACGATATTTTTTGTATATATCTTATTTGAATCATCATTATTTTTACTTTTATCCTCGAAACTTGAATTTTTCTAAATTAAAATTGTTACATTTTTTTTAATGTCACCCTGGATAATGCCACATATAATTGACCACGACTGAAAACTGGATTTGGTAAATAGACACCAACTATGTTAAATGTTTTGCCTTGTAATTTGTTGATTGTCATGACATATCCTAATCTTACTGGAAACTGTCGTCTTGTCATGTCAAAAGGAATTTCTTCTTTTGAAAAAGTCAAATCAATTCGTAGTATTAAAACAACTTTATCAATTTATTTACCGCATATTTTTTCTGTCTGTATACTGAATTGCATCATTTTCCTTACTATCAATCGAGTACCATTACAAAGCTCATTATTTAAATTTAAATTTCTCAGCAAAATAATTACAGCATCTACTTTTAGACGTAACTTATGAGGCGGTAGCTCATTTGACGTGAGTTAATTTAAAAATTCTATTGGTAACCTCTTTATTATCATCTTCGCATGAATCTATACTGAGATACTCTCTTACATCGTCTTGCATCCTATTTAAAATATTATAATTAATTTTGAGTATATCATTGTTTTTCGGCGCTAAAATTACTCTTTCGCAGAGTTTATTGGCATTATTATTATCAAAGCAATGTCTATAAATTTCCATAATTATATCATTAGTTAATAATGATTCTGTTGGAAGTAAAGTTATATCATTGTCCATTTCAAATTTGTTAGAATATTTTCCATCTTCAATTTTTATAGCCATTGTTTAAACTCTTTGTCACAATAACTAACTCTCATTTTATCTTTTAAAGTCATTATATGGAATTTACTCTATAAATAACTATTTTTCACACAATTTTTAATAATTTTTGTTCGATTCCCATGTTTGACAACACGTAGTGTTTGTCGGAAGTCACCGGATACAATTATTACTTTGTCAACAAATTTACTGTTATTAATACATAATTCTTTAAATAACTTATCCACTGCCTGAATAGCATGTTTCGATGTTATTGTTATTTCATCCCAAATTATGACTTCTACATTTTTCAGATTTTTTCCATATATTGAATTGGGAGTAATGATGACCGTTGAATCTTCATTTATATCTAATGGTAATTTAAAAATAACATGTAACGTTCTTTCATTTATTAATAAATTTGCTGCTGTATTATTCCATGCTACAAATGAAACACTAATTTTTTCTTTATTTAAATGAGTGATAATTGTATTTAGTAAGTAGCTTTTTCCACTACCTCCAGCTCCATCAATAAAGAAACACTTCACTTGATTGACTTTATTAATTACACTATTTATTACTGCATCGAAAATTTTATTTTATCAAATTATATTTATGTAAATTGGGTAAATTGAAATCTGTCAGTGTATACCCGTAACTTGTTAAAATAGAATTGATATGTTTCAGTAAGATATTTTTAAGTATTTCTTTAGTTAACAATGGACTGTAAAAATGTGCTTTATATTTTTTTAATAATTCTTTAACATTTACTGGGCGATGAAATCGCATATATAACCAAACAGGTTACACAGAGTTTCAGGAAATTCAACCTTGATTGCTTCTTCCAAGCTTTCGTCCCATTCTTCATCGGTGGTTATTAATTTTCTAGCTACATCTACTTCATGTAATATTGCGTATGTAACATATCCTTTGGATTATACTACTTATAATTGGCTTCCAAATTTGTTCTTGCTATTTCTTTATTTTTTCATTGAAAACGTAAAAATATGGTATATCAACATACAAGTATTGTCTGGCTTGCGGATCGTTTGCATTTAGTTCAAACCATGCAGTGATAGTCGTGTTTAAGTTTTTATTAATCAACTCATCCTCTGATCCTTCCTTAAAGAATACAAACTGTTTATTTTCAAATGTACAGCTAATCGGTAAATTACGTGTGATAAAACGTACATTGCATATAGTAGTAGACGATACATTGCTTCTGAAGGGCTTACATATTTTGTATTTGAATATTGTTTTATTTCATGATAGTTAAAATTTTCTTTGACACATTGAATAGTTGCACAATCTTCAACATTAATATGACAATTAAATTTGAACAATAAATACGAATTGTATGGAACTACAAATTGATTATCAGCTATATTGTTTTTATCGAATTCGTTTTCCATTGTTACTTTGTCGATAAAGGAGCTATCCTAGTATTATTAAAAGTAGTTTAGTAATTAAACTATTTCGGAAAGTTTTTGGTTGATTTTTTTGTTTTGCTATGCATACATGGTGAATTTATTATCTAACCTTGGATATTTCGTTTCATCAGGTATTTCTGCACTTATAAGTTCATCAACATCATCTACATTGTTCAGTTTATGACTTTTATGAATAAAAGCCAACAAGTGCATGTGTGGTAAACCTCTTTTCTGAAACTCAATTACTTAAGTATATGCAATACATATTCTAAAAATGTTTTTTGAGAATTTCATTACATAATTTATTCATTTTTGCATTAAAAACGTATATTATAACCATTTTTTTAATTTTTACGTTGTCATCGTTACTTTTATTTTTTTAATGATCCATGACACCTTTGTATAAATCTGTCCTTAATTGGTGTTGATTTTTATTAAAAAAAAAAATAATAATAATCGTGAACATTCAACTTTTACCCAAGCATCAGCAATGTATTGTTAAGTTAATTTTCCTAAATTTAAGTAAATATTAAAATCAAGTGGCGCGGGAGCGCCACGAAGGCGAGTTTGAGAAGCAGACAACGCCTCGGCGCCCGTGACACTATTTACTTCTATATTGGTCTCTCGAATTTTCAATTAAGGAAATAAATTATTTATCATTCATGTAACCAGCTAATTTTGATAAATGTTTATACTGGTATGCCAAACTATGATTTTAAACCAAAATATCAGCAATAAACCAGCTTTAACATAATAAACAAGTATGCAGGTGAACAAAAATGCTGAAATCACTTGCTTAATTTTTCTTCAGCCCAAAAAGTGGTAAGACCGTTAAGTTAGCTGCGTGCAGTTTGACCGAGTGGTTAGACTGTGAAGTTGGCCGCACAAGCTATTGAGCCTACATTGTCTGCTCCTCTGCTTGAATTATAAATGTGTGCTCCGTAGTATTCGGTGTTTTGGTGTAAAAATCTTTCAAGGAAGGTGTCTAGATAAATAGGGTAGCTGATGACGACGTCTAGGTGGTGCGCTCCGTGATTTTTGGTGTTTAGATAAATAAATCATACGAGGACGGCATCTAGGTGTACAGGGCGGCCGATGGCGAGGTCTAGGTAGTTCGCACCGTGGTTTTTGGTGTCTAGGTGTTAAAATAATTCGAGGGCGGTACCTAGGTGTACAGGGTGGCCGATGACGAGGTCTAGGTAGTTCGCTCCGTGGCTTTTGGTGTTGAAATAATTCGAGGGCGGTGTCTAGGTGTACAGGGTGGCCGATGACGAGTTCTAGGTAGTTCGCTCCGTGGTTTTTGGTGTCTAGGTGTAAAAATCATTTGAACGCGGTGTCCAGGTGTACAGGGTGGCCGATGACGAGGTCTAGGTCGTGCGCTCCGTGGCTTTTGGTGTTGAAATAATTCGAGGGCGGTGTCTAGGTGTACAGGGTGGCCGATGACGAGGTCTAGGTAGTTTGCTCCGTGGTTTTTGGTGTCTAGGTGTAAAAATCACTTGAACGCGGTGTCCAGGTGTACAGGGTGGCTGATGACGAGGTCTAGGTCGTGCGCTTCGTGGTTTTTGGTGTCTAGGTAAATAAATCATACGATGACGGCGTCTAGGTGTACAGGGTGTCCGATAACGAGGTCTGGATAGTTCGCGCCGTGGGTTTTGGTGTCTTGGCGTAGAAATAATTCAAGGGTGGTGTATATCAACAATCAGTGATCTCATGTTAGTGATAAAAATGTTACAAAAAAGCTTTGATCTAAAGGTGCTAAATATGCTTATATTTTATTTCTACGACGTCGAATATGAAATACTCAAAAAAATTTACTAAAAAGGATTGAAATCTCTAAAAAAAATAACTTTTAAAAAAGTAAAAAGTTAGGCAAGTTTAATATATTTCGCAACAAAATTACAGATTGAAAAGTACTAAGATCAATCAAACAAAGTCAAGTTTATTATATTTAATCGTGATGAAGCAAGGAACAACTCTCAAGATAATTACTACGTAACTTACCATGCCCGTTTCATTGTACTTATGGTGTTTGTATGACGTTCTAATACATAAAAGGAAATTTTAGTTGTTCACCAATAAACAAAATTAAACGGGCATGGCAAGTTACGTAGTAATTATCTTGAGAGTTGTTCCTTGCTTCATCACGATTAAATATAATAAACTTGACTTTGTTTGATTGATCTTAGTACTTTTCAATCTGTAATTTTGTTGCGAAATATATTAAACTTGCCTAACTTTTTACTTTTTTAAAAGTTATTTTTTTTAGAGATTGTTTCTAATGCTGAATTTATGACAATCAAATTGTAGCATTGAAATATTGTTTTTGTTATTTTTATTTTTCATATCGGGCATCCATACAAAGCCTATATTAGGATATATAAGTGGATAGGACATAGGATCTACATGTTTACTAATATACGGTATATTAGTAGGTATTCTATGTTTTGAATATATATCTCGATCTGTGGGGGCTCCCGCCGACCACCACCGGAGTCATCGCAGGAAGCAGTGCCTGATCCCCAGGCCTGACTTCCTTTAACCCAGCTGTTCCATCCGGCCACCGCCTTTCCCGCGGCGCCCCCTCCGAGCCGCCACGATGCGTGGCGAGGCCGGTGCCGCGGCGAGGCTCGAGCGCCATGTTCGGCAGAACGCTCAGGATCGCTCGCGGAGCAACAGCGCCCAGAGCCTATTAGAGAGAGAGTCTTTGTAAAATATTGGCAATAAATCTTCGTTAGCTACTTTTATACATAATCGACGAGTTTTCATTCCTTGACCACCTCGAGCTCAGGCGAGCCTCCTTCAACCTGGTACGAAAGCCAGAGATCTATCTATTGGTTGACCATTTTCACCTACAAATGTCACAGCTACTTCATCACATTTAGCTGCGTTACATCTACGTTTATCATGATTAGAATTGCGTGTTACTTACATTATAATTACTTTACTATTAAACTCAACGTTTCTGTTTTTTAAACGATTTTGTTCTTCTATTTCGACTTTGTGCATCAGTGTGTATGATTTAGCGTACATGTTTACTTGTTGAAAAAAATTTTTTTCCCAACACGCGCATGAAATGGTCCATTTTTATGCCTACAAGTAGAGTAGAAAATCGTCCATTCCAAGCGTGTTAGAAAAAGTTTGAGCTCGAGCGAAAAAAATTTTCTTCTCGCTTGAGGAGTAGCAGGGAGAATAATACATTATGCAACAAGGGTCGACAGTAGCAGATTTTTCCTGCTGGTGCCAACTGCCCGAGCGAAGCGAGAAAAATCTTTATTCCACTCTCGACTGAAATGGCTACTATTTGTCTCTGAAAATCGAAGCCGACGTGTTTTTTTATATTTTTGTTTCATTCATTAAAAAAAAAAAAAAATTACTTTTGCCCCGCTAATTTTACTTTTGCCCCGCTGATTTTACTTTTGCCCCGCTAATTTTACTTTTGCCCCGCTGATTTTTCTTATTCCCCGCAAACAGGGTTACGGGAAAATATGCTACTTTTGCCCTGATATTTAGGAGCAAAAAGTGGCCATTTTGATCGGGTGTGGAATAATAGTACATTGTACAACAAGGGGCAAAAATGGGCTTTTCCAAGCGAGGATGATGTTTGAGCACGAGTGGTAGTCGAGGGCGCCGTGGGCACGAGTGTTCAAACATCATCCGAGTCTGGAAAAGTACATTCGCCCCTCGTTGTTCACCGTGCTTTTTATAACAAGTGTATAAGGAAGACCATTTGGGTCGCCTATGAAGTGGATCGAGAATGGAGTTTTTCGAGTCGTCCACTACGGTGGGCGTGTATAGATTCATATATATGTGTGTATATATATATGCATATATATTTTATTTAATTATTTTATTTATTTAAATATATTTTTAGTAAAGCTTTTAAAATTTAGTAAATCAAAATTTTAATAAACTGCAAATTTTGAAAATTTGAAAATCAGAAAATTTTGGGAAATTTGAAAATTTTGAGAAATTTTGAAAATTTTGGAAATTGTTTCAACAAGTTTTTACCGATTTAAAGCTTTAGTAAGGAGATGAACAAAAAAAAATGAATCGAGCGGACCGAAAATGATCGTTTTCGCCTCTAGAGCGCCGACCATTTTCGGTCCGCTCGATTTCCGATTCTCCGATTATTGTAGGCTCGTTCTACCTATATAGGGAGCGAAAATGGATTAATTGATACATGTATTGTGATCAGGGACTCTCGCTCTACTTTTTGTGTGACGCTCGGAAAATCCCATTTTCGGCCCAGTTTATAGGCGCCGAAAATGGTCTTTTTTATGCACGTGTTATAAAAAATTATTTTCTACTCTCTGTTAATACCCGTTTTTCAAATATCTCAAATTTCTCGAATTTTTTGTGCACTTGAAATGTACAATCTCCTACCCAACTCGTCTACGTCTCGTGCCGAACACCTCACCCACGCTTGACATAGCTTATTTTCTCCCCTTGTTGCACAATGTACTATTAATTCCTTTAATATAATTAAAGAACATGTTTGTAACATTAGTTTGTAATAGTAATTGGGAGTCGATTTCATTATCAATGATGTATAGTTGCCCATATCTTCTGGCTTCGATTTCGTCTCGATGTAAGGTATAAATTTTATGGTAAATTTGACCACTTATATAACTTGAGGGCCTGTTCCGAAAAGAGCGTCAAATCTAGCTTTAAAAATTGCGAAGGCAAGTGTATTATTATATTGTCTAATATTATTTTAAAAGTGTTAACTTTTGTCAGTAATTCCAGAAACTAATTCTTTTAAACGTTAAGGTAGTTCACCTGCTGCAGTGGTGTTCAATTAGGGTTTTTATTAGAAAATTCCTTTTTTAAGATATTATACAGTGTTGTCTAATGTCAAAACCTTATAATTCATAGTATCAAACATTAGAATGGTGATATAAATTTTTTTAGAGTATAAAATACTCTCAAAACTCTATATAGATATACTAATTGCATGGGATGAAAACTTTAAATTGTTGTATCTTAAAAAAAAGCCTCGTTTGCCCTATCCAACTTTTTCTCCATGATTTGTATTGCTATTTTACATCATAAGCTAGTTTTTTCAAAATATTCTAAGAAAACTCGCTTCTCATGTTAAAATACAAAATTTCAAGGTTCTTTATCTCTTAAAATAATGTCGCTGGGGGGGGGGAGGGGGTAAAACAAATACCACGTTGTAGAGGACACTTAATTGAATATGTAAAGAAAGTTCGAGCGATATCCTAAGAAAATAAATATTCTGGTGAACTACCTTCAGGATTAGTGATATTGTCAGATAATGCAACGTTTCCTCTATTGCAACAATTAGAAAACTTCTTATCACATGATATTTCAAATTCGAAATGTTTAGCATTAAAGAATTCACACATTTCACTCATGCTACGCACATCATTTTCCATAATTGCTGATTCATCTAAATCAAAATCGAACATGGCATTCAATTTTGTTATTGAAAATTTATTGAAAATTTTAATGGCGTAACCTTTTAATTTTTTGTAGTTATTATTATAACTCATTACTTTTTAATTTTCTTCAGAGCTATAAATTTATATACCTTATCCACCGAGCGACGTTAGGAGTGAGGTGATCCTGCTAGTTATTTACTATTTTTCTATGAAATTTAAACCAAATCCCCTCATTCATACCATAACTAATGTACTTTTAAACAATATCCTGGAGTTTGAACTCATTTGGACCATTCGTTCCTTTGGAATCTTACGGTCAGTGAATTATGGACTCCCTACTATACGTAGGTATTATAGAGGTATATAGAAGGTCTAAAACCGTCAAAATAAAGGTAATTATGTCTGCGAATAGTAAAAGAAATTTGGTTTATTTATATAAGTATTTATAAATTTTTAATGTAAAATTTTGATTTTAATTTCAAAGGTGGTGTGCCCCCTTAAATGGGTAATAAAACTAGAGAGGACGACACCAACGCACATCATACATTGGGAAACGAAAAGGGCAAAGCTGGAGACGAGGGCAAGGAAAAGGATGATAAGATATGAGGGGAAACTAAGAAGGGCAAATGAAGACTCGATAGTGGGGGAATGCTGGAGACTGCTTAAGAATGAGGGAGAGCTGGGGGCACCGAAGAGAAAGGGAAAAGACGTTAGGAAGATAGAGCTGGAAAGATGTGGTATCTCAATGGTAGAATATATCAGAAGGATGGTATGAGGTGAAGGGGTAGAAGAGGAAATAGAGATGATAAACAGGGACATACAGTGGCAGGAGTGGAGGGAAGAAACCAGGGAATCAAGATACGCAGGGGAGATAAAAGGAATAATGAGAGAGCTGGGAGATATTCCAGAGTATCTGACAGACAGAGGTCGGCAAAGAGGAACGCTGGGAATAATAGCAAGATTTAGGCTAGGCAGCGAGATCAGGGGACATAAGTACTGAAGAAAATAAGAGGAAAGGATTTGAAGAATGTGCGGTAAAGAGAAGGAAACCCTATAGCACGTGATAGAAAATTGCGAGGAAACGAGGATAAAAGGAGCGAAATGGGAAGAGATATGTGGGGGAGGAAAAAACCAAATAGGAAAGCTAAGTGGAATTATATGGAAAAGGAAAAAAAAGAAGAGACAGGTGATCCGGACGTAGAACGGCCAAAGAGAACAAATAGAGAAGAAACGGGATTTGAAAAGAGCGCGCAAGAAGGAAGACTAAGAACGGGAGAAAAGATGGGAGGAAGGAGAAAGGAAGAACCAAATAGAAAGATAATATGTATAAAGCAAAGCTAAGATGTACTTAATTGTAGATATATTGTAAATACTTATGGTATAGACAATAAAGAATAATAATAATAATAATAAACGAAAATTAAACTGTAAGGAAATTATGAACTTGCCTCTACTACTTCTCGTATGCAGTAGGATATTACTTTCTAATTTCCATATTAGTTTCGATCAGTGCACGGTTGCCACCTGCTTGTTGTGTATAAGTAGGAGAACAGATTTGTATATTCGATTAATACGAGTGTACGTCACTCGATTACCCCTGCGACAGATATTTCATGGGCAGGAATATTGGAGCAGGTAATTGATTGAAAACACTTTGTTATTAAATTGAATATACTTTAAATTTATTTATTAATGCTAGGTTAAACAATATATCGCGTTTTTAATGTGGAGCACAATCACGCTCAGTATTGACAAGTTTGAATCGCGTTTTATAATTATATTAACTCTGTTTGATAAAGCGGTAGTTTTGAAACTGCCTGTCTTAAAATCCCCGCGCGTTTATATAGTCATTGCGTGCGGACCTTACGGTTAATTGTGTCGCTGTATTTGGACGTTTGGTTTTGACGCTTGGCTACGACAGTCAGCCTTTTAAGTGTATACGTTTGAATTGACTGCCTTGATTTCCTCCCCTTCGTGTGTTATCCTTTGGTTCTTGTGCCGTTTGGCATAGTCCAAAGGGATGCCAGGATCTCCTTACAAAACAATTTTTTTTAAAAATATTTTTATGGTAGTTTTCAATTGAGAGTGAAAATAAAATTCTTGAAGATTATAGATTATTTGTTTTCTAATTCTGTTTTCGTTTTTAATTGATAACTATTATACTTGGAAGCTTAAAGTTTACACTTTATCATAAGTGTTTCGGTTCACATTTTCATACATAAACTTATCATCTTATAGCAAAAACATTTAAGTAAAAACTGTTACGCTAGCGTATTCCCATATAATTTAACAAGTATCTACACCAAAAATTAGACATTTTACATTAATACTCTGCGTATATACAACCACTATGATAAATAGTGCTTTCAACTGACACCAAAATCGAGTTCAGAATATCTGTCAAGATCATAACTTCCACACACCATCGTTGGGTACCTCAAACACACTGATACTATCTGGTGTTTCTAATATCGACACCCCATGTTTCTAATATCAAAACCACTTCGTAAATTTAATTATAGTATCACTGAGTATTAAAATACAACAATTCAAAAATTCATGGTTTTCTCAGTTACCATTTTCTATGTGCATTTTTTTTAAGTTGACTTTAGTCGAATGAAAATCACATGGGAACCATATAAGAATCACATGAGATTCATGTACTATTTTGGCTTGATTTTCACGTGAGAATCACTTGAGTCTCATCTTAGGTTTTTTAATAGGGTAGTTCTTCGTGCATACCATAAGTTTCGTATTGCATGTGTTTCTTTGGCTTATTAAGCGAAGCTAATATAAAGTTTTCAGACAGGGCAAATACATGTATGAATATAATGTGCACCTATTCAGCTATTCATACTAATGGGGCTTCGCCCCTGCTCGCTTCGCTCGCCAACCCCCCATTTTGATTTCAGTGTAATTTTTATTTGTGAAATGTTATTTTCGTGATCTGACAATTCTAGTTGGTTAAAAATGAACAATTTTATTGTTTTTTGAAGACCGTATTTGATATAAATGCAGTCTGCGCGAGTTCTATTTTATTATTTTGAAGACTAACCCTTTTGGCTCGGGAGTCTTATGCAACTAGAGTAACGCACGGACAGCTGAATCTAGGTGCGACCGCAATTATGCGGACGGTGTTTGTCCGAGGTTACAATTGGGTGGGCAATGTTGTGTCCGCTCTTTCAGCATGGACGTTAGGTAAACGCTGCTCTTTCTCTGACAATGCCAAATTCGTCAAAGCCTTTATTGACGAAAACTTTCTCAAATCAATAACTGATGAGCAGGATCTACTGCTGTCATACTGAAAAACTGACACTCCGTTTATTAATGGACACGACCTTATCACAGCTTCCTTTGACGTAAAACTGCCACACTACGTACATAGAACATATTCCTATCGAAACCATAAGAGAATCTGCGAACAGAAACTAAGAGATTTCTAGAGCAGACGTTCCTAGTCATCAATTACTACGTCATCATTTAACGAACGCATAACTTAGCTAAACTTACACCTAACCAACGCCATTGACCGTTTCGCCTCACTGCAGACTGTAGCACCAGAACAAAAATGCCACACGTGGTTCACTGCAATTCTTCATGACCTCGCAAAAGACAGAGATACTCTACAGGAAAAACATTTCAATTTCAGAAAAATTACGGAAGCGGATGTGTTTGCCGCGTTGAAACACTTTTATACTTATATCTTGAATATTTGAACCTGTCACCAAACGAATTATGCTTTCTATCTGCTTGGAAGCTATCGCTTGTGCGATCGCTAAATAAGGATAGATCACTCTTCACCCTAACTGAGTATCGCCTGACCTCCCTTCTCTGATTTCTTGCTAAGGCGCTGGAATGATTATGAAATGTGGAATTACTTAGAAACAAAACTCTGCCTAGATGATTTTTAAACAGACCGTACTGGCTACAATGCTTTTATCGTTGTGACACGCAGATAGTTCGGTTTGTAAAACCGATAAATCATCATCATTCGAATTATTAGAAAAAGTCACAGATAAAGATTAACCGTGTAACACTGCATCCCAATAGCATCGCACGGGTCAAGACGTTTGCGAGCTAAAAACAAGTACAGCGCTATTTACCACATTCCATTTTGAGTGCCATCGAAGCTAAGGTGTTCAACGCGAGTCTGAAAAAGCTTTTTCCTACTTCAGTTATGAAACGAACGTTTATTCATACATGAAAATAGTGTAGATAATTGTGCATTCCGAGCGTGGTTGAAAAAGTTCAAGTTCAAGAGAAGAAAAATGAAAATCTCTAAACAGGGACAAAAATTATTTTTCAACGCTCTAGCGTTGATGCCTCTTATCTAGACTTTTACAAACTTATAACTGCATTGTGCACGATTTTAAATGCACAATAATACACAATTTTAATGCATTATTTTCCTAAATAGCTTATAAATCTGCAGCCGATGCGCGGATTAAAAAAAATTTAATTTAAAAAAGTTAAGTGCAATTTATGAAAAAAAAAATTGTTTAAAAAATTTAATAAATTATGATTTGTTGTTAAATTCCATATAATAACTTTAAATTAAAATATTTGTTGAAATCCCCACATTGGCTGATGAATCATATTTGTTTTGAGTACATCCGTAAAGTTTTAGATCTCTCACATGGATAGAACTGAAGTAAATCTGCGATACCTGCAAAAATGAAAATGATAGATTTTTGGCCTTTACAGAAATTTTGCACCTGGTATATGGTGCATATAAAAATTGTTATTTGTTGTTTACCTCTACGTTTTATACCACTATTCTATATATCTTTTATATAAGTAAGGGCAAATAAGAATATACTAATATTTTATTTCTTATTGTTGACTTTCTATCCCTGGTGGAAACGTTCGCAAACCATTCGCCAACGGCTGGCCAATTTTATGAAGTTTAGCCAACAGTTCCAGCAGCCATTGGCCAAAAGACGCGTTTATTTCGTCACACTTTTACACTATCCATTGAGCAACAGTTGTCCAATTTTAAAACTCGTACAAAAAGATAATAAATCATCCATGACTGTTCAAATAATTTATCAATATGACTCATTTATTAATAAACAAGCATTGGATCAAACAATATGGTTTTGACATGGTAGAATTAGATTTTAAGTGAGTATAAACTTTCAATAAATTTTGGGGTTATGTGAAAAGGTTTACGCAGAGCGCATGTTTGCTAATACACACAGAGCAGGCTTCTAATAGATAAATTTGGTTGGGCAGCAGTTGGCCGCCGCCGTGGGCGAACTGTTGGTGAATAAGCTATCGTAGTTGGCTTATTTTCTACCAGGGGTATCTATATATAAAAATGGCTTTATTGTAATGAATTGTGAAATCGGATAAATTTACGCATCGTTGAAACGCGACATTGCTAAAGCCCGAGACAAGATTCGGGGCCTAGCGTATGAGTCGCGGTCTGTCAGACAGGCAGATAGCTTTCGGCCATTGGTGCGAACGCATAAGCTCTCGTGTGTGAGTCTGACTCCAGCGAACGATACTGATAGCGTACAAAGAAGTAAAAGTGTGTGTGATAGCAAGATGAAGACGTCTCAGAATGTGTGTGAGTGCGCATGTGTGTTGAGTGCGGCGCGCGCGGCCTACCCAGAACTGCGACTACAAGTAACTAGGGCTGAGACCTCTTTACACTGCATTGTATCAGCGGCTTCAGCTTTCCAACTTGGTGTAGCGGCACCAAGTAACAGCCTTCTCGTTCGCGTACGAACGCGTCGCGAGATACTCTCTGCGCCGAGTAGTTGTATTAGAGGAAATCTGGCATGTTGTCCCGATTCATATATAATTTTTACTTGGCAATATTATCCGTAAGAACACAATAACATACACTCAAATTGAGAGTCTTTCGTTGAAATTAACTCTTAAATTGAGAGTTACATTTAATTTGGGAGTAACTCTCGTTAAGAGTGCCAAATTACCCTCAAATTTGAAAATTTTTTCCGTAAGAAATTCTACAAATATTAGTTTGAGCCGTAAAACGTGCTAGTTTTCGCGGCAAAAATTGAAATGTGCTAGTCTTCGTTACGAAAAATAACGAAATGTACTAGTCTTCGATTTCTGAAATTACTACTCTTCGTAAGGAGCGACGATTTATAGATGGATTTTTTTCAATATTTTTTAAAGCAGTAACGGTTTTGTAAACGATGGTTTGTCCACAACTATGCTACTTCACTCTTATCTTATGGTGGACTTGTGGTATGGTTGGCAGCTGAGTTCTCCTTTTATTCTCTTCTTAATGTATTTTAGGTTATTTTAAGAATTTTTTAAATAATTAATAATAATTATGATGAACTGATTCAATTGATATTTTTTTGTTTATTGGAGACAACCAGAACTCAGCAGATGTTATAATTTCTCACGCGATGTTTTAACAGTTTCGTTATTTGTAGTTGTTAGATTGTATAGTTGTATAATACGCTTGATTTCTTGTACAGATATAAAAATATAATCTTTATATTTTGCGACCTGAATGTTGTAAACTCCTTCATGGTGCAGCGGATGCTGATTAGTCTTATTACTACACGAATACTCGTGGCAATTATAGTTAGACTGCACTAGTTGGTCATCGGCTCTTGCTATCGCCAGAGATTCCATTAGGCGGTCCTTCCACTACTGCTGCCTACAACTCACGTCTAGCAACGGAGAGTAATACTGTATTTTACCTACAGAGTTTGAGGGGTTTATAGACACTCAGTAAGCGATGCAAATAAAAAAACAGTACTCATATCTAGTTGCCAGATTCAGTTGTCAGACCAAGAGTTTAAATGAAAAGGCGCTGCGTGAATCGGTTCCGGGATTTTTAATGCTTAGGTACCGATGCAAGCAGTTGGAAAATTAAGATAGTAAAGTTCTCGATAATCCAGTCAACATTCGCCACACCAAGAATTGACGCGTACGCTTTACAGTCGTCGTTCGCGTGCGAGGAATGCTAACGCAGAGGTCAGAAGACTTGCTCCAATTTTCGGCTTTCGATACGTAATTTCACAATCGGTCTGTCGAATTGAATTGCACACGCACACACACACACGTATATACATACATGCAACTCTATTGAATAACATGGCACGTTACACACCTGTTACACTGCCAACCAGAAGTTACGTTATGGAAATAAAAAGGGCAAAAATAAAAAATAGATGGTCGAATTTCGATCTACTTTACTTCATTAAATAAATAATAATTCGAGAAAATTGTTTTTTGTAAAAAAATTAATTTAATCGCTCTTAAATAATGCCAAAGTGAATTCTACATGGTCAATGAACTTATATGGTCATATATGAGGGACTATATAAATTTTTCACAATACTTGATTATATTTTATTTATGACTTTTCTCCGTAAGTGTTTATAAATTAGCTTACTTTAATGCAGTTTTTTTTGATTCATTACCTATGAATTTAAATATAAATCTTTCTGCTGGATGTTTGTGTGCATTAAAAAATATTAAATTAATATATATTGAATTACTTTTATCCTTTTTGATAAGATATTTTAAATGTGCTAAAATATTTGCAATGTATGTATTTAATTCAGGATTATCTGATATTTTAGCTCGAATCCCATAAATTTTTTTTTTCTTAAAAATATTTTTTGGGTATAACTGTCTATAATACAATATAGTGTGTACAGCTAACTCCAAAAACTCCAGTAAAATCTCTGTATTTACTAGTGAAAATAAAAATGGTAATAAAACAATAACGAAAGTTTAACCTCAGTAAAATATTTTTTGTTACACGCGAAAGATTTTGCGTTTTTCGTAGCTAGTAATCGGGAATAAAGTAACTCTTTTTTGACCGGCGGGCAAAAAAAAACTTTTTTGCCTATTGAGCGTATCAAAAAATTTTGTATCCTTTTTAAAAGAGCTTTTTAAAAAAGTGTTGAATCTGATGTGTTTGCACTATTTTTGAACAAGAGCGTAGTTGCCGTGTCAAAAAATAGTCAAGTCAGCCCCTCTTAACTCGTATATGAGAAAATACGAAAATACATCCGCACGTTACAAAAAATATGGTATGCATTAAGGGCTAAGTGGGCTTTTTGAACTGTGTGGTTGCAGTACTCGTCTTAGGCTCGCAAACGCACTCCCCTTTGGCTTGTGCTAGCTCACCTCGACTCGTACTGCAAACTCCACACTTGGTTTAAAAAAGCCCACTTTGCGCCCTTCGTACACAATATAATATTTCCCAACACGCGCATGGAATAGGTCCTTTTTCAAGCATAAAATTGGGAGAGGAAATTTATCATTTCGAGCGTATTTTCAAAAGTGTTGAGAAATATTCAATTCTTCCTAGGTTAGGAATAAATTATTTTTTCCCTGGGTAAGAAATGGGTCTATTTCTCAGAAATTTTTCTAGCCAACAAAAGAAAAGCATATTTAAACTCAAAACCGCTGCCAATTAATTGGCACGTAGCTACCTCCAACTAAATTTATAGGTCTAATAAATAAAATATTGTTTTAATATACAGTATAATCTGCCTGCTAATATATGAGGCGGTTTTTTTATACATAATTTAATATATAAGTTTTGAATGGTTCATTGTCCAAAAGTTTGCAGAGCCTCTGTTTTTTTATTACAGAATACGAACGTTGCCGTCAATTTTTATATCAGTATGACATGAACTCATTGGGAGGGACTTTAACGACGTGCAATGACACCCCTATAAGAGGAAGCAAAAGTTTTGAGAAAAATCGGTTTTTACATTTTAGTTATTTACTTGAGAACCGCTTGACGAAATTGTTTACAATTTTAGTAGCAAATAGATTTTATGGTAAATCACCAAATAAAATTTTGAAGCATTTGACTACATTGTTTTAGAGATATAAAAAATCAAAAAATTTTGAAAAAAAATTGAAACCTTGTTATCTTAAGAACCATAAGGGTTGAAAGCTGCGCAATGAACTTATAAAAGATCTTCTTTTTCCCAAAATCTCAAGTGCAATAAGGCTTTTTTACGTCCGTAATCGAGGCACAGAAAGAACTCATTTTTCCTAGTTTTTGATTTATTATTGAAAAAATAAGTAGTCAAATCACTTGAAATTTTAATGGGATATAGTTTGACACGTGACCCATCGACATGATTTTTTTCGTGAGGTTATGATGTTTAGTTTCAGAGATATTAATTAAAAAAAATCATCTTTTTCAGTTTATCTGCCGAACAAAGCGGCCGATCCCGAGGACCAAACAAGGAAAAGTAGGTAATTTTATTCTCTTTTAAATGCATTTTAGCTGAATTGTCACAATGGGATGATCGAAAAAAACGCAAAATAGTATTTTTCAAAAATCAAAAAATGGCCGCAAAAAAATAGTTGAGAAAATAAAAAATTACTTTTTCCCGAATTCAGAATTTAAAAATAGATATGCATGTCAAATTTTATTCACATTGACGAAGTAGTTCCAGAAATATTACGGTATACATGCATACACACACACATCCATACGGACATTTTCTAAAAACACTTGATTTGAACTTCTAATACACCAAGAATTATTGTCTAGAAGTTTTGATGAAACTCAAAATTTTACTATTACAAAGCTTTCTCTAGGAGGAAGCAAAAGTAGACTTTAAAAGTGATAATCAACTGTATGGCCAAAGAAAGTGTTACCGAAGCTGAAAAAATCTTAAACAAAAAACTTGGACAATTTTGTAAAGTTGAAACAGAAAAAAAGCCAGACCAAAAATGAAAATAGTTGGAATGGACGAACAATCAAAGATGGATAACTAAGCTATGAAAGACGCCATAAATCATAGATATTTCAAACAACTAGCAAGTTTAGACGCGCTTCACGCACTTTTTATCGTATCATATATTTTCTCAAAATACACTTTTTGAGGTTAGGAATTCATACATCTGCACAGATCGCGCGTGAAAACGAACAGCCAATCGGACCGACTCTTCACTGTCCTTCAAGATGGCGCGATCAATTATTATGGATAGGATTTGATAACGAAAGTAATATAGTGCACCTATACAAAATTCCAAGACCACAAATACAAACAGCAATAATAGAACTTCTCGCTGTGTTATATCAGTATATAAAATAAAACAAAAACAAAGTGTTTCTAAGCTATCAAAATTGCAAAGTGTATGACATTATAAACGCAAGACCATGCTTTAACCGTAGATTTGGCTGCAGTGGTACATAATGCCATAATGACAGCATAAGTTTGAAATGTGCATCATTCGTGCGGATCTTATCAGACATACAAATGCGATAAAACATCCACATGCTATAATCATAGCAAAATTAACAGAGCTGATGGTGTCGTTATGTATATTAAAACAAATGTTGTCGAGAAAACTGAAGCCGTAATAGTTTATGGATTAAGAGTTTTAAGTTCTAACGTAAGAATAAATTCAGGTAGCACTATTGAGGTCTAAGCACTGTATGGACCCCATGACTTACAGAAAAGTGGCTTCATACATTCATTAAAAATATATATACGAGAATGTTCGAATATTAAAAATCATTACATAGTTGGTGACTTTAATATTCACTCGATTAATTTATATAATATTAGCCAGGAGTTTCTAAATATTTGTTTAGAGAATAAATGTACCCCTTGCTTCCAACCAGTAACAAGACCGTCTGATAGACACTTAAGTGGTACCCTCATCAAAAATATTTTTGCAAATAGTAAAAATATTGAGCAAAAGTCATATAAATTACACTACGCAATTGCAGATCACCTTCCATTTATAATAAGTCTAGATAAAATAACCTTAAAGCAAGATCATAATATAAATAAATCATACATTAACTACAACAAACTAATTAAAGTAGCAGATAAAATTAACTAGACTGCAATCTTGTATGTGCAAGACCCTGAACTAGCAATAAATACACTAATAACTAAAATAAGAAACTGTATAAAAACTGTCACAACGCAAACCAGAAGAAAAACAAATTTTAATGAACCTAGAAAAAATGGAACACCAACTAAAAAATGTATCATTTTGACTGAAATCAGACAATCATTGTATAGTGTATGGAGACAACATCCAACTAACGTAGTACTAAAAAACAAGTACAAAAACTATACAAATTTTAGAAAAATGTATCAGAGAAGCGAAAAGTAACTGAAAAACGTGAAGTTAATCCAAACAGCTAAAATCCAAAAGGTCTGTGGAGAATTATAAATCCTAAGTTAAACAGAAATAAAAAACAGAATAGTACTCTTACAATAAAAGTTATAAATCAAAATGATCAAACGATAACCGATCCATCAGAAATATCATTAAACAGTTACTTCAGTCATATTGGAGTGGAACTTAGTAATAAAATTGCTCTACCGGCAAATGAGAGAATAGTCTTACCTTCCCAATAACTGTAACTCTATCTTTTTAAATCCAACCAACAGAGATGAAGTTGCAGTAATAATAAAAAACTTGAAAAACAAAGCTGGAGAGGTGGATCTCATAAATATCAAGACTTTAAAAACTTTATCCAAATATATAATAGACTCCTTTACCCACATCTTAAATCTCTGCATAGAAACATCGATTTTGCCACAATGTCTATAGGAAGCCGAAATATCACCAATATTGAAGACATGAAAAAAGCAGAGCTCGTCTAATTATAGACCGATTTCTTTTTATTCTTAAACCTTTACTTTTTATGCTGTATGTAAATGATCTACTAGAAAGCACGCCGAAAGATTCTATTCTATCGTATGCAGGCGACACGGTTATTCTTTCGTCAGAGAATACTTGGATAACTGCTCAACATAAAATGAATGCACATTTTTAAAAAAGTTGCCTTCTCGCTTGCATTAAATAGATTATTATTGGATATAGAAAAAAACGTGTATATAATCTTTGTAAGCTATGTTGATAGTGTTTCCAACAATCTAGATATAAAAATAGGTTTTATAACAGTTAAACAGAATAAGTAGTTGTAAATATCTGGAAGTAATATTTGACTTTAATATAAAATGGGACAAACATATTCAGAATATCACACCAAAACCTAAATACCTAGTTTTCATCTTCACGAATATTTCGAAAATAGTGCAGTCAAAAACTTTAATAATCAAATATTATGCCTTTTCAACAGTTATATCAACTATGGTATAGGGAGGTGCATATAAAAATAATTTAAATTTGCTACAAAACTTAAAGAATAGAATTCTAAAAATTATCAATGAAAACATCTTTGTAACACAAGATTACCCGTTAAATCTTGAGCAGTTATTTATCGATAACTCATCGTTGCGCCATTATGGTGAGTTGAAAAACAAATACATAGATTCAGTTAGCATAACTAGAAAAAAGAGTCTACAGATGCCAAAAATATATAAAACTATAAGCAACAAAAGCTATATTATGGCATTAAGAAGATACCACGTACAAAAGATCTTAAAACTATGTCTATCAACACAAATATTATGAAGATTAAACTAAAAAATTGGATAACATCTTGTCACTATTAAACAAAAATAACTAGAAGTCACTAATCTAATGTAATAAAGTGCAATAACACAAAGATATGTATTTTGAAACAAGTGCTCTGAAACTCTATATTCAATTATACAGGGCTATGAGTATGAATGTATTTTATATACTCGACAAGTAAGAAACATGCAAACCGCAAAATAACTCTACAGAGTTATGAAATTAACTCTACAGAGTTATAATTTAAGTAAGCCAGGCCTATGTATAGGTAATGGTATCACCTCTATAGGAATTTCACAGATGTCAATTTGTTTTTTGAAATTGGCAAATAAAAAAAAATAAATCATTTTTTTTCCAAGTTTTATTATTTAATATTAAACTTAATTTAATATTATTAATATTGTACACAATTTAAAATGTACAACCTCTCTCCCACTCAGTAACGAAAAAGGACCTTTTATGCGCTCGTTGGAAAAACTACGATGTGGGACATGGGAAGAAACGCTATTTCAGACTCGAGTGAGGGGTTTTCAGCACTCGTCTCCGTCTTGGGAGCATTTGGCTTTCTCGATTCCAATTCGGGCTGAACACCTCACCCTTGCTAGAAATAGCTTATTTTCTCCCCTTGTTGCACAATGATCTATTATAGCACCGCGTCACCTGAGTCTATTATGTCACCGGTAGACGCAACATGGCGGACTTAGGGCAGGCAGATGCTATAAAAAAGTATGCGAAACTTGAAACTCAAGTTGGCATTTTATTACACGGCGCTGAGGTAATAACGTGCTACTTATGTCGTATGTATCGTAATGTACTACTAAAATTGTGAAAAATATAGATCTCAGAAAAACAAATAATCAGCTTGATTTGAACAGGTTTTTATCAAAATTAAATACTAGTATTTAATAGAATTTATGAAACATATAAGTCGATCACCGCACTGGTTTGTGGACTGCGATACTCATTTTTTCAAGCTTTTTTGTCCGTAACTCGAAGGATGACCGTGCGTAAGTGCGTACGAGTATCGTACATTGTTTCTTCAAAAATTCGCTCATAGTTTTTGCAAACGAGGTTTCGTGTTCAATGTGCCTTTTTCCTGTAAGCTTTTTAGTGGGGTATACAATTCTTTTTCCAAATGGCGTGCGCAAAAAATACCTTTTGCCCACACGCTAACGGACGCGAAAGAATGCATTATTTTAGCATAAGAAAAGCGAAGATTTCTTTTTGAAACAGTGTATGGGAAATACATTTTCCGCCCTTTCGCGACGGGACTTCCGTCGGCCAAAAAGAAAAACTTTTTACACAGGCAGATATTACCATTATTTATGGCCATTGTATGAATTTTGAAAGAGAAAAGTGAGAGAGAGAGAGAGAGAGAGAGAGAGAGAGAGAGAAAGATTACCTATGATTAAAATAAATTTGTATATTTACTTTCACGTAAATATATCTTATTTGAGATTATGGTAATTTTTCGACTATATATGATCATTAGTTGATTGCTTAGGAACTATTTCCAGCACCTTTAGTATTTACCTACTCATAAAGATAAATAATATTACTTCATACTGTGGGATTAAGAGATGTGCGTGGGGTATACGCGTGCATGTAATGTGTGTATTTGTATTTATGTGCGAGTAAGTGTATCTGCATGTATATGCTGTGTGCTAGCAACTATGCCTGTGTATGTGAGAGGGACGCAAAGCATGCGTGCTTCCTGCGAGAAGTGAACATCACGCAAAATGAGACGCGGCAAGCGATAGAGCGGAAGAGAGACAAAGCAGATCTACGCTTAGGCCTCTGGGCCCAAGCCAAGAGAGAGAGAGAGAGAGAGAGAGAGACGCAGACAATCTCATAGAGTGCAGTGTGCGAGATAATTCAGACTTTTATCTTTTTGATTTCATAATAGTATGTCCTCCTAGCTTTCACTTTTTTTCGTAACAGTCGCTTTTTTCTCGACTCACTCCCCGGTCACAATGTGTATCTAACAAGCCTATAAAAATATTCACTTCAAAAATGCTAAAATTGTACCTATATATAAATCTGGAGAAAAACACAATGTATCTGACTATAAGCCAATTGTTAAAGCGTAAGAATTTTACAGTACAAATAGTTTGTTATAGCACAGATATATAGCAGAGACCCAGCGCGAATACAAGGACCAACAGAGTCGTTTGAAAAACGAAGGATTATGATAAGCAGATGTTCCTACTGGCACTGGAAGAATTGCAACTCTCGTGGACGGCGAACAGCAAGGCGGAACAGGTGATGGGTAATATCACACGAGCCTGTGACGCGGCCATGCCGAGAAGAGTGCCTAATTGTAGACGACCACCAGTATATTGATGGGACAAAGAGGTTGAGAGTACGCGCAGCGAGTGTCACCGGACCAGAAGAAGAGAACAACGGGCAAGAAAGAAATACTATAAAACCGGAAGAGGTCAGGAAATAGTAGATGCGCGGACAAGAAATGAAGGACGCTAAGAGGAAGCTTAAGAAGACAATCCGGAAAACAAGCAACGGTGCCTTAAAGAACTACAGGATAAGGTCGGACAGGACCCTTAGGGTCGACCTTACAAAATAGTAATGAAGAAGATTAAAGGAAGCTACGTACCCCCTCCAAAATGCCCGGAACTATTACACCGGGTAGTGGCCACACTGTTCCCCAGGCAACTGGAAGTGCCAAGTGTCATCGAAAGAGGTGCGAATGAAGAGACGGTTCCACCGATCACGATTAAGGAATTGTTAGCTGCCTGCAGAAGGGTAGGAAACAACAAGGCCCTAGGGCCGGATAACATTCCCAATATTGCATTGAAGCATGCCACCCATGCTTATCCAGAGGTCTTCGTAGACTTGTACAATGCATGTCTAGAAGAAGGAACATTCCCCACAAACTGGAAAAAACAGCGTCTCGTGCTACTGCCAAAAGGAAAGAAGTCACCCCAGGATTCCTTATCATACAGACCGCTCTGCATATTGGACACCCCGGGTAAGATCCTGGAACGCATAATCTACGTCAGAATGGATCATTTTATAGAAGGAAAAGGTGGATTAGCGGAACACCAATATGGCTTTAGGAAGAATCATTCAACCCTGGACGCAGTTAGCCTAGTGCTGCGCAAACAGCGATAGCCTAGTGCTGCGCAAACAGCGATAGCCTAGTGCTGCGCAAACAGCGATAGCCTAGTGCTGCGCAAACAGCGATAGAGGGGAAAAGATGGAAGGGAGGGAAAAAGAAGTACTGCGCCATAGTTACATTGGATGTCAAAAATGCATTCAATTCGGCCAAATGGAGTGAAATATACGAAGCATTCCGGAAACAGGATGTGCCCTTATATATAAGAAGAATGATGTCCGACTATTTGAAGGACAGAATCCTATTATATGACCCGGAGGACGGTACCAAGACCTATAAAGTTACAGAAGGCGTACCCCAAGGGTCAGTGCTCGACCCACCGACGTGGAACATCATGTACGATGGGATACTAAGACTACAATTATCTGAAGGAGCAACAGTCGTGGGCTTCGCTGACGACATAGCAGTAGTGGTAGTAGCGAAACATAAAGAAGAGGTAACAGAAATAGCGGAAGAGGCGACTTGTATAATACACGAATGGCTAACGGAGACGGGTCTGGAACTAGCCAGCCACAAAACGGAACTTATTCTTATCTCTAGTAGGAAGAAGATGGAGGAAATTAAACTGACGGTAGATGGGCATGAGATAGCTTCTCAACCAACCATCAAGTACTTAGGCATCACCATCAATGCAAGACTAACTTTCAAACAACATCTAGAAATAGTCAGCGATAAAGCAAAAGTCGGCGCTGCTCTATCACGATTGATGCCAAATGTAGGAGGCCCAACTCAGAAGCGAAGGTTACTCTTAGCTAGTGTAACTACATAGATTATGCTATATGGAGCCCCGATATGGGCAGATG
Source organism: Nasonia vitripennis (assembly GCF_009193385.2). NCBI lineage: Eukaryota > Metazoa > Arthropoda > Insecta > Hymenoptera > Pteromalidae > Nasonia > Nasonia vitripennis. The sequence goes on from NW_022279655.1 coordinate 240,150, forward strand.
CGATGTGGGTGAAATCGTATGCCCGAATGCTAACCACTTTTTCTATAATTTTATAGAAAAAGTTTTATAAGCATATTATTGATTTTTTTTATCAATTTTTGATTAATTTTAACACAATTATCATGTAACTTTTTTTCTATGAAATTTAAACCAAATCCCCTTATTCATACCATAACTAATGTACTTTTAAACTATATCCTGGAGTTTGAGCTCATTTGAGCCATTCGTTTCTTTGGAATCTTACGGTCAGTGAATTATGGACCATCAAAATAAAGGTAATTATGTCTAAGAATAGTAAAAAAAATTGGTTTATTTATATAAGTATTTATAAATTTTTAATGAAAAATTTTGATTTTAATTTCAAATGTGGTGTGTCCCCTTAAACTAGAAAAAAAAACTAAAAACTAGGTAGTTTAAATAGGAAAAAATTTTTAACATTTTATATGGCTGAAAATTGCTGGTAACTACCCATTTTTAATAAGATAGAATTACGCTTCATATAGGTATTGATAATTCGATAAGTTCGATAAGTTTTAGTGATATCTTTGGTAGAAACGTATCCAATTTATTTGCTATTACTTGGCTAAATTCGCAAAGCATTCTTATCTCTTTGAGTACCTGTTTGCCAATAAAACATTCGCCACAAATTTTAGCATTTATTGCCCGATAGCCTAAACGCCATCCATTTAAAAGACATTGTCATAAGGTACAAAGTTATTCTCTATCCAGATCAATTCCTTACACATTAAACTAGGCATAGTCTCATGGGCAGAAGTGTACATGAGGGACTTAAGCGTGAGTAGATTTAACACGTTAATCCAAAAACTAAATTTACGTCATAAAGCACAAGCTTAAATATTTACAGGAATGTAAGTAACAACGTCTTAATAAAAATGGCAAAAAATATATTTTAACTTACGTCACAAGGTAAACTTCTGCCTTTTCGCCTATAGCTTCTTCTAGGCCCCAATATGCTCCAATAAAATTAGCAAAAATGTAGGTTGCGGATAAATGCAAAAAAGTAAACCATAAAAACGCGGATCTCAAAAAATTCAATTTTACTCTCGGTATTTGGTATCTTAGATACGCGACTTTAGGACTGTAGGAATGTAGGTAACGACGTTCTCGATAAATAAACAAATTAGCAGAAGCGGATGTTAGGAACAAGATGGTAACAGAGGTACTGAAAGTGGCAAAAAACATATTTCAACTTACGTCACATGATAAACTTTTGTCTTTTTTCCTATAGCTTTTTCAAAACGCCAATATGCGACAAATAATAGACAGAAGTGTAGGTTGCAAATAAGTCCTGCGACAGAAGGTTTTCCTTGGCAAGCTCACCTTTTTTGGCCAACAATAATAATTTCGTTTTGCAATTATTAACGCGAGTGTTCATTTATTTGCTTGTGTGAGCGAGAGATCAACGAGGGCATCGGAGCAGCACCGGCGCCAGCTGAAGCAGACTCTGCGGCCCAGACCCGACTTCGACTAGCCGAGTCCTTCCACCATTTTCGATCCAAGCGTCGCTGGCCGACGCCACGCCGAAGCAGCGCGCACTGAATTTAGAACTCTACTTGAAATGGGCATCGTCCACATTTCTGACAGTTCCTGGGCCAGTGCGTTACGTTTAGTCAAGAAAGCCGACGGCTCTTATCGTATTACTGGCGATTATCTCTAGGCGCTGCAGCGCCGACTGCCGATTACATATCATACGGGCCAGTCATTAGTTCGGTTCGCCGCTGATTCCCTAGCTGCTACGCGAACGTCTCCCGCTCTCTCTCCCTACACACTCTTTAGACGTTTGCAGACGTCTTCACTCTCCTCACTTCATACTTCTTCTCTTTCTCATTATCTGCGCACGCATTTTATATGATTCAAATCGAATGGTAGCGGTCCGTTACAATATGGACAAGATGAACTAAAACAACAATTATTGAGGGCTAGGTTTATAGCAAATGTGTGGACAGATGCGACAAAAAAATTGCTAGTGATTTAAATCCTGTAAACCATGGTTGGGTTATTGATGACAATAAATATGACTTTCTATGATTTACGGGAGCCCAATTTCCGGGTAAAATTTGAGATGTTATCGTAGGAGATGATGATACAGAAGTGGAAGAAAATATATCATGTGAATGCTAAAAATTGGAAAATAATTAAGTTCGCGAAATCAAGGAGCGCAATTGCCGCGCTGGCGAGTAAAGTATACGCATCCCTATTATAAGTTGCTATATAATTATCCAAACGCATTTATATAATTATTTTTGCACCTATGCCCGTTCTATCGCTATCGACTTGAAAGCTATTTACCTAATCTCTCTAGAGAAAAAATATTTATTTTAAAAGATTACTTTATAAGCGAAATATTGCAAGTTGAATTTTCGCTTATTATATTTTTTTTCGCTGGTCTTCATCATTCTCTCCTGTCGTCCGATCAAGTGGCTTTCGGTCATGGAAGACGCGAAAATTTAAATGGCCGAAAAATTGAAGTAATAAACCATAGATTTTTTGAGTAGTTAGATATAATGCGGTTATTTGCCTTCGATTTGTGAGAACATCCACAAACGTTGTTAACTAAGTTTATCAATTACTTTTAAATAAATGCATCTTTGCATAACAAATATGCATTTTAGAAGTGCATTTCAAAAAAACAATAAATTAAAAATGTACGGCTACTTGCTACTCAGAAGTTTTGAGGTCGCTGAACACGAAAATCGCGACAGCAACGGTCTCCGAGGTACCTGCTGCCCAGGGTAGACAGTATCAACGTCGTCTCCAGGAATTATGTTGAGTATTAACTATTTTCACTGTTGATAATATATAATGTAACTATACATGTACTATACATGTATAGTCTCTATAAAAGTGATAAGATCTCCTATAAAAAACCTCTTTTTTCTAATACGGAAAGTACGCTCCGGTCACCCTGACTGCCCCTTTTCTATCCTTTTAGAATCATAGTCAGTAATCGTCTCTCTGAGGCATATTCAATCATATACTTTGAATCCATAGTTCAGAAGTTATTAGAAAAATTTTAAAAATATTAAAATTTTAAGTCGTATATTCCAATATTATATGGTTTTCATTATTTAATGGGCTGTTGAAGGAGCAGCCGAACGGTGTCGCCGCAACGTTCAAGTGGCGCTGCAGTCAGGTGGCCAAATCCAAATTGAATAACAAATACAACAGAACCGCATACTTAAGAAAAAAAATAGCTCTTTACCGCCCTTCCTTTTATCCTAAAGTTATTAACTCGTGCAAAACACGGTATTAAGTGCATACTATTAAGGCATGGTATTAAGGCAAAACTTTTTATATATTTTTTGATTGATGTTCTTTAGATCTTTAGTTATGTTTTTTTTTTGTTTTTTTTTACATGGCATTTGGAACTCGAAAGTTCATCGCCTCATCTACGCAAGCCTTCCACGCTGCCCTATCTTGTGTCAACCCCACCCAAGATGCACCTCTCCGATCGACACCCACCCGTCCTATTTCTACTAGATCCGCTTTTACGTTGTCCTCCCATCTACGTCTAGGTCTACCTAGAGGTCGCGTTACCATCGGCCTGCCCTTCATGACACGCGCTGCCGTACGGTCGTCTCCCATTCTCGCTACGTGCCCTGCCCATCCCAATCTGCGCGATTTTATTATTCTGTTAATATTTGGTGACGCGTACAGATTGTGTAACTCATCATTGTGTAGTCTCCTCCATTCCCCGGTTTCCTCATCTTTCTACGGCCCGTATATTTTTCGCAAGACTTTATTTTCAAATAGCCTAAAACGGTTGTCCGCCTACTTAGTGAGAGCCCACGTTTCGCACCGGTACAGAACCACCGGCAGTATTATTGTCCTGTATATTCTTATTTTAACGTTTTTAGACAACAGCCTCGACTAAAGTAAATTACTCACGGCGTAGAAGCAAGCATTACCCGAATGGAGTCTCTTATTTATTTCGACATTAATCTCGTTTCTATCATTTATGGTCGTACCCAGATACCTGAATTCGCTAACCTTTTCAAAAGTAAAATTCCCAACTCTGAGATCTTCCTCCCCTCTGCAGATGCCTAGCTTATCCACAATCATGTACTTTGTTTTTGATTCACTCACTTCTAACCCTGTATACTCCACTGCTTTTATGAGGATTTCCGCGTTTCTTGCTACCGTTTCCCTACAATCCCCCAGTATATCCAAATCATCTGCGTATCCTAGTATCTGCGTTGTTCCATTAAGCGTTGCGCCCAGCTGGCTAACCTGCATTTTTCTAACGGCATACTCTAACGTTAAGTTGAACAGCACCGTAGAGAGCCCATCCCCTTGTTTTAAACCATCGCGTATCATGAAGGGTTCTGATACATTACCGCCTACTCGGACCTTTCCCGTGCTTCCGTTCAGACATATTTGAATTAATCTCACGAGTTTTTTCGGTACACCGAGAAGTACTAAAATTTGATACATTTTGCTTCGCTTAATAGAGTCGTACGCTTTTTTAAAATCTATAAATAGTTGGTGTATGGTTTCGCAAAATTCCCACTTTTTCTCTAACAACTGTCATATGGTAAACATTTGATAGCTCGTCGATCTGTTGCGCCGAAATCTGCACTGATAATCTCCTACTATATCTTCCGCGAATGGAGTGAGTCTAGCTTGTATTACGTTTGACAGAACTTTGTAGCACGTTGCTAAAAGTGAAATACCCCTATAGTTATTGCAGTCTGTCTTATCCCCCTTTTTAAAAATTGGTATAATGATAGATTTCTTCCAATTTTCGGGTATTGTTTCATTTTTCCAGATGGCACATACTAGTTTATAGATTTTGTGAGCTTGACGCCCCCATATTTGAGTAACTCAGCTGGTATAGTCATTTCCCGCGGCTTTGTTGTTTTTTAGTTTTTTAATCGCGGCCTCTATTTCTTGGTAGCTCGGTTCCTCCACGTGGGGTTCAGCAGTGTGAATTTCGTCCCCTAATTCTTCGCTATTTTCGTGCACGTTTAATAATTTATCGAAATAATTTTTCCACAGTGACAGTAATTCGTTGTCATTTGTTACGAGGTCCCCGTTTTCGTCCTTCATCAATTGCGCTCTACTCCTAAAACCCTTTCTGATGGCGTTAATCCCTCTGTACATTTCGCGGGGGTTATTTTCCTTACTGTTAGTTTCTATTCTCCTAATAAGATTCTTTTGATACTCCCGCTTCTTATTTCTGTAGATCGCGCTCGTCTGTTTCCTTACGTTAGAATAATCTTTTACGGTCCTATCGCTTCTATTTTGTAAGCTATCTAATTTAGCCTTTTTGCGCCTTTCAAACCAGAGTTCGCACTCTTCGTCAAACCATGGTTTGCTCTTTGGCTTTTTCTTTTTACCCAGTACTTTGTTCGCGGCCTCTTTTACCGTTTTTTCGATGTCCCCCCATAAGCTATTCGGTTCGTCATTCCCCTCCGGCGATGTGTTTGCTTCTTCAAGTGCCTGAAACCTGTTATTAATTTCTATCTGGTACCTAATTCGCTCTGTTCTATCTCGTAGTTTCTCAATATCGAAGCTTTCTACCTTGTTTGCTCGCTTACTATTTTGATTCGCTACTAGTCTAGCTCTTAATTTGGCTACTACTTGGAAGTGGTCCGAGTCGCTATCTGCCCCTCTGTAAGCCCTTACGTCAAGAACATTAGTATGACGTCTTTTTTCAATGAGGAAATGATCAATTTGGTTCTGTGTGGCCCCGTCCGGCGATGTCCACGTTGCCTTGTGTATGTTCTTGTGCTTAAAACACGTAGTTTTGATTATAAGATCTTTTGCCGCCGTGCAGGCTTTCCTTACCTATAGTAGGCCTAAACATTTCCTCCCTACCTATTTTAGCATTGAAATCGCCTAATACTATTCTTGTGTCGTAAGACGCGAACTGGTCGATTACCTGCTCTAAAGTTTCGTAATAGAGATCCTTAGCTTCTTCTTCTTTGTCCTCCGTAGGACAGTGTACATTAATAAATACATATCTATACCATTCTCCTTCGATAATGATGTACGAGAGCCTATCATTGACGGATTTGAAACTTTTAACCGAATGTATGATGCTTTTGCTTACGAGAAATCCAGTGCCTAGAGATCCCCCACTCCCGGCCCCATACAGGTACGTGAAGTTACCCGATGCTAGTACTCCGCAATCTGGCCACCGCGATTCCTGTATTGCTACCAAATCTAGATTGTACCTATCAGCTTCCTTTACGAGTTCTTTAAACGCACCTGCTCTGTATAGACTGCGAACATTCCAAGTTCCGACCCTTAAGTCCCTTTTGGTTCGGATTTGATTTTTTTGAGCCATGATGTTATGTTAAACCCGCGCGCTTCGGATCCTGTTCCGATCGCAGGTGAGTCCACCGTTCTAGAGGTGATAACCCCCATACCTCTCTAGAACTAAGTATGAGAGCTTTCCGACTTTGACGAGGACAGTGTCAATTCGTCGTCAGACACACTACGGTTTCATTCTTGCATCCTAACGCCCCCCTGCAAGGCAGCGCGCCTTCGCTGGCATCGTTACCGCGTAAGACCAGGTGACGAATCATTCTACACATCCCCTTTCGGAGCAGTTGTCATCGCTCCCGCATCCTCCTCGGCAGCAGGATTTTTGCCCATTTTTGTAATGTGTGATGAAAGAGATAGATTGAGAGATAAGAGTTAATGTGAAGTGTTTTTGTTGTTGTGGTGCTTGCGTAGTGTTTCTAGATGAATGCGTTCGACAGTGTGGGCTCATCACACCCACGCCTGTTCCTATCGGCTGTCCGCGGCTGCTTATTCAATTTATTTGCAGCTAACCTCTTTCTCAGGGGCTGTTCTTCTATCCGCAACCTAAGGACGCGCTGTGTAGTGGTGATAGGCACCCACCCGTCCGATCTGGACGACAACGCCCAAGACCCGCTTAGGGTAGCGGCATTGCAACAGGATTTTTAGTTATGTAATAACATTAATTTCTGTTAATTACGTTAAATACAGAAATTCGATGAGTGATTTATCAAGTAATTAATAGCGCAAAAACGTCTTTTGATAAATCACTTGATAAATCACTCAATAAATCACGTGATAAATCGAGTGATTTTTTGCGACAGGGAAGGGCAACCAGGACTATGCTGACCGTCTATCACACTTTCTGTTATAGGATGAAGCTGTAACTTCAGTATTGTCCCTTTTGCAATGTTTGGTTACGGTGTGGATAATTTTAAACGCAGCTACTCTATAAAATACAATGCATAACCTGAAGTCATTGTAAAATTTTATCATATGTTTTTATCATATAATAAAACATACAATAAAAACATGTGTTTATTTTTTAACTGGGTATGCACTCATGTTTGTTAGAGGATTAGGGACCCTACTTCAACGCTGACTAAAGCTTGAAGATGATCTCATTTGAGCTACTAAGGCTAAATCATCCAGGCCACAGCAAAAAATTGTTACTAACCTGGTCAGAATCGGGGCAGGATCCCAGCCAAGGCCTGAACAGAATTTTGCTATCCTGTTCAGCCCCTGATTTCATCTAATTCTATCTCGGGTCACTTTTTTTATCAAGTGGCACGATATCGCCGAGAAGGCAAGTGTGAGAAGCAGACGAAGCCGTGGCGCCCGCGCTACTATTTACTTCTATGTTAATGTTTGCGATTTTTATTATAATGAAATAAGGAGCTTTACTTTGTTGTCTCTAAGTTATATTGACTTATATCATATTTTATTATGCTTAACTATGATTTTCAACAAAAATATTGATAAAAAAAGCTACCTATTATACAATATACGAGTGTGCCATTCAAAAATGCGCAGATTTTTATTCTTTCATCAAAAAGTGTTAGGACCGTAGTAGTTATTCTAGCATTATGGCGAGCCCAAACATCGCTATAGTGCTGGGAGCTCGTCGAAGCGTTAGTGATGTCATCCTCGAGGAAAAGAGGGAGATGGGGCCTAGACATGCGTTTACTGCATCCACTCAATAGATCTTATCTGGCAGGAAGAATTTTTTTTTTGTGAGCAACCACTGTTCGCATTTACACAAAAAATACACCTGTGTGTGGATCTTATTTTTCTGAAATCTCTGAACGAATTTTCAATTTTTACACTTTCTTCTGTCTTAATAATGGTTCCAATACTGCTTCGAAATCTATTTCTATTTCCTCCTCCTCTACTGGTTCTTTGCTTTCTATTTCGGTAGGATTATCAGATAATCGTGTCTTCATCTTGCATGTAACTTCGAAAGCAGTACAAAATTTGGTCGTGAAATCACAGCTTTTTCTAACACTGGTTCTTGAGGTGTTGGCTCGTCAACGTTTTCTGTCAGTTGCTCATCCTTTGAAAGCATCTTCGAGACTGATGTGAAAAGTTATCTTCCCTGGTTATGGAAAGGCCGGCTGCTATCACGTATCATAACAGCCCGATGACTTTCCGTCTATGCGACATACCTTCACGTGAGTGTTGCGCTTTTTGTTACATATTTGAAATCTGCGCTTAGTGTCAGATAACAGAAGATAGATTCGTTACTAGAGACATGTGATATTTCACACGATCTGACAGAAAGACGATATTATACGACTGCTTTTTAATAACATTGTCGGAAACCAGACTTTTCCGCAGAATTAAATGAAATTCAATATTTTACTGCTATTGCATAACAAGTCAGAATTTTTAACGTCACTCTTCAAGCGAAACGTAAGCTTTCACGCAATAAGCAAAGTATCTATAACCTTAGCAAGAAGTAGTTGTTTGAATTTTTGCAGAATTTGATGAAATTTGAAGATTTAGCTTCTGCCACATTACATTGAAGAATTCCTCGTGTCAGACAACAAGGTTAGAATGAAATTAAATATGTTGCCAAAACATTTTCCAAGAATTTACCGTCGTTTGATTTTACTGACAATCCCCCCCCCCCCCCCCAACACTACAGCGAATAATGATAGAAGCAGCATATATATGGACAGTTTTTACCAGCGATTGGCCAGTGTGTTTTAGACTTAACAGACTACATCAGGGTGCGTCATAATGTTTCGAGCCACGCCGAGTCATTTAGTAAAAGTTTTGCGATCTGTTTTGCGTACCACAAACGCTCGCGAACCACACATTCGTAAAATGTGTGGGTCTGTGTGCAGCAGTGCTTAAGATCGTTTTTCTCTACACACTTTATGCAAAAAAATGCATTTTATACTGCTTAATTGTCGTATAGCAACAGTTCGGTACATGTTTAATATAGGCCTCTTTCACAACAAGGATGTGCTCTCCATAGTTGTACAGACTGTCAGAACGAAACCATCATCAAGACCCACTAGCTGCCGAGTTGATCAGACACCATTGTAAGTAGTCAAACTGTATCAACTATACAATTTATTTTTACAAAAAATAAATGAAATTTTTTACTCAAAGTAATAAATCAAATGCTGGACGATTACGAAGGCAATGATTTTATTAATCATTGTCAATACGTAAATGAAACATTGCCTAATTTATCGATACAGCAACAGCAGTATATTCGTAAGTATTGTATGTATTATGAATATTTGTTTTTTTTTTTCTAATTATTTATGGTACATTCCAATACTTTCGTTATAGAACTAGTCATCTTCAATTATCCCCGATATTGAACAAATTGATCGCCTCACCCCGGTTCATCTATACAGCATCAAAGTGATTGTAAGTATTTATAGATATTTTTCATAGACATTTTTTTGAAACTATTTATTTTAGATGCAGAACCTGGACCATCTTCAGCTATCCTCGATGCTAATCATCAAATCGACCAACAATCGCAAAGTAGGTATCGAATGAGTTGTATACGTGATGGTTTCTTAATTTTTGTATACAAGCTCATCTTAATACTTTAGTTTCAGAATCGACCACAACGGGGGCCGATTAGGAGATCAATGAAATGTACCAGGTTATTCTTAATTGTAAGTATTGAATGCGTTATAAAAAATAGCATAATGTGAATTTAAATGCGCATATCAATACTTCAAGATTTAGGACCGCCTATACCAAACAATTATGTAGCCTTAGAGAATGAAGTAAATGGGGCCGAGTTTAGCGATACGGATGCATCTTTCGAAGATGGTTCTAACGGTAGGATCACAGTCATAAATTATATATTTACAAATATATTACTCGAGAAATCAAAAAGTCCTTAATCTTACAAGTCATCTATTACAGCATGGTGAAGGATCAGAGCCCCGATTTATTGTAGAAAGAGAATCAGTACGTCATTATCATCGATTCGAAGGAAGAGAGATTCAATGTACTATTTCGCAACCACCACCAGACGTAAATGTTTATGATTGGTTGGAGAGATGTATGCGTAATCTCCATCGTCAGCTTTGCAATAGAGGTAGACCTGCTGATTTTATAGGTATAACGTTAAATTCGGAGCATTTCAAACATGGACCACTATGGCTTTCATTTAGACTGATCCAACATTTTCACGCTGAAGATCTTTAGAAAATGTTGTTAAACACTGCGCAAAGTGCAAACGATTTCAATATAACCGATAGATTATCAACTGTGCAGTGGTTGAGAGCGTGGCAGGAAGTGGTTGTGTAAAGCTGAGAAAACTGTAAATGAAAGATCTATCCTCTGTATAAGAAATGATGACAATCTATGCCTACCACGTAGTTTGGCTGCTGCTTATGCTTATGCAGTAAGAGGTCAAATACGTACAGGTAGCTTGCATGATTATTGGAACTGAATACGGAATAATGGAACATATTGGCTCGCTGAAGAACATAGATGTTCTAATAAATTTTACAAATGTATGACAATACCATCATGCGATATGACCGAAAATTCTAGGACATGCGCGGTTTGCAACATATCATTTTTCGGCAATTCTTGTTTTGAAAATCATCTAAGAAAAGGATTACACCGGCACACAAAATAAAAAAAGATGTCCGTACAAAAAATCAGACCCATGTATCCTTATGTTTTTCGAATCGCTGAATCCGAATCCGATGTCAGTTTGGCCCCATCACGTCAGGGTCAAGGTCAGTTCAAGGTCAAACTGAGAAGAAACGGTTCAAAAAAATTGAAATGCCATATATTTATGTTTTTTTGGTCGCTAAATCCGAATCCGGGGTCAGTTTGACCCGATCACGTTAGGGTCAAGGCCAGTTCAAGGTCAAACTGAGAAGAAACAGTTTAAACCGATAAAAATGTTATATAAAACTTTCCAAAAATGGACAAAAATACCAAAAATTGTAAAAAGTCTTATTCAAGAGATCACTTAATATCTTCCTTGTGTACAGAGCAAAGTTGCTTTCGTTTATATTTTTTTCTTATTTTTTTCCACTAGTTTAGTAACTGTCGATGTCTTTCTTTACTCCTTTTTTTCTCTTGTAACGAACTCTTTTTTCTTCAAATGACCTATGCAATGGGTTTCTTTTTCTCTTTTTGTTATTTGTTTTAATGTCTCTCTTCAGCGTCCAGCAAAAATCTGCCATCATGTTGACATTCCATCTTCCTTGGTATCGATTCTCCATTACACTTATATCTTGATGAAATCGTTCTCCCTGTTTTCACTGACGTCTCCTAGATTAAGACGAAAGTAATCAAGATGGGAATGTAAGAAATGCATTTTATAACTCATCAAGCAACCCAAATTTTTGAAATACTCCAACATTTGTGCAACTAGTTCCTGACAGTTCTCACTCTTTTTATTTCCTAAAAAGTTCTCACGAACAGTTTTGAAACTTTGCCATGCAGCTTTTTCTGTGTCGTTCATTTTTGTAATAAATGTTTCGTCTTCAAATAGAGTACGAATTTGAGGACCATCAAAAATACCTTCTTTTAATTTAGCATCACTTATTGCGGGAAACTTTTCTCCTAAATACTGGAAACAATCGCCATCTTTATCCAGAGCTTTGACGAACTGCTTCATGAGGCCAAGTTTGATATGAAGTGGTGGTAGCAGATAGTTTGATGGGTCAATCAATGGCGTACGTATAATGTTCCTCGATCCTGGTTCAAAATGTGTTCTAGTTGGCCATACTTTCTTAACCCATTAACGTCCAAAACAGAGAAATCGTAACTGTGTTTTCAACCGTAAATCTATCACATATTCCACGGATATATTCAAAGCAAACATACTTTTTCTGAAGTATTTTTTTCTCTACTTTCCATTTCTGGTATCAGAATTGCGTATTTTTCACTCAAAAATCCAATATGGCGACGTTTAAAAGAAAAAATGCAAAATTTCGATACTTTTTTTTTTAAATCCAATTTCTTGTTGTGTTAACGTTGAGGACGGAACTTTATTTTTCAACTATGAGTGCATAAATGAGTTGTACTTTAAATTCAGTTTGGTCCCGAATCCAGAAATTCAATATGGCGGCTAGAAAATGGTGCCTGAAGCGCAAAATTTTGCCCAAACTTTCACGAATTTTTTTCACGAATATAATGCATTCGACGAAAAAATCAATAAGAATAAAAAGTGCTTAGAATCAATCAAGGAATATGTCTAAATTTTTTCACTGAGTTTTGAGCAACTTTTTTATTTTTGCCAATTGGCAATTTATGACAAATTGGAAAATTTCATCGAATCGTCTCGAAAAAATCAGATATACTTCTTGGTCAATTCTAAGTACTTTTTATTCTCTAACTTTTTCTTATATAACGCTTTGTTTTTGAGTAAAAAATCAAAAACCTTAAAATTCTTAAGATTTTTTGAAATTCAAAAAAAAAATCAAAAACTTTAAAATGTTTTGTTCCATATGCACTTTTTGGTCAATTATGAGCAAATTTACTTCAAATTTGTGCCCGAGTATCTGTCACATTCCAGATGATATGATTTTCGCATTGAAAAATTCTCATTTCTTAGCCGTTGATGTACAACGTTTCCCGACACTTACCGCGTGGAGGTGAATGAGTCAAAGCATCTTGTCTTTTTTTTATCGTTTTATTTATTTTTTTTTCGCTTTTTATTAGAGTTTTATAAAACTATTATAAAGATGAAATGCATTAGGAAAAGGTATGTCTATTTTTGATTTTACTTCTTTGGAATATCTTTTCGAGGGTAACAGTGGTGTTACTCCAGATGCTGTAGAAATTATTGAAATCGGTTTAGAATCAATAATAGTAATTAAATTCATTCCGCTCTTCTGATCGTGCTTTGTGGCGTATGTGCCTCTTGTTGATTTTTTATCAATATAATTTTTTTCTTTTATCCTATTTTCTCTAATAGTACCAGTGGAACGTAAACCCATTTTTCTTAAATGTACAAAAAGGTCTAAGCTTGTGAAGTAATTGTCCATGTATAGATGGTAAAGGCCTACTTTACGAAAAGTTAGCGTTGAAAAAAAATTGTCAAGTAAGTTCATTACTACCCGACTTCCTAAAGCACATTTGGTTAATTTATCCCCAATAGTTGAATTCTTCCCACAGTATAGATCAAAATCTAATAAAAATCCATCTAATGTACATAGACCCCAAAATTTCAGACCGAATCTAATTGGTTTGCCGCGAATAAACTGTTTCATACTAGTTCTAGCGTAGCATTTGGCCATCATTTCATCTACAGATATCGCGGTTTGAAAGTACCCGAACAATTTTATGTTTCTACGAAACAGATTCATGACTTGACGAACTCGCCAAGCTTTATCATTGCAATCTTCATCCCCTGGTTTTGATAATTTCAACTTAGATTTTATATTTTCAAATGTACGGCGTCCCATAGCCGATTTCACTACATCACTAGATAAAAAGGGATCATTAGACCAATAATCTCTTTGACTTTTCCTTTTATTGAATGCTGAGAAAAGTATTATTCCTATAAATATATTCAAATCTGACATTGTTAGACTGCAATTATTCATCTTAGTTGATTCTATAATATAATTTTTAATTTCTTTGCAAAAAAATGTCTCAAATAGGTCAACTGGACTCATATTTTTAATGTCTTTCTTATGACTATCAGATAATAATATTTCATTTTCAACTTTGCAGGAATAACTTTTTTCTCCGTCGATCCATTTATAAATATACTCATTTTCCAATTTAGATTGATCATTCGTATAATTATTAGAAGTTTCTGCGTATGTACTCAGTAATAAGTTATCAATAGATTCAGAACCAGAATCTTCGTCACTCTGACCAGAACTGCCCGAATCATCTGGATTAGGTACCAAAATATTATGATCATCGTTATCATCAGAATAATCTTCTTCAGACTCTGATTGAGATCTTACATTTCTCCGGCGTTTTGGAGCCATTACAATTTTAAAACTTGAAAAGCTAAATACACAAGTAAAATATTAACGCTAATATTTAGAACACTAACAGTATAGTAGACAAAGAGTGAAAAAACTAAAGATTCTTCAAAATCGATTTATGAACATTCAATGATGATTCACTATTTTGAAATTCAGATAAAAACATTACAAAAGCTTTTGGCAAAATTCGGCAAATTGAATATAGTAATTAAATTCAGACTTTTTCGATTGAGAATTCAATATAGTTTATGAAACAATTCCAAAAGTTGCATAACTCAAATTTTTTAAGGTTTTTGATTTTTTACTCAAAAACAAAGTGTTATATAGAAAAAGTTAGAGAATAAAAAGTACTTAGAATTGACCAAGAAGTATATCTGAGAGTCTTTTTTCGAGACGATTCGATGAATTTTTGCAATTTGTCATAAATTGCCAATTGGCAAAAATAAAAAAGTTGCTCAAAACTCAGTGAAAAAATTTAGACATATTCCTTGATTGATCCTAAGCACTTTTTATTCTTATTGATTTTTTCGTCGAATGCATTATATTCGAGAAAAAAATTCGTGAAAGTTTGGGCAAAATTTTGCGCTTCAGGCGCGATTTTCTAGCCGCCATATTGAATTTCTGGATTCGGGACCAAACTGAATTTAAAGTACAACTCATTTATGCACTCATAGTTGAAAAATAAAGTTCCGTCCTCAACGTTAACACAACAAGAAATTGGATTTAAAAAAAAAAGTATCGAAATTTTGCATTTTTTCTTTTAAACGTCGCCATATTGGATTTTTGAGTGAAAAATACGCAATTCTGATACCAGAAATGGAAAGTAGAGAAAAAAATACTTCAGAAAAAGTATGTTTGCTTTGAATATATTCGTGGAATATGTGATAGATTTACGGTTGAAAACACAGTTACGATTTCTCTGTTTTGGACGTTAATGGGTTAACGTAGTGATTTACCCTGTCTCTACTATCCCATAAACACAAGAAGCAGGGATTTTTAGTAAAACCTTATTGTTGTCCATCTGTACAATATACCAACGAATTCTCTTCATCGTTTGTGAAAAATTTCCTAAATTCTTTTTCTCTATATCGATAAAAAGAAGCCGTTGTTCCTTTTGCTAACACGAGATGGATACCGATTGCTTGTGCCTGTAACCAGGCACCTCCACACGGTGACGGTGGGAAACAGAACCGTCGTTTCAAAACTGTTCGTGAGAACTTTTTACAATTTTTGGTATTTTTGTCCATTTTTGGAAAGTTTTATATAGCATTTTTATCGGTTTAAACTGTTTCTTCTCAGTTTGACCTTGAACTGGCCTTGACCCTAATGTGATGGGGCCAGACTGACCCCGGATTCGGATTCAGCGACCAAAATAACATAAATATATGGTATTTTCATTTTTTAACCGTTTATTCTCAATTTGACCTCGAACTGACCTTGACCCTGACGTGATCGGGTCAAACTGACCCCGGATTCGGATTTAGCGACCAAAAAAAACATAAATATATGGCATTTCAATTTTTTGAACCGATTCTTCTGAATTTGACCTCCAACTGACCTTGACCCTGACGTGATGGGGCCAAACTGACACCGGATTCGAATTCAGCGACTCGAAAAACATAAGGATACATGGGTCTGATTTTTTGTACAGACATCTTTTTTATTTTGTGTGCCGGTGTTATTTAACAAAAATATCATTGTCTGCAAGGAAATAAAATTTTGTCAATCTTGTTTTAAAACGATAGATCTAAACAAAGGTAAAGAGCTTGAATGTGGTGTATCTTTTTGCTCGACATGTAAATTAAACCTGTCAGTAAATCATATATGCTACGTACTGCCTTTAAAATCGCAAGAAACTTTAGAAGGAGTGTTATTTCTCTTCCATGATTTTGAGACTCAACGATCATCAGAGATGCTTGGAGACGAGAATAAAATAATCTATGTACCAAATTTATTCGTTATGCAACAATCGTGTACGTATTGTTTAGAGATTGACGACATATCTATCAGGTGTGATCAATGTGGTATTCGTGAACACGTGTTCAAACATACCCCTGTTAAACAATTTATCGATCTTGCATTAACATCAAGAGAGCAATTCAAAAAAGTAATTTGTATCGCTCACAACTCGCAAGGGTTTGATGCTCAATTTGTATCCAAAGATATTGTCAAAAAATACTACGAACAACGTGTCACGCCATCCGTGGTGATGAATGGTTTAAAAATAATTATAATAGAAATCTTAAATGTAAGATTTATAGATAGTTTGAACTATCTTCACATGCCTTTAAGTAGTTTACCAAAAGCTTATGGTTTACACGAAATTGAAAAGGGTATGTTCCCACATTTATTCGATACACCTGAAAATCAATCGTACGTGGGTCTACTTCTACCGTTAGATGCATACTCACCAGGTACAATGCATACGAAGGACAGAGAACGATTTTTTGAGTGATATAGCGAAAAAATATCAGAAGGATACATATTTAACTTTCAACAAGAGATTATTAAATATTGCAAACCAGATGTACAAATTTTACGATTAGCATGTCTAGCTTTTCAAAAAACTTTTATCAAATTTGGTGTAGACCCGTTTGTAGAGTGCATAACAATTGCATCGTCTTGAAGTCCAAAAAAAGTTTTTGAAAAAAATAAAATAGGTATCGTACCGCTACGAGGTTACCGAAAATGTTATACTTGGTCTGAAAAAGCTATACAATGGCTATATTGGATGAAGCGACGTGTCCTTAATCGTTTTATCGAACATGCGAGGCGATGCAGAGAGAAAAGACTTGCTAAAGGTATGATCGTAGATGGCTATAATGAACCTCAAGACGACAAAGATCATAGAGGTATAGTCTAAATTCATGGTTGTTTTTGCCACGGTTGTCCACGATGCTACAGAATAAATAGAGATTAATCTTTAATAAGTGGTGAGACAATGGACGATAGATATGAAAGAACGCGTGCTATCAGTGCCAGGATAAGATCAAGACATACAGACTCATTGAAAAGTGGGGATGCGATTTTAACGTCGAATTTTCGGAAAACGAAGAACTTCAACGTTTAATATGATAGAACACTGCAAGTATGAAGCGAAAACCATTAGATCCACGGAATGCGTTTTTTGGTGGTCGTACTGGAAACACTGACAAGTTATATGATCTCGGGTCGGGGATCGGATAAGAGCAAATATGTAGACGTATGCTCGCTATATCCGTACATCTGTAAACGTGGTAAATATCCTATAAGACACCCAAAAAAATACGTTGGGCAGGAAGAGTGCCAGACGCTTGTAGGTCCAAGTAATGACATTTCGAAAGTGGATGGTTTAATTGTTTGTGACGTATTAGCACCACGAAATTTTTATCATTCTGTATTACCCATGAGAATGCACGAAAAGCTGATATTTCCTAAGGCGAGAAAAAGGGAGGAGTTTTTGCCAAATATATAAACGAATTTTTGCACACAAGATCATGGCTTCAGGTTATCCTCCAGACTGCGTCACTGAAAACGATAAAAAAAGATATGTACAAGAAGTAAAAACGACTGAGAGTATAAGTTTAGACAAGGAAACAATATGTTTTAACGTTGGACTAAGATCGGTTGCAAAACTATGTTTAAATTTATTATGGGGAAAGTTCGGTCAACGTGAAAATATGACAAAGACAGAGATCGCGACAACACCGGAAAGGTTAATGGAATTACTCACGTGTGCAGAGATAGGAGTTAATGGGATTTTACCAATTAACGATGACACGCTGTACGCCAACAGGCGTTACAATGCTGAGGCTCTTACACCATCACCAACAACGAGCGTTGTTATTGCTGCATTTACGACAGCACAAGCACGTCTCAAGTTATTTGACTATCTCAATACTGTGGGGTCTCGTGCACTGTACTACAACACAGATTCTGTTTTTTACATCAGTAGAGACGGTGATGATGACTTACCGACTGGGTCACAGCTAAGTAGTCTAACGGATGAGTTGGTTGACAAAGTTGGTATTAGTACGTACATAACAACATTTTTATCTGGAGGCCCTAAGTTTTACGCCTACAAATAAAAAAACCCAAATGGGTAAGAAGGGTATGTATGTAGAGTTAAAGGTATTCTGCTAAACAATACAAATAGTCAACAAATAAATTTCGAAACGATTCATCAATTGATCACTACACCAAACACAAAAATAGTTCTATTAAATTCTGTCATTCATCGAACTGCTTTTCATGATGTTATATCACAAAAAGAAACAAAAATATGTAAACCTATGTACGGAAAGCGACGATTCATTGCAACATATAAGAGTTACCCATATGGGTACAAAGAAAGCGCGACAGCAACTGACGCTATTCAAGATGAATTAATTGGTTGATCGTTGAGCCAGCACTAAGATGATTGGACGGTTTTGTTGGTGGGGAGTTTTTTCATCATAATATAACGTGGTGGTGGTAGCGGCCAGATTTATATTTAAGCAGTAACGGCGAACTTAAGAAATCATCCTTATTTTACTAACAGTACAAGAAAGAGCTCTTGACGAGGCGGAGTAGAAACTTACGAGTCTTACTC
The DNA here is from genome assembly GCF_009193385.2 of Nasonia vitripennis. Lineage (NCBI taxonomy): Eukaryota > Metazoa > Arthropoda > Insecta > Hymenoptera > Pteromalidae > Nasonia > Nasonia vitripennis. The sequence goes on from NW_022279655.1 coordinate 258,939, forward strand.
TCATAGAATTTTTTTATTTCTTACACAGATGTTTATGCGTACTCACGCGATTACAGCGCTAACCTTAAAATCTAATTTTACATAAAACTTTTTAAATAAAGCTTGCAATGGAAATCGTTCTACGAAAGGAAATTATGATTGAACTTTTTGTTTTTCTAAAAGTTTGGGAATACAAAATACCCCTTGGAGGATTTGCGAAGCTTTTATGATGACATTCCCTTAACTTCGGATATATTTTAGATCTTTTCAATTTTTATCTTAGAGTATACGAGTAAACTGTACGAAGTTATAAATCTAACATATTTTAAGGTAAAAACAGCATAGAATTTTAAGGCTTACAGAAGCACGGGTAGCTGAGGCAGTAAGATAATGAATTGTGGCAATTTTTTTTTTTATTTCTTGCGGTTAATTTATTTGGATTATCAACAAATCTATTTTTCATAATTGTTTAGTAAGAACCAAATAACTTAATATTATAATTCTTATGAGTGATTTCTGACGTGATTTGTCACGCTAGCAATCACGCCAAATAGTCACGTGATAAATTACGTGATTTACCATGTGAGAATTCAAGTGATCTATAACGTGATTGATTATGTGATAAATCATGTGCTTTTACTTCATATATAATTACATACAGTCTTTTCACTTTTCTGTTTAATGGATAAAATTATTTAACACGTGCTGCACATAAGCGGGCAAGTGGGAAAAATTTTCAGTTATCGTGCAACCCAGAAAAGCGTGCTTTTTCAGTATTTGGTCTATCTCTCGGGATCGAATCAATGAAATCACTTATAATTTGTATAATTCTCTCTCTCTCTCTCTCTCTCTCTCTCTCTCTCTCTCTCTCTCTCTCTCTCTCTCTCTCTCTCTTTATCTCTCTTTTTCGCTCGCATAGCTATAATTTATTAACAGATGTTCAACAAAATATCGCGATGAAATAAACGCACATGCAAGACTAAAAATCTTGTTTTTTATGATTAATAAATAGAGAAAAAGAAAAAACGGGCATAGGTAGATTAAAATTCATTTTATAGAAGCTGAGATAGAAATGATGCAGTTTTCAGTTGAACAGGGGGAAAAGACAAATTCTTGAACCTGAATATTCTCGAAACTAACTGGTTTTGTAAACAGCCCAAAGAAAGGGATCATGGTGCTGCATAATGCTAAGTAAATCCAAAATTTGAACTTGATTATTACCTTTTTACTCCAGTTGTCGCATTTCATTGAAAAACGGCGTTTTTCAGTTTTTGGTGTTTTTCTACGGATCTGCCCCATGAAACGACTAATTATCTGTTAAAATTTAGAAAGGTTCGACATTTAGATTTTGAGTCAAAACGATTTCAATAAATAGCGCTTTATGGTTTATAATAAAAGAACGGGGGAAATTTTATTAGCTAGCGAATTACTTATGAAAAGCACTTATTCTCAATTCAACGGAAGATTCTACAAACAACTTTTTGTTACATCGTTACATCTTGTAACAAAAACTGACAAAGAAAACTACCAAGTCTTAGCTTTTTCACCATTTTAAATCGGCCAATTTCTACCAGGGAAATAAATATGCACAAATAAGTTACTAATAGACAATATCATAAGTAAAATGAAACAGGGATGGTAAGTTACTTAGTAAGTATCTTGAAAGTTATTCCTAATCGATCATTATATCACTTAACTTTAAGTTAGGTAAACCCTTTATTGAACAAAACAATTTTTTTACTTTATTATGATTAAATATGATAAACTTGACTTTGTTTTATTGATCTTAGTTCTTTTTTATTTGTAATTTTGTTGCTAGATTATTTATTTGCTAACATATTTAGTATGTAAATTATAGTTTCCTTTATTAACTTATTTATATTATTTTTATATTTAAAACTTGATTTTCTCCATTGATCTCATTGCTTTTTCAATCTATGGTCCCTGTTGAAAATAATGACGCCATTTTATGATGTCATTATATGACGTTAAATGTCGCCATTAGATGGCGTCATTTGTTGCTACAAATTGGAACCCTTTATGACGTCATTATTTTCAACAGGTTGTACTTCTAAATACTCATAAATACTTCAAAATTGATAAAATGTTTGCCTATATAGGTGCTAGTACGGAAAATGGGGCCAATGTCCAGGAAATTAATAATTTTTAATAACTTTACTAAACAAAAAATAATTAAAAAACAATATTTCTTTGGCGTTTGCTCCCATTTTCCGTACTACTGTCCGGATGGTAGCACCTACATAGGCAACCATTTCATCAATTTTGAAGTTATTAAGAGTATAAGTATTTAGAAGTACAACCTGTTGAAAATAATGACGTCATAAAATGACCGCATAAAACGTTCCAATTTGTAGCAACAAATGACGTCATCTAATGACGTCAGCCAATGACGTTATTATTTTCAACAGGATTATATTTATTACATTTGCTACAACATTTATTGACAATTAATTTTGACGAATAGAAGAATTGTTATAATAAATATGTATGAAATGCTACACGGTGGACATACATGATGATTTTTCAGATTACATTAAACTCGCCTGACCATTTACACTGAGAAAAATATATAGTGACCATTACCAGAATTTAACTATAAACTCTAGCAGTATAAGATATATACTGCTAGAGTAAGTTAAGATATATAGCATATATACAACAATATTTTATAGTAATTATTACTTATAAATTTAGAGTAACCATTTTTGAAAAAATCGGTTTGAAATCGATTATTTTTTACTATATCCGAATAGTAAAATTTACTTTATTCGAATAGTTAGTTTTACTATAACATATTAAGTATATATTAAATACTTAATAAATATTAAGTAGCTATTGCAATTTTTATAGTAAAAAATACTAAATCATTTAGTACGCTGTACTATGCTCTAATAGAAAATATAACTAGACAATTTATAGTAAACCTGACTATAAAAATTGTACCATCGATCTGACGAAAAAGGCCAAAAATTTTACTAAAATAATATAGTAACAATTACTAAAATATTGTTACATTTACTATAAATTTTGTGATTACTACCATATTTCAAATTACTATGGTGTATAGTAATCTCTACTATGTCTATTTTTCTCAGTGTACTTTTTTAAGTTAATTTTTTTTAGATTAAATTGTACAAGAGAGATTCTACCATAATATACAAGGTTCTGCCATACTATGTTATACCATCTAAACTGTGCTCAACATTTTTACCATCAAATTTTTCTCTGTGTATTACATTGTTGCTAATATCAAGAAATTAGTTGATCAATGGATGTAATTAAAAAGTAATAATATTTCTGCTTCTAGTTTCAGTTGCAAATATTCCCCAAATTATGTTTTTTTAACTGAAAAACTAATAAAAATTTGCGAATGAATAATGAGTAATAGTTGTTTTGAAGCTGTTAATAAAGCAATTTGATTTGAAAAACTAATATTGAGTCTGAATGTTGTTGCATTTTTAAACCTCTAACCTCAAGAAAATTAAATATTTGAAGCACGTGTTGGATTTGGCTAGTATGCTTGATTATTTGTTGTTCTGAGCTCAAGCTGTATGTAACTGTGCAACAAACTAATAATACACATTTGTATTTGATTATTATAATTAAATTTATAAATATACAAAAAACTTTGTCAAGTAAGTTAAAATGAATTTTGTAAATTGTTTATTATTGCAATTTTCAATGAGTTTGTGTTCTATTGAGTTTGTTGTATGTTGGAATATATTAAATTTAAACTTATTCTATAAAAACATAAGAATATACTTACTTATTTCTGTATATAACATAATAAAATTATATCATAAAATGATTTTTTTATGTGAAAATTATTTTAATTACTCTGTAAATTTATCAGTTTATTAAATTATTATCAAATAACTTTGTTCAGGAGCCATTATACATTTATAACACTGCGTGTCCTAAGTCCGCGTTTATGTCACGCCTATCCGTGACCTAAGTAGTCCTTTATTAGGCAGTGCTTTATCATCCGAGCTACGCTTGGAGGACTCAGTACAGGACTGCTTATGTCACGGATAGTTGTGGTATAGCGGACTTAGAGCAGGCAGATGCTATAAAATAGTATACGATACTTGTAACCTAAGTTGGTATTTTATTACACGGCGCTGCGGTATAGCCCTCACTAGGCTTGGGCACTAACTACGCGCCATGTGATAAAGTGCCACTTAGGTCACACATATCGTAATATACTATTACTTACTAGTACTAAAGTATTGATTTTATTGATTAGCATTATAATTATAATTATTCAGATATAGTAAGTATCAAACAATATAAAAAATTGGTTCAATAATTTGTATAGATGAAAGCTAATTGAATATTGATATTATTTGCCATGTATTTTAGGTGTATTATTTATAATTCATGCAATAACATGAAATCAAATGTAATAAGTATAGCTAACATTCCAGTTAATTTAGTGTTCCAAAATAGGCACATCAATCTGGGATAAGCTGGGAGAATGATATTCTATCAGATAGATATTGCGAGTCTAGACTTTTTCCTTAACATGATTTTTAAATCACGATAAATTTGCATTTTTCATCCCAAAAAATGAATCTTTGATCTATTGCCCATTCGTTTTAATACCAAATGTGATGTTCATTGGAGTATTTATTGTCATATTTAAAATTTGAAAAAAACTTGAAAACCCTGAAAATGCGTTCTTCAACCGATATCTCTACCTTAGTTGTTACTAGCTTTGTGCAAAAGCAAGCTGAAGTTCATTTGCCAACATTTCTAGGAGAAAAAAATATTAAAAAGTACACTTTCCCAATCTGTATAAGCTTAAAATACATAAGTGCATAAGTGCTAATAGAATAATTTTTTTTTCAACCATAACCCTGTTGAAAATATCTGGCTGGATATCCATGCGGATTATCCACGTGCATATCTACATGGATTGAAATGGATTCCACATGGATACCTACGTAGATAATTCACATAGATATCCAACTGGATAATTTAGAAAAAAGTAATATCATAAATACTTAAATCATAACACCAAAACTGGGGTTGTGAGCTCTAAAATCTGTATTATTTTAATAATAAAATTTTAATCAAATTATTAAAATATGAAATGATATTTTTAACAGGGAAGTATCACAAAATCTCATATGAGATCACATGTCAAAATCTTATGTATATTTGCAATTCAAAATTAATTACCTTTATGAAAAAAGTCATGCAGCCTGGCATGCATATTTCTTCATACTTTCTGCAGCTTCTGTTGTAGCGCTTGTGTAAACTTTTTGTGCCTGCTTATTCAGACTTATGTTTCAAATAGTAATAGTGTAAAATACATTTCAATTGAAAAAAAGTTGCCGTCTAGGTGCTACCCACGTGAAAATATTATATGAGATTTACATGAGATCTAATATATCTGAAATTCGTAATGAGATCTCATGTAAATTTCATTGACCTCTCTTAACGAATTTCAATTCTCACGCGGGTAAAATCTGGATGATAGCATCAGTGCTACCACCCATTAAATTTTTATTTTTATCCCTCTAACAATGTTATTAAAAAATAAAAATTTAATGGGATAAAAAACAAGAAATCAGATTCAGATGACACACTAGAAAATATGTTTACTAACATACTTAATAACTACTTTTTTAAATTTTTATCGAAAAATGTAATGTAATATTTTTAATAAGATTTTAGTTAAAATCTCATGCAAGATTTTGCAGTAGGGAAAAGCTAGTTGACAAATGATAAGTTCAGTTTTGTACAAAGTTAGTAATAAGAAACATAGATTATAATTTTTTATGTCATAGTGAGGAGCTGATTTTCTAGAAGTTAACAGCAAATAGCAGGTAAATTATTGTTGTTAGTGTGTGTGTGTGTGTCTATATATGAAATGAATAGGGGCTGATTAAATAAAGAGTTTCAAGTCTTTAAAATAAAATTACTATAAGTATAAAAAAATTTTAAATATCATTCAACCCATTGCAAATATGTATACTGGGGGTTGTGAATTCTATTTGTTACTTCTTTTTCTTACACCAAATACTTGACTTACAGATATTATTAAGTACATATATTTTAAGACTATCTAACAATAATTCTGCTATTAATTGTATCTGAACTGTTCTTCAATAAACGATACATTTGTAATGATGCTTGCCAATAATACTTCTAATTTTAATTGCATCTTAGTTGTTATTTATGAAATAACAAGAATTAATATTTGTTTGATCCAAGAGAACAAATGTATATTTGTTCATCAACTAGGAAATTATATTGAAAATGTACTAATCCTTCCTTAAAACATAAATGAGTGCTATTTTATATTAAGATTTTATATTACGATCTTATTCTCAATATTATTATTGAAAAAACAGGGGCATTTTAAAAATCAAGAATTACTGAAATACTTATTAGGAAATTCGAATCGGACCCAGGCCCAGGGGACACTACCATTGTGGTAGTGTCTCCCTGTATAAGTCCCGGACACAAAAAAAACATAGGAATAACAAGGAATAGCGAGGAACAGCGAAGGAACAGCGAGGAACAGCTCGCGCTAGAGTCTTTCTACAATAGGTTCAGTTCAGTTGTTCCGCTCGTTCAGTTCTGCTGTTCATTCGTGTCGTGTTCAAAACGTAGCAAAGAGGAGGTCTACTATCTGTATATTAGACATTCATGACTGTAAAATGGCTTATTAAATTAATTGAATTTTGTAATAAAATATGGCGCTTTTTCACTACGTTTATATTATAGTGCGATTAGAACTTAAAATGTACTATTTTAATTGGAACCTTTTATGACGTCATAAAAGGTTCCAATTTGTGACATTAAATAACGTCATTTAACGTCATTTATTGACGTCAGTCAATGACGTCATTATTTTCAACAGGGTTCTGTATCAAATTATTTTCCTACTATTAACAACAATTAAATAGAAAGACAGTTAACTGTCAAAAATAGAAGTTATTATTTAATATATTGCTTATTTTTGTATAAACTTACCGTAGCTTGTAGGTTATGTACACTAAAAAAAACCACAGCCGTTTCTGCTGTAGAACACGGCACTTTTAGCAAGTGTCGCCAACGTAGCGACTGTTCTATCTCGAGGATATAAAGGTTATGTATCACCTTTTAAATCATCAAAAATTTTGAGTGACTATTAGCAAATAAGTTACATGAACATTATCAATTTTGTTACTTATCAGTCTCATAATGGGCAAAAATTTTACATTTAAATTTGGAGTATCACTAATATGAAACCAGTCATAATTTTTCAAATTTTCATGATTTTTCAAAATTCTTCACATTTTTACAAATTTATATTGGCAACTCGAAAAATCGTTCTTTTATAGCAATATTTGTGCACAGTATTTCATGTTTTCTCACAATCGGGCATATAATATCTTCGCTCCCTACGAAGATTAGCACGTTTCGCGTCTTTGCCGCGAAGACTAGCACATTTCACGAAAACACTAGTGGTTCCGGGGCTTTATGTTTAAACAATAGATGATATTTACGAATGCCATAGTAGTACATAGTATTATTCACATGCAAAGAGTCAGCTAGTACAAAAATTATTAAATTATGATAAGTATTTCTCATACTGTGTCAAAATTGTAGAACAACAGTGCTAAAACATGAACATTTTGGACATTTGACACACTTATGGCACAGTTTGGTACAATTTGTCATACTGAAAATTTGGTACAGATTGACACAATGTTGGCACACAATGGCACAGTTTGGAACAGTTTTGGCATAGTTTGGCACAGAATTTTTTTTTCACTAGGAAAGTTGTTTAGAATTATTAAAATTAATAAAATTCATATAATGAAGGCCTAAATAGGTATTACCATCCGGATAATAACACCAAAACTCTGGTTGTGAACTCCAAAATTTTTATTTCACAATAATTTTACTTAAACAAAATTTTATACCGAATATTCAAATGTGTAGATTTGTGCCAAACTGTGCCAAACTGTACCGATCCCCGATAACATTATGTCGGCCGAATGACGGCACGGAGACTGCACGGAATGGGCCACGCGTGACGTCCAGGTACCCCTGCTCCGGGACACGGTAATGACGGCATTGTGCTCAGCACAATGCTGGCACGCAGTGCCAGCATCGTGCCGGCACTTAAATTAAGAAAAAAGAAAAAAATTATACCCGAGCGGGGATTGAACCCTGAACCTTTCAGTTAGCAGGCTGGCACTTTACCCCTCGACCACGAACACTTGTTACAAGTCATAGCTAATTGTGTCCTTATGTACTGCGAGCAGCTGTTGATGTTAATAAAGTTGCAAGTTATTGTAATAAACAATAACCAGAATTATTATCAACGCGATAACAACATCGATATTCGCCGCTTATTTCGTGTATAGGCGTGAAACCGGCAGGCTGCTATAAATTCGGTAGTTATAAAAGAGTCATCATAATAATATGATTAGTGAAAATTGATAACGAACAAAGTCCGGTGGATAAATAATAGCCCAAATTAACAAAATCAACAGCCTTAAAATATAATACATTGAAAAGCCTTATTTTGTGAATTGTGCGGCTGAAAATTTTCTAAGTTTAGCAGCCAACAAAGCCAGCATTCTGCGGGAATTTCGTTCCGACAGAATGCTGTCATGGCGAGCAGCACTCCCAGCAGGCATTCTGCTAGCACTCTGACAGCGCCAAATGTTAATAAATTTTGAACACGGGTCAACGGCACAATGCTGTCAGGTAGCTCCTCAAAATGTCGTCATAATGCTGCCATGAGTGCCAACACGGCGTGACCGCAAAATGCCGACATATCAAGGTTTTTTTAATTTTTTCATTCGGGGTATTACATATATACGAAGTTCTCAACCGATTCGTATTTACTATTTTGTTTTTCTTTTTCGTTAATGCGATTCGAACGTTCTTGGCGTATATTACCTCAATAATTTTATAAGGTCCAAAATACGGTTTTTCGAACTTTTTTGGTTTATGTCCTCGTAATAAATAGACATAATCACCTAATTTGAAATTGCGAGGGTTAAGGTGACGATCGTAGTATTTTTTCGAACGATTTTTAGATTGCACAAGGTTATCATAAACTAATCCGCGGAATCCTGTTAAACGCGTGACTAAATCTACAATATATCCATTGTACGTAGGCAATAAATCGCCTTCTCGTAAAGGATCGTTCGATGGTAGACGTGCAAGCTTTCCAAAGATAACTTCAAAGGGAGTATGCTTAGTACTTTCCTGTACACAGGTATTGTAATTTAGCATAGCTATTTCTAACCAATCGTCCCATTCATTGTCCTTGTCAGTGTACATTTTTAAAAATTCGCTTAGCGCATGATGTGAACGTTCTAAAGAGCCGTTGGATTGTGGATAAAAGGCAGTCATACGAATGCGTTTAATCTTAAATCTTTTAGCTATACGTCCCATTAATTTACTAAGGAAATTTTGTCCTTGATCAGTTAGTACAACTCGTGGTGCTCCGACAATGCATATAAAACGCTTTACAAAAGCATCGGCTATTGTAGAGGACAAGGTATTGACTAACGGAACAGCTAAACAATATTTGGACAGCTGATCTTGCATTGTCAATATATACTCAAATCCGTTTTTGGTTTTTGGCAAAGGACCTACTATGTCCATAGCAATTTTATCGAATACAGTGCCTGGAGTATCAGTGATGACCATTGGTTGCTTAGTTTTCAATCTTACTAACTTTTTCAGTTGACATTCCAAACACTGTTGTATCCGTCTTTGAATATCATCTTTTAGATTCTCCCAATAATAATTCTGACGGATTCGATTAAATGTTTTTGATACTCCGCGATGTCCACCTATGGGCGAATTGTGTAATTCTCCAAAGATTTCGTCACGTTTATCAATAGGTACATATTGTATGGTTCCTTTGCAAATGATGATTTTAATATCGGTATCAAAGAAAACAGATTTGATCTTAGATAATACTTCATTCCAATCAAGGTTTTCTATAAATTCACTACGAGCTATATTAATGATAGGTAAATTATTGTCTATAACAAAATCTTTAACTTGAAATAAGGTGTTAGTAATATTTTCCCTAATTTTAGATAAGGATTCTGATTCAGGTCCTCTAATACATAAGGATATAAAGTAATGGTTGTTAGTATTTCGTTTTTTACAATGTATAAAATTAATCTCTAATTTAGTTGATCTTTCAATTTTATTGGAGTCGATTAAAAGTTTAGCTCCTTCATCACAAGGTTTGCCTTCCGAAGTTACAAAACAAATAATCGTTTCCTTCTGAAAATTTAATAAATCCTTAGCTTCTACGATTTTACTCTTATTGTTAGTTTTATTAGTTTTAATAGTTAATTCACTTTTATCTAAAGTAGTTACAGAATTAGCGACAGTCATATCGACCGCGGGTACGCTTCCGTCCTCCTGAACATTCGAATAGCTCCTATTACTCGGTGCCCATTCAAGGTTCAAAGCCGGAGTTTCATTCGTACTTTTAGGTTTAATGGTCTTCGCGTTTTTCTCCGATTCTGCAATAATCTGGCTAATCTTATCTGTTAATGTTTTTATATTAGTATTGTTAGTTTCCTTAGAGTTAGTAATTTTCCTAGGACGACCTCTTTTCCTTTTAGGCTGAGGTTTTAACTTAGGATTAGTTTTATAATAAATTTGGGTTTTTGTCTTTATCGGTGTTTTAACGATTGATTTGTCAGTTGGCTGAGCAAGTTCATTTTCTAAACGTTTTTGTCTTCTCGTAATTACATGAACATCGACGGGTTCTATTGGATTACGGGAGAGAGCATCGGCGTTAAAATTTAATCTGCCTGGCTTATATAATATCTCATAATCGTATTCCGATAGTTTGAAACGCCATTTCAAAACACGAGTGTTTAAATCAGCGGTTCTAAACCATACTAATGGTTGATGATCAGTGATTATTGTTATTTTCTTTCCATAAATATAATCCTTAAATTGTTTCACACAATGTATCATGGCTAAAGCTTCCTTCTCGTATACTACGTAAGATAATTCGGGTCCTCGTAGTACGCGAGAAGTATAAGCGATAGGTCTGTCTTTACCGACCTTTCCTTGAGAGAGTACTCCTCCGACAGCTATTCCTGAAGCATCGCAGGTGATAATGAAAGGTTTTGAAAAGTCCGGATAACTTAAAATGGGTGGCTTACATAGAGCATCTCTTAGAGTAATAAATGCTTTTTCGCAATTGTCAGTCCAGATAAATTCTATATCTTTTTGTAACAAACACGTTAATGGCTTGGCTATTTTTGCAAAATTTTGAATAAATCTACGATAATAACCGAATAAACCTAGCATCTGTCTGATATTTTTCACATTTTTAGGACGAGGGATATTAGCTACTGCTTCTAATTTCCTAGGATCAGGTTTTAAACCATCCTTGCTAATAATATGCCCGAGGTAGCAAACTTCCTCTTTAAGAAATTCGCATTTCTTTAGGTTTAGTTTGAGGTTACGTTGTTCTAACCTTTCCATGAGTAAGTTCATTTTTTCCTCATGTTCTTCAAGCGTATTGGCAAAAATAATTATATCATCGATAAACGAATACAGAACCTTACCTTGTAGGCCTCTTAACGTATCGTCCATAAAACGTTGGAACGTCGCGGGTGCGTTACGTAAACCGAACGTCATTCGAACAAATTCGTAGTGTCCAAAAGGAGTTGAGAAGGCAGTTTTATGCGCATCGGCTGGATCTATTAAAATTTGGTGAAAACCGGAAGCTAAATCTACGACAGTATAGTACTTATAACCGCCAATAGCGTCAATTATTTGAGAAATCGCCGGTAATGGGTAAGCATCACTAATTGTAATTTCATTCAGCTTCCTAAAATCAGATACTAATCTATAGGTAACTACACCGTTGGCGTCTGCCTTTTTAGGGACGATCCAAATCGGCGAATTAAAATCCGATGTGGACGGTCGTATTATACCGTCATCAAGAAGTTTTTGCACTTGAAGAGTAATCTCATCTTTCAGTGAAAATGGGAACTTATACTGTCTAACATTTATAGGTACATCAGTAGTAGTAATTATCTTATGCTTGATATTAGTTGCCGAACCTAAATGTTGGCCTTCTAAGAGAAATCTATCTTTATATTTATTAATAATTTTAAGAACATGTGTCTTTTCAACACCCTGTAAATGATCTAACCTAAGTTTATCTAAAATTGACCCGGTATTTACATGAATGTTGATAACGCGAGCCGTAGGCAAGTCAAATGGATCGTATAACTCAACTTCCTTGTTATTAAATAAATCATAGCATTCATCTGATTCTTCCTTAGACGGAGCATCCAAGTGAAGGTCAGTGAATATTTCTTGTTGATTAATGAAAAAGATTTGTCGCTTTGGGCATCGTTTTTTATACATAGGCAAATTAGGATCTTCTCTTAATATAGCTATGCTGTTACTTGAATAATAATCCTCTAAATCGGTCATCTCTTCGAAATCGCTATAACTTTCTAAATCCGATAACATACGATATAAAGATTCAGTTGAGGGATTAGCTATTGTGCTAGAATCACCGCTTAACCCTAACTCCGAAATATTCTCTTCGCAATTAATGTATTTCCTTTGGAAAGTATCTGTCGAGGAAGTTTGATTTTCAGTTTTGTGGGAAAAATCTATATCGGACACACCGTATTTTCCGGCGCGTGGTGTAGGTGATTGTAATAATTTTTCCATTTCCGTAGCATTGGAGGAATTAAAATCAGATACGGTATGATCATAACGAATAGTGGCAAGTTTAGATCCGACTCGAAATTCATTATTTTTAAAATCGATTGTACAATGGGCTAAAAAGAAATAAGCGGCTCCTAGAACTCCTTCACATGGAATACCAAAGTCGTCGGGTACAATATGAAAAATAGTTTTCTCCCCGAAAATAGTTATTTCCGCAGTTCCTAACGTTTCTGTAAGTTCGTCACCGATTCCTTTTAAATACGCGAATTCAGAACGGTTAATTTCACAATATTCCGGTATTAAGAATGACTTCATAATATTAGCTTCGGAACCAGAATCTAACATTAATCTACCCCGTCGATACGTAGGTGGATTAACTGCATCAATAAATGGCAAAAGTGATTCTTTTCTATCAGATTTTATATTAATAATTCGACCGACTTCAGATTTTATTTGCGGATGGTTTCGTTTATAGAAGGTCATGACTTTATTATTTAAGGTAAAAATTCGTGAATTGAAATCTATTTTCGAGAACTGAGAAGCGCAACTCCTAAAAGACCATCGGTAGGTATTTGAAATTCATTAGGCACGACGATAAAAGTCACTTCTACTCCTAGCAGTAACCATTTATACGTACCTAACGACTTTGTGGACTAGGTCCTATACCTCGTAGACTTATTATTTCGTTTTTTTGAATTAACGATCTATCCCTAATAAACCCGATTTTTACCAGGTTGACTTCAGAGCCTGTATCTAACATAAATTTAATTATAGTATCTGTTGAAGGTATTAAAAATGATACAAACGGAATTAAACTATTAGGTTGACTTAGTTCAATTGAACTAACTCGTCTAACAGCTTGTTTATCTCGCTCATTTCGTTGGAACGCGACTATCTGGTTTGGGTCTCTGTCCCTGCGTTCTGTGGGTGAGACCCAGGCAAGTTTCCCGACTGATTGTTAAAATTTCGCTTACGACAAGTCTCAATTGTATGACCTTTGATTTTACAGTATGTACATTCTAAATGTAAATTTCGTTGCTTGCACGTAGCAGCAGTGTGGCCACGAGCATTACATGTTTGGCAGACTAAATTAAATCGAGCTTCTATTTGGCTTTGCCGATTCTGGTTGCACGTATTAGCGTTGTGTCCAGATAATCTGCAAATTTGACAGAAAGTATTAGTTGCTCCTGTCGTTGGTGTACGAGTGAGTTGAGCTATTCGGATTTTTAAAGAATAACAAGAGCTGGCTGGATGACCTACTCTCTGACAAATTTGACAAATAGTTTTAGGTCTATTTGCATAAATATTGTTAGAAGCAGTACATTCCTTGGCCGAATGACCGATTTTACTGCACAATTGGCATGTCTCAATTGTTTTACAATTACTGGCCGTGTGACCTTCCGTCTTACATAACTGACAAGTAAGTTTCATTGTCAGTATGATCTTTGCATGGGCTACGCAATTATCCAGAGTGTGCCCTTTTGTATTACAGAATTGGCATTCTTTTTCTTGCTCTGTCTCGCAATTACAACTCGTATCATCCAGACTTTTGCAAATTTTGCAGGTAAATACTTTCTTTTTAGTCCCCAAATTCGCGTCACCACGTCCACGTAAAGCTTGCTGGTTAGCTAACTTTCTTTCTATTGATATTGCTCTTTTTACGATGTCATTTACGTTTTCGTTGGCTATAACGTTTAAACGTTGCTCGATTTCGGCTTTTAATCCGCGTTTAAAACAATCGACGAGAGTGTTTTCTGTCGAAGTGCGAAAAGCCTCTACAACCGTTCCGGCGTTCTCTAACCGATGTGATTCGATTACGCGATTGCCTATGTCTTTGATTCTATTTGCGAAAGTTATCACACTCTCTCCGTCACGTTGATATTCATTACCCATGTCACCCAATAACTGAACAACTGTTTTCACGGGAGCGTAAATATTTTAAAGAAAACTTAATAATTCCTCTACCGCATTGAACGAAATATCAGTTATAGATTGACGCGCTTCTCCTTGTAAACGGCACCGAATTAATTTAGTCAGGTTGGGCTCAGCAGTGGCCTCAATCATTTCCTTTGCCTCTTTGCATCCGGTGGCAAATTGCAAAAAAGGTCTATTATCGCCATCAAAATCAGGGATGACTCGCAACGCATCTTTGATTGAAACTACCTGGTTAAACTGCAGGGCCGCAGTGCCAGGAGTGGCGTTAATTGTGCCTCCCGTCATATTGGCAGCGTTAATATTATTCGGCGTTATTATTTCAGGTTCTATTGCCGGAATTATTTCCTCCTCGTGGCTAGAATTTTCTACAGTCTCTCTATTAATAGGAGGGACAGTATTTTCGTTATCGCGCGCGATGCGATCTCGGGACGCGAAAGGGTCGTATGCAGCTAATTCTTCGGCTGTCAACTGGTCAATTTTTAACTCACGGGCTAGTTTCCTAGTATTAAGTCTATTATACATGAATTTTTCAATTTATTTTTATTCACCAGTTCAAATAACGATATAAAATATAGTACAGAGTAAAATAAATGAAATAATCTTTACTTACTTTTTTTTATGTTGTTGTTGACCCGCTGCTTGGGCTGTTAGTTTTGCACTCGTCGAGCTTTCTCGAGTAAAAGTAGAAATGAAATTTTCCTTTGATACGAATAAGGTGTCGGATTTTTAGTAATAAAAGAAACACGTAGTTCAAATGTCAGAGGTATATATTATAAAAATAAATGAGCGAACGGTGCGCGTACAAACTTATATAAATTCAAGGTGCGGACTGAGCACGTTTGAAAAAAATGTAATATATTCAATAAGCGGACTAAACGCGTAAACTTGTAACAATTTGAGAAGCGGACTAAGCGTGGTAAAATTTGTAAGTTATAAAGTTGCGGACTAAGCGCGTAATAAAAAAATGTAGATGCGGACTAAGCGCGTTTGAGAATTTTGTAAAATAAAAAGAAATGCAGACTAAGCGCGATTGTTGCCTCCGAACTGACTGAGAGCCGGGACCGAAGTCGTAATTGAATCAAAATGCGGACTGAGCGCGAATAGTTTGTTTACCGGGCGGGAGCCGGGACCGGAGTGATTTTTGAATTGCAACTCGAGGATACTCATAACCTTTGGCCCATCCCTCGATTTCCCTCCTCGAGAGATTTTCGGAGGATTTTCCAATGGAAAGAGAGTTTCCTCGAGGGACTCGAGTTTCCTCGAGAGTTTCCTCCTCCTACGCTTGGGTCTGGAGACCCCCTACTCTAACCAAATTTTCCGGGGGAGATACCAAAATAGATTCTCTGTCCCCGAGACAGATGGCGACGCTTGTGCCATTTACAGATGCAAAAATGAATATTTATAAAAGATTGTTTAAAATATAGTATTCATGGATTATTTTTATTATTGTTAGTAAAGATATTTGACTATTATCTTGATTCGCTAAAATTTTTATTTTCAAGTATAGATTTTTAAATAAATAATTATAAATTTTGTAATTTGATTATTTGTTTAATAATTACTCTTTAGAAAATACTGTTTAAACAATCTTGTATAAGTATTAGTCATAATATTTCCTATTATAAATGTTTATGTCTTGTAGATAATTTTTACAGGAAAATCACGTTCAACTATGCGCCGTTTTACCCGCACCTCCCCTTCTTTGTACAAAATGAATTGTTGAATAATCGTTAATGAACACGGGTAAAAATCTATTGCAATGCTCAGTCCGTTATACGCAACTTATCTTCTAACTTAGAAATAGCTTACAATAAAAATTATAACAAATAGTTGCGATTAATTTTACATATAATAATAATAATCATCATATTAATTACTAGAATTTTGTAGCGTTTGGATGAATTTTCAGTGTTTTGATTTTTCTGCATTTAACAATTGATATTATTTATTTATAATTTAATGTATGTTTAATAATTGATAATCCGGTATAACTTTCGTAGGGTAGGCTTTGGTTAGTTTTTTCTATATGTTCATATGCATACGTGTAAATAAACTAATTCTAACATTAAATCTTATTTAACTAAATAATTAGGATTTATTGACTGTACATAGTAATGTGTTGAAATAGTGCGATACACATTTCTTTTGTACTAAATTTTATTGTTAATTAATAACTATAGGTCAGTATTTTTTTTATTATTAGTTTTGTAGCTATTCAACAGTCTTAATTTAGATTAAAAATGACTTAAATTTTAGAGAGAAAATATTGACTAACTTAATATTTTAACAGGCAATATTAATTCTTAATATTTAAGCAACTATTTGTTTGTAAAATAAGAAAGATATGCAGTGTCGTTAAAAATAGTTTTTCCGTTATTCGGCCGGGGTACTTTAGCAAGCGGGGCCACAGTGTGCTGTCCGTTTCAAAAATCGCTCGACAACTCATTTTATGGGTTACGGCGATAATTTTTTTTCTGAGTATAGTAGGAAGAATGTACTACAAGGTATCACTGCGGAAAAATCGATATATGTAAACATAACCTATCAGAAGAAGCGATCCGATGATAAGTTCGCTCAGAATCAAGTATGTTAAGAAGAAAAAAGAGCTTTCAAAGCAAGTCCTAAACATGTTATTGTAAATATAATTGTAATGTGATGTAAAATATAAAAGCGTTATAAATTGTGAAGCGTTAAAATTATAATGGCTTTATTTAAAAAACATATGAATAGTTTATTGAATATTAAAATTTATTTTTCTTGTACATATTCAGCGGTTTTAAAATTGAAAAATAATTTTAGATTGAATTTTCCTCTCAATGCAGAATTGAATTTATATGTGTGAAAGTTTTGAAAGTTATGGGAAATTTTGCTCATCTGTTCTGTTACACTTATTTACCTCGTATTTATCAGCATGTCAATTGTACGAATCGTTAAAGATTTTAGGTTAACTCAGGTAAGAGATGTGTATGGCACATCTCTTACCTGAGTTAACCTAAAATCTTGTTGTTGGCAAACGTTTATATTTTTTTTATCCCTATCCGCTACTTATTTTTGAACTCATAGTGCTGGATTTTTGGTCAAAAACGTATACATTACAGAATGTTCTCATAAAAGTACTTTATTAGGTTATAAATCTGCAGAGCTAATTATCGCTGTCAAATAAAATTTCAAATATTTGAAGATGTTTAATTTGATAAATTTTCTCTGTATCACAAATCGTTCTATCATTTTATTTCACCTGACTGACTTTATGGTATTTGAAATAAGATTTTAAGGTTTTGGGGTCTATGGATTTTGTGGTTATGGGTTCTATGGGTTTTGTGGTTATGGGTTCTATGGATTTTGTGGTTCATGGGTTTTGGGATATACGCGTTTAGGGGTTTATGAGCATTGGGATCTATGGATTTTGAAGTTCATGAGTTTTGTGGTTTTGGAATTTATGGGTTTTGGGATTTTGGGGTTTATAGGTTTCGAGTTTTAGGGATTATGGGTTTTGGAGATTATAGGTTTTATAGGCTTATACTTAATTTGATTTAATTTATATATATATATATATATATATATATATATATATATATATCTCAAATGCAACATAACATTCTTAATATTAGGTTATTAGCGGGCCTGAAAGATGTAAGGAGTATGCATTCTTAATGATGGACACATTCCAGATCACTGTCTGCACTTCATTTCACCTTCACGGTAATTTATTTTTAACGAGAACTTTATTCTTATCGAGAAACATCAGAAACGCTTCCTCTGATAGGTTATGTTTACATATATCGATTTTTCCGCAGTGATACCTTGTAGTACATTCTTCCTACTATATTCAGAAAAAAAATTATCGCCCTAACCCATAAAATGAGTTGTCGAGCGATTTTTGAAACGGACAGCACGCGCGGGGGGTTGAGTGGTTTGAAGATTTATTTGAGAGGACAAGAGGAAAAAAAATATCGATTTTCTGTACACGTGCGCGGCTGTAGGCAGATAACATCTCCCGATTTCCGCCCCGCCCGAAATTTTCTCAGCGCTTCGGGTCGTAAAAGTTCGAGCGGTCGGGCCCTATCTGGATTTTTATAGCTTGCAGCTGGCTTTGTTAACTTATAGTTTTACGGAAAAATAAACTCAGTGACAATTTGAGATGCGCGTCTCCGAAGGAAACCAGCGACACTCGAGATTCCACTTGGTTTATTATCATGTTTACTAAGAAAAAGGTCTCTGGGAACGGAAAAGCCGAAAACCCAGAAACTTGTAGGTATATCGCGGAGAGATTACTTTTTTTTCGTAGGCAAACGGGATGTGCGTGCATATACAATCTAATGTATACACAGCTTATCGTTTCGTCTGTCGAGCATTTGATATTATTTTCAGTGAAAAATATTAAATTTCGGAAAAGGCGGCGACGTTACAGCAGCCTGCCAGTTTCGCGCCTTACACGAAATAAGCGGCGAATATAAATGTTGTTAAACGCGTTAATAATAATCTTGGTGATCCCGTGTCCCGGAGCAGGGGTACCTGGACGTCACGCGTGGCCCATTCCGAGCAGTCTCGGTGCCGTCATTCCGCCGACATCATGTTATCGGGGCGGGGAACTGTGCCAATATCGTGACGAACTGGGCCAATATCGAGCAAAACTGTGCCTATATCATTCCAAAATATGTCATTTTTTTTTTTACATGGCATTTGGAACTCGAAAGTTCATCGCCTCATCTACGCAAGCCTTCCACGCTGCCCTATAATGTGTCAGCCCCACCCAAGATGCACCTCTCCGATCGACACCCACCCGTCCTATTTCTACTAGATCCGCTTTTACGTTGTCCTCCCATCTACGTCTAGGTCTACCTAGAGGTCGCGTTACCATCGGCCTGCCCTTCATGACACGCGCTGCCGTACGGTCGTCTCCCATTCTTGCTACGTGCCCTGCCCATCCCAATCTGCGCGATTTTATTATTCTGTTAATATTTGGTGACGCGTACAGATTGTGTAACTCATCATTGTGTAGTCTCCTCCATTCCCCGGTTTCCTCATCTTTCTGCGGCCCGTATATTTTTCGCAAGACTTTATTTTCAAATACCCTAAAACGGTTGTCCGCCTGCTTAGTGAGAGCCCACGTTTCGCACCCGTACAGAACGACCAGCAGTATTATTGTCCTGTATATTCTTATTTTAACGTTTTTAGACAACAGCCTCGACTTAAGTAAATTACTCACGGCGTAGAAGCAAGCATTACCCGAATGGAGTCTCTTATTTATTTCGACATTAATTAGTTATAATATAGTCTTTTAAAAACGATACGATTACTTCGGATTAAACCTGACATTGCCGCATTATTTTCAGCGATTTCAAGGACATTAAAATAGATTAAATGGAATTGTTAGTGATAATGCGGATCGAAAACGATTAAAATTAATGCTAAAAATAAGCATTAATTACTATGCGATTAAAATGTATTAAAATTGATTCTTCTAAAATGATCAAGAGGATTAGAAGTATTAAGAACGATTAAAAATGTAATTAAAATTAATCAAATTTTATCGCTTTTAATCTTCAGCAATTAGCAGGGCAAAACTACAAGTGGCCACTCGCTGTTTTTACTGAACAGTGTCTACGGTGGCAAAACTTGCTAAAACTGCCGTGTTCTACATCAAAAAAGCTGTTTTTTTTCAGTGTGCACTTGATCGAGGCATATCGATACACAGCGCGAGTTGTTCCTCGCTGTTCCTTGCTATTTCTATGTTATTTCATATTCCTTTTTGAAGTGTCCAGGCCTTATAAGTTCTAAGTTTCCGACCTCTGTCTTTTCAACATTTAGTCCAGTAAAATTAGGTCTGAAATCGACTTGCGATGGATAGATGACAGCATTTTGGTTATTACGTAAATTAAGCTTGAAAAAGATGATCCTGAAATTTGCAGCTTCAAAGGTCGATGGGTTTCCTACTGAAAAAAACGCGCAAAAATCGTTTGAGGTTTTGGTCCAATTTCTCGTGCCATACATGGAAGAAATGACAGTAAAAAGTTTCTCGTGCGATTATGGTGCAATTATTGCGCGATGATCACGCGATAATAACGCGATTTATCTAAAATAAATTTTTAAATAGTGACAGTTGGTTTAAATATTGCGTGATCATCGCGCGATAACCCCGGGTGAGGGTGAAAATTTTGAAAAATAAATATTTGAAAGGCAAAAATTACGAATTGAATTATAACGAAAGGTAAAATTTTAAGTCCCAGAATATTGGAAAGGTATAATTTTGAAAACCTAAATTTGAAAATTCCTAAAAATATCGCTTTCGCAATATTTTAACTACAAATATCACCTTTCGCAATATTTCAATTCAACACTTTTGTTTTATAAATTTTTTCATTACAAAATCTCAGTTTATAAATTTTAAATTTCTAATCTTTACCCTTTCTCGTTTATATTTTTCAAAATTTTTACCCTCACCCCGATAATCCCGCGAGAAACTTTTTACTGACATTTTTTTCATGTACCACGCGATAATCGAGAAATTGGTTGAAAACTTTACGCGATTCTTGCACGACAAACGCGCGATTGTCGTGAGATTTTTTCCAGTAGGGTTCTATGCGAAAATGGTGTTCAAAATTTATTATTATTTTCATTTCTGAAAGGGAGATTGTAATATATAGTATAGAATTGAAGCTCTTACGGAGCCAATTCAGACCGTTATCAAAAAATTTCATTGGTGGGCCGTACAGTGGAAATAAGGAGCAACTTCAGAGAGTTCAACAACAACAAAATCAACGCGCGTGGCATTTCTAGTATGTACAAACCGATGGTTCTAAGATCCCACGTGGCGATTGCTGATTGTTCTATACTACACGGTCTCTCGTGGCTATCAATATTAAAGGTGGTCAATTGCTCTTGGTTAACGCTAGAAATTCCCCTCGGCGGTCCCTTTGGTACGGACGTCTCTTAACAGTCTGTTAACTGGGTTCTTATAGGGCTCTCCGGTATTTGCTATGCCAAAGGACAGATTTAGTACGCTCCCAGGGTGTTGGACAAATTTAGCACGTTCCAAAAACTAACATCAGCAAACACCGCCGCTTCACCAGAATCGCGGCACTGCTGTACTACCGATTTGTCTAACGCAAAAGGCACTGCGTGGATCAGCTCCAAAGTTTTTAAAGTCTCAGTGCCAATGTAAGTCCCTCGTTAAAAGAAAAAGATTGGAACGGATTGAAGTTGATTGTAACGGATTAGAACTTTTTCCTGGTTTCAATCCGTTTTAAACCATAACTGTAAATAAAAATGTAGTATTCAATCCGTGTCAATCTGTAACATACAAAAAATAAAAAAATAAACGTTACTAATCTGTTATATATATATATATATATATATATATGTCGTTATACATGATGATGACATGTATAACGGATTGTAACGGATTAAATAAATTTGGATTTACTGTTATGATTTGAAACGGATTGAATACATTTTGATTTACTGCTATGGTTTGAAACGGATTGAATAAATTATGATTCACTGTTATGGTTTGAAACGGATTATTACAATAATTAAAAAGTTATAATCCGTAACAATCCATATCCGTTACATCCAATTCATATCGACGTATATATGGACTGTAACGGATTATAACTTTTTAATTATTGTAATCATCCGTTTCAAACCATAACAGTAGTAAATCAAAATGTAGTATTCAATCCGTTAAAATACATTGTAATCCATATCAATTATATGAAACTATTAAAGGTGTGAAATTCGTTTAAATCCGTAACATACACAAACTAATTAGTTGCAAATTGATATTTATAAACATGAACTAATATAGATTTATTTTAAATTATACATTCTAGTACATTTAATGAAGAGTTTTAAAATAAACTTTACCAATCCGTATCAATCTGTTTAGGTTACCTAATCCATTTGAATCAATTTTAAGTTATAATCCGTTACGATATATCCATTATATACGTCGTTATATGTGATAACGTATATAGGTATTTATAACTTCAATGCTCTTCCGAAATAGTAGATAAAAGTTGACGAAAGTCACAAGATTTGTCACATTTAATTTTGTTCTTTTATTTAACCCCTACGAATTATTAACTTGAAACTTTCTAAAAATGATAGGTAGTCCATCTCATAAATCAATTTCAATCAGCGCCCTTAAGTTACAAATCCGCTTTATTAGATTTATTTTAAAACTATATGCGGGCTTTTCAAATGTCAATTGAAAAAGAAAATTTCGCGCTACAATATAACAGACAGAAAAATTTTTTATTTCACTCATAACAAACAACAAAAATCAAATCACAATGTACCACGATACAGTTGCCGTCCATTACTCCCTAAAATCGCAAGAGTTGAATTTTCACTTTTCAAAAGAGTGACTACCCGAATGACTCTTTAAAGAGTGATTATGAAAGATTTCTCAATCTTAAAAGTTAAAAATGACTAATTCAATGAAAAGAGTGATGGAAGTCACTCAAATCACAAGAGTGATATAGATTTTCGTTGAAAATCACTTTTCGAAAGAATGAAATGCGACTCTATGTCGAGTAAAAAAGAACGCTTTAAATAGCTGAAAGTTCGCGAAATTTCTTCGACTCGCTGCGTCCTCCCGAGCGTTAAGTACGAGGCTAGTTTGCATCAAGTGGAAACTGCTTGTACTGACCGGATGTCAGGCCAGTACATGCAGTTTCTATTACTATAAAAGAACAATAAGAATATCATTTGTCGAATGCAGCTGTGCAAGCACATTTTCCGACCCCTGTATTAGGAAATAACGTCCGATACACATGCGAAAAGTTGATTTTTAAAATTTTATAAATCGATAAAATTTAGTTGTCAATAATAGAATGACACTTTATTGTTTGTCGAATCACTATGAGTTTCTCACCTGAAATTTTCATGCCTAATATTTTAAAATCAAATTACTGCTCAGAATGCTTCAATGCATTTATTTTTTAATACGGTTTTACTATTTCAAAAATAATTTTCAATTATAACAAACTTTATAAGAATATTTTAGAAGTAAACATTATAGAGCAGTATATATCTAATAATAGAGATCTCATTTGAGATTAATCAATAGGGATTTATTTATTTATTATTACCAGAAGAAATTTACAAGGTATGTATTTCATACCTGGAAACCTGCAGAGGTAAATAAAATTACCTGTTCGCAGTCTGGTTACAAAGGAAAAAGAAAAATATAAACAAAACTTAAAATTAAAACTTAAAACTAAGATATATACATTTGGCATTAGCTTCTAATAACAAGTTTGTGTATTGCATACAGAAACAATTTTTTTTTTTTATTATTTTTCTAACAGTTGTATCGTATCCAGTCTTTTATGATTTTCTTTTGAGGGTATTTATTTATATTTAATACTTTTAGTCGATTAGGAAGCTCATTATATACATTAATTGCTTTCATATAGCTGTTCTTATTGCTGATTCTCTTATTTGTTTTTGGTATAATAATACTTCTATTCCTAGTAACACTATCTGATGCTAAGAATTTTTCTTTGAGATCATAGTAGTGTAGTTTAAGAGCTTCGAAAGCAAACAGTTGTCCTATATTTAATGGATTGTCTTGTAACAAAAAGTTATATACACATTTTAGAAAGACAGATACAGAGATCGGAAATAGAGATGAAACCTGAAAAGAAAGATAGATATGCAATTCGGGATCAAGATCGTGATAAAGAAAATAATTAGAGATGAAGAAAAAGAATCAGATTAAAAGTTTGAGATAGAATTACAATCAGATTTCGGGATATCGATGGCTTTCGTGATAGACTCAGGGATAAAAGTAGAGATGGAATGAGTAATAGGGATAAAGTATAAAATACAAAAGGCGTCCTTATAAAGTAAGAAATACGAAAGGCGTCCATACTTCCGAAGGTGCGCGTAAAAGTTTAGGTTACAGATAGAGATAAATTAGACCAATCAGAAGCTTGGGTAGCAATAAAGATAGAGCTACATATGTAGTGCTATCTTTATCGCTGGGTTTCTAAAAGGGTATAAAAATAAAACAACAAAAATTTCTGACATCAGCCGTCTTTGAGCAAGGACAGAGCTCCTCTTACGTTTAGGATATGGCTACAGTCCCTGTTTCACAGGGTACGCAGCGCAGTTTCAGGGAACGCTGCTGTCTGTTTCTTACAAGCAGAAATAGAAATCGCGACAGAGGTCAACATAAGTAAAGAAACAAAATCGAGAATAAAAATGCAATCTGTGAACAGAAAGATAGAGAAAGAGATAGGGATGATAAAGCAAAACGATCAAATGAAAAGCTCAAGATAGAAATACAACATAGATAGGAACAGAGTTGGTGTAAATTATAAGTATAAAATATTAAATTTAGATATAAAGTACAAGAGAAGGATAAAGAAAGAGAATGGGATAGATTTTGGAGTTGTTAATGGATAGTCAGAGAGACGAACAAAAAAGTAAAATACTAATAAAGAAATAGATACATAATTAAAGTTTAAAATAGAGATAGAGCATTAATAAAAGGATAGATATAAATAAAAATTAGGATAGAGTTCGATGATCTGGATAGAGTTAGACATAAAAATAATATAAATTCAGATTAATATAATTAGGTCTGAGTCCGACATCAGAATAAAGGTACAAGTAATTCAAATATGAAGTTACAGGTGGAGATACTGATTGAGTTGAAGTTAATGATATAAATTTAAAAAAATTTTGAATATAAAATTAAAAATATTTAAAAAATGTTATATAACAGTTGTAAGCTTGAATTTTGACATAAATATTATATATTATATATAAAATTTTATTAACATAATAGCTTCATTTTCAAATTACATAGAAAATTTTGATTATCACTCAAAATTTGCACTTGGGGGGTTGGCGAGCGAAGCGAGCAGGGGGAAACCCCTCCTAGTATATATAAATATAATATATAATAATATAAATTAATATATATTCGAAAAGTATTACTGGTTCAAAGAAATTCGTCACATGATGAATAAAAAACACAATGTTGAAATTTCACTACGTCCTCTTTCAAGAATTGTACAGCAAATTAATTGCAAAGGAAGAATCTAAATAAAAATTCTATAAAAGACATTATGATTGCGATTCTTTTGGAGTTACAAGGAAGTGGTTTCAATTTGGGTTACAAGGCAATGTGGAAAAGTCTGCGAAAAATTTATAGTTTAATAGTGAAACAAAAAACTGTTATGAAAATACTAAAAATACTGGATCCTGATGGAGTAGAAGCTTGTTGTAGATACTGTTTAAAGAGAAGGATGTACACGGTTCTTGGGCCAAATCATATTTGGAATGCATATGGTCATGACAAATTGAAGAGATTTGGGGTTGCAATATATGGTGCCACCCTAGTAGAAATGGATTGTGTGCCAAAGTGTGCCAAAGTGTGTCAAAATGTGCCACAGTGTGCCAAAGTGTGCCAAAGTGTGCCATAATGTTCCAAGGTGTTCAAATTCGGAAATTTATTACACTTTGGCATACCTTGGTATACTTTGTCACACTCTGGCACACTTTGGCACATTTTGACACACGTGGGTTTTTCGGAAATTGAGGAAATTTTTGTACGAAATCTGGAAAACTTGTATTCCCGACGGATTCCCCTGTTGAGGCATGTTTTTCCAACATTTACGACGGACAGCAGCTTTAAGGCAATTACGGGCAATTGTTACTTAATATTGTAAAAGTACTAAGTATCTAAAGCTGCTTGAAGTACATGAGTTTAAATTTTTGTATTAACTGTAACGAGTACTTGTGGCTCAGTGGTAGACCTTCAGCTTACCAGTGTCGCTGGGGTCGCCGCGACCTGTGCACGCGTCCAAGAGGTTCAGTAAGTTACATTAAGAAAATTAATCATTCTAAAGTGATAATAGACACAAAAGCAGTGAAAGAGTCACCTCTAGTAACATGGGTTGACTCCTCGATATGCAAAAACATAAATAGTGCCTCTAACACAGAGCATAAAAGAAAAATCAAGTTCCTAACCTCAATCGCAGCCACGAGGCGAGCGCGATTGCAACGCAAAACCACTACAATGTCACTACAGACATTGACGCAATGTGAAAACTCAAAAAGGAAAAAGATATCGCCAATGGAAAACGACATAGCCCAAACACCTAAAATCCCGAGAAGAGAACTAAAATCACTCGACTACAAAACGAGGCAAATGGTCAATATGATCTACGGAAACACGAACGGTGTAATCGGCGGCAAGCAACCAAAGACACCGATTATAGGCGCTAGTAAGCTAACTGCGAAAAACGCATACGCAGGGTTAAACACACTGCAAACTACAAACAGCATCAATCTCGTAAACTATGAGAACGAAAAGCCAGCAAGCATAATTCCCGAGAAAAAACACGAGGCGACCCAAAGCCAAAAACAACAGAGCGACAAAGAAGCACAGTCGGCAAAGGAGAGCCCAGCTACCCAAACGTACAACGAAGACGGAGGCAGCTTCTCACAGTGACCGGCAGCGTAGTTACCTACCAAGCAGACGCACAACGAGGATGATGACGACGGCGGATCTACTACAAGCAGCGACCACGAGAGGGCCACACAGGACAACAAAAAGCAGCCTCCCATCTGCACCGAAGACTACTCTTCGTACCAAATAATCAGCATCTTGAAAAAAAATCCTAAATGTGAAGGTTTTAGCATTAAGAATCTTAGTGATAAGCGTTGTAGTATTTTAACCGTTAGTATAAGCAAACATAATGAGATCAAAAAGACTCTGGAATCTGCTGGTATACAGTTCTATACTTTTACACCTAGAAGCATCAAAACAAAATCGATCGTTCTAAAAGGCCTAAACACGGAAACTAGTGCCGATGACGTAAACAACGAATTAAAAGAATTAAATTTAGAGAATGTTAATATAATAAATGTCAAAGAATTTAATACTAAAAACACTAAGATTAAAATCTTTCTAATTCAACTAACAGCAGATTCCCAAGTCTCGGAAATTATTAAAATAAAAAATTTGCTATACCAGGCAATAAAATGGGAACCGCTCATTAAGCAGCAGGTCTCCCAGTGCAAGAAATGCCAATGTATTGGCCATGTGGCCTCTAACTGCTCTATGAAATACAGATGTGTCAAATGTGGTGATGAACACCCTCCGGGTGAGTGTAAAATTAATGCCCTAGGCGACAAACAACTACTCTATTGCGTTAATTGCAAAGAGAACGGACACCCAGCCTCCTATCGAGGTTGCAGAGTATTCAGAGAGCACATGGCCAGCCAAAATGTAAAAAAAAAAATAAACAATGATCAAAATAGAATTAAGTTATCAAGCGATAGTACAAATGTGAACGGGGATAAATCCTACGCAGAAGTAACCAGTGAGACTAGTAAGAATCCATTAGAAATAAGAATCGAAAACCCACAAAAAACCGACAAGGACACAACTACTGCTGACTCAATCAACGCTATTGCGTACATGATGAGTAACATGAAAGATGATATTATAAGTCATTTCAACTCTCAAAATGATGAGATAAAAAAGTCTGTATGCTTGAATGCAGAAAATATTAAATTGATAGCAAAACACCTAAACATAGAAATCAAAAATGGCAGTACAGAATAGCATATCTGAATTTAAAAAACGATGTAATCTACATTTAGTATTTATAAACGTTAACTCGATGATTGCTAATAGCAGGAGGTTTGAATTGTCGGTTTTTCTTAAAGAAAATAAACCTGATATCGCAGCGATATGCGAGACCAAAATTAGTTCTAAGCATAGGTTAAGTTTTGAAAATTATGACGTTGTAAGTAACCCCAGAAAAAAGGGAGGCGGGGGCACAGCACTTATTATAAACAGAAACTTATCTTATGAAATAGTAGTTATAAATAAACTGATGTTCCTAGAAGTGTTTATTGTTAAACTAAAACTAAACAAAAATGATACACTGTTTATAATAAGTGCCTACGCTCCAGGTTCAAATAAGCGCTACAACATACACGTTGACTTGAATATACTATTCCAAGAACTAAAACTGGACAAAGCAAATAACTTTTATATAATAATGGGCGATCTTAAAGCCAGGCACGCTCTCACAGGTAATTCCTCTTCGAATTAAATGGGCACGCAATTAGCATCTTGGTACCAAAACAACAATTTGAAATATAAACTCAAAATAATAATACCAAATGAACCCACCTACAAAAACGGGTCATTACTGGACATTGCACTAATAGACTATCGTCTAAATAATCTAAATAAAGAGCTTCTAGTGCAAAATTACGACAGCGACCATGAAGCTACTAATTTATTCATAGTAATAAACGAACCATTACCGATAGATTTAGAAAAAGATAAGGAAAAGATACTACTGTACAAAAAAACCAATTGGGATAAGTTTAAAATCACCCTGAACAAAAACTATGATGTAGATATTCCAATTGACAGGAATTTGACGATTGATGAAATCAACGAACACCTTCACAGTCTAGAACTAGCTATAAACGAAACAATAGATGCGTGTACGCCCAAACTAAAATTAAAGAACAAACTAAAAGAACTCACCAACTTTAAGATTATTAATCTACAAAAACAAAAAAAGAAGCTGCAAACAGCTATCCACAAAAAAAGATATCACACTGACCCGAATGTGAAAAACGAAATTAATAATCTTAAAGCTAAAATGCAAGAGATCAAAGAACAAATTCATACAGAGTTTTGTATTAACTCTAAAAACAATTGGATAAAAGAAATCAAAAAAATTAATTATAAAGAATCAGCGAAATTCTTCCCCAATATAAACAGAATTTTCCGCAAGAAGAAAGATCAAAATATAATGAACTTAACCCTAAACAATACAACACACAAGGACATCATTAAGGAACATAAATTAAATAATATCACAGATGGGCAAAATATCACAGACAATATCACCAAACATTATAGATTCCTACCTTGAAAACATAAACAAATTACCAGACATTGAACACATAAATCTATACAACATAGTAAATAAAAAAGTATCTGAATTTAAAGAAGAGTGCATAAAGGCCCCTCCACTAACGATCTTCACGGAAAAAAATACAGCACTAAACCCCAAGTCAACCCCTGATCTAAACTACTTTACTAACTTTAAAGAAGTAGACTCATTAATAAAAATAATAGCTAACAAAATCTCATACAGCTTTGACAATATACCTAATATTGTGCTTAAAAACTGCACTAAAAAGATCATAAAAAATTACACAATATTGTTTAACAATATGATTAACATTGGATATTTTCCAGATGACTGGAAAACTGCCAAGGTTATCACACTCATAAAAAAAAAGGCAAACCCACCGAGCCAGAGAACCTTAGGCCGATCAGCCTGCTACCTGTCATTAGCAAAATTTTTGAGAGAATAATCAAAAGATCCATAGTAACCTACTCTAACCAAAATCATATTATTCCTGACCAACAATTTGGTTTTAAAAATAATCATTCAACAATTCACGCTATAAATAAACTAACTTCAGATATAATTTGGCACCAAAACAAAAGGGAAATGATAGGAGCATGTCTGATCGACTTGAGGAGAGCCTTTGACTCGGTGTGGTTAGAAGGACTCATCTTTAAACTTATTAAAAAAAACTTTCCTAAACATTTAATAAAAATCATAATTAGCATGATCACAAATCGTAAGTTCAAGGTACTAGTTGGGAAAAAAATCTCGGAAAAAACATTTATAATAACAAGAGGTCTCCAACAAGGAACCGTGAACTCTCCCACTCTGTTCAACATTTACAATGCTGATACATTAAACTTGTTCGAACTAAACAGTAATAACAACTCATACACGATAGCCTTCGCGGACGATCTTATAATTTACCACGCTGACAAGAACTTAAACAAAATACAGACCAAAATTCAGGAACTATACGATAAAATCAAAACGTACTATTCCAACTGGCTACTAGAAATTAACCCCAGTAAATGCGAAACGATACTCTTTATTCACAATCTAAGCGCAAAATCTAAAGTAACAAAAAAAAAAATTGGAGAAATTTTACAATCAAGGACAAAGAAAATAATGTAGTAACAGACATCCCTCACAGGAGAATTGTTAAATACCTTGGAGTATATATTGATGATCGATTAAATTATAACACACACATAACTGAGCAGCTTAAAAAAGCAGCAAACACATTCAAATCATTACACAATCTTTTCTATAATAGGAATCTCGAATCAAGAGCGAAAGTTATCGCATATTTATGCTTAATAAGACCCATTATTAGCTACGCATGCCCAATTTGGTATAATATCAGCCCATGCAGAATGGAGCAAATTAGAAAATTTGAGCGTAAATGCCTGAGAGTGTGCCTGGATTATTACAGGGAAGCAAAAGATAATTATAAGTACATGATTAAAAATAGTAAACTTTACAGATTAGCTAACACAATAAGGATTGATATCTTTTTAATCAAATTAAGCAGAAGTCACATTAAGAGTGCAATCAATAATAAGAGCAACAGCCTCATCTATGGTCCCTTTTACCCAAACGATCTATACCACGAAAATGCCTTAAAATCAGGCCTAGTACCACCAGAAACCTTCCTATACTTGGACATAAATGGATATATCGTAAATGAGATGGCTCGGCCTATAATATACCATATAGCTAGAAACAACGCCAATAAAAAAATACTATATATTCCAGAGAACATCAGAACTCACGACTTAGTATACAGTACAGATATAAATAAATTAGATATTGATGTAATTAAAAAATTTAGATACTATAAGACACTAAAGTAGCACTCACTTACTAACTATTGCGTAGTTAAGTCTCATGTACATATGTATATAGCTATAACAGATTAAAGCGTGGAAGCATTCTATCTCGTTACGGAAAACTCATGTAAAATCTTTTTATACAAACGTAAGTCTAGTTTTTGTAAATCTGTCTCTTTTCTAGGCATAATATTAACATACCATATACAATTCAATTGTAACAATGTACGACAAGATTATCTAATTGTAGTAAAATTTAAGGCAGCGAGCGCACACTGTGCCATTCTGTAAACAATTCTCAATGTAATTGGTTTACTTGTTTGTTCAATCAATCCATGTAATACTTATTTTGACAATAAAACGAACAATTAGACAAAAAAAAAAAGACCTTCAGCTTACTAACCCAAAGGATCCGGGTTCAAGTCTTACCGACGCTAGAATTTTTTTTTATTAAATTATTTATTGTTACGTTCTACAGGGTGGGCCATTTTAATCAAACCAGTCTAATAACTCCTAAATTATGCCATGAACAGAAAAATTGTTCAGGTGAAAGTTGTCCAGGATCAAGGGGGACATCTTTTTGTGCAATTAGTTTTGACCTTGAACTCAAATTTCAAGGTCATTTGAACGTAAAATTTTTTTTTAAAATAGGAACCCCTATTTTTGATAGCAGATTCGGAAAGAACAGGAAATTTTATGTCCGAAACGTCCGAAAGTCAACATCCTCTAAAAGCTCTGGCAGTCGATCTCTGAGCAATGCCAAATAGCTATTCTGGTTAACATTTTGACCGAAAAAATATGGCCCAATCAGGTAACCATTAATGATCCCACTCCACACCATTAAACTCCATCGGTTTTGATGGTCAATAGCTCTGTACCATGTGTATTTTGCGCTTGATCGACGAAGACACGAGTCTCACCGCGGCAGACGATTCCGAGAAAGCCCTTGTCGCGTCGTCGAATGTAAACAAAGGAGCTAACCGCAATGAAAACAAACAGCGCAGTAATACTAAGTTTGACAAATCGAGGATTACTTGTTACAAATGTCAAAAGAAAGGCCATTTTGCCAGATAATGTCAAGGAAAAGGTAAAACTAGTA
The DNA here is from genome assembly GCF_009193385.2 of Nasonia vitripennis. NCBI lineage: Eukaryota > Metazoa > Arthropoda > Insecta > Hymenoptera > Pteromalidae > Nasonia > Nasonia vitripennis. The sequence continues at coordinate 291,410 of NW_022279655.1, forward strand.
AAGAACAACAGAATTTTCATCAAGGAAATTATTCTGTTTTTAGTGTACTAGAGAATAATGATTCGATGTCAAATTTAGATAACGAACGGTGGATACTAGATAGCGGTGCATCATCGCACATGACTTACCGTCGGGATTTTTTTAGCGACTTTCAAAGAATTGACAACAACCCCGTAGTTGTTATAGGAAACGGACAAGAATTACCTGTGAGAAGAAAAGGCCACATTAAAATCAAAAAATTGTTAGATAACGAGTGGCATGATTCATTAATTACTGACGTTCTGTATGTACCAAATTTAGATAAAAACATTTTTTCGGAAGGTGTAATTACAAAGAAAGGTATGCAAATAATCAATGAAGGTAAAAATGCTAGTTTGTATGAGAACAATGTAAAAATAGCGACAGCAGAACGCGTAGATAATAATTTGTATTACATGCAATTTAAGACTGTTTTATCACAAGAGGCGAATGTAGTAACAAAAGATAGTTTACGTAAATGGCATGAGCGTCTAGGACACGTTAATGTAAAATATATAAAGGAAATGGTCTCTAAGAATTTGATTCAGGGTATAGAGTTATCTGATGTCGATAGTTTCTTTTGCGAAGCGTGTATGTACGGCAAGCAACATAAGTTGTCATTTGCTCCGTCAAACCATATAAAAGCGAAACTAGGAGAACACATACATAGCGATCTTTGTGGACTGATGTCCGTTCCGTCTGTGCAAGGTGCTAAATACTTTGCATTGTTCAAAGATGATCTGTCGGGCTATAGGGTGGTTTTCTTTATTAAGCATAAGGATGATACATTAGATTTCAATACTGTTCATTACTGTTTCAAACAATTTTGTAATTTGTCGAAAAATAAATTCGGCAACTCGGTAAAGATTTTACATATCGATAATGGAAGAGAGTATTGCAATGCGAAGTTCAATAGTTATCTTTCAGAAGCAGATATTGAATTACAAACGACTGCCCCCTATACCCACGAACAAAACGCACGAGCGGAATGAGACATGCGAACAATCGTGGAGAGCGCTCGGTCTATGTTGTACGCGAAAGACGCACCATTGTACTTGTGGGCCGAAGCCGTAAATACAGCTGTTTATATTTTAAACAGAACACTAACATCACAAGCGCCGAATTCGACACCGTTTGAGATGTGGACGGGAAAACCTCCCGAGTTAGGTCATATTAAAATTTTTGGATGTGAGGCATTCATGCATGTTCCGAAAGAATTACGAAACAAACTTGCGAGTAAGAGTAAAAAGCGCATTTTTGTTGGCTATGAAGGGAATTCGACGAATTATCGTTTATTTGATCCTGCAACGAAAAAGATTAATGTTTCACGCAATGTTTCATTCAATGAAGATAACGTTAGCTTAGAAGTAAGAAAATTATTGCGAAAGTATTTATTGAAACAGATGTAAACACACAGAATGAAACATCGCATGAAAATTTAAATAATGATAAAAATTGTGAAAATGAGCAGGCAGACAAAAATGTAAACAGTAGTGTAAGTAACGATCGTAATGTAGTCGATAACTCAGACGCCGATAAAAATGATAAACGGTACTCATTGCGACCGAAAGAATCAAGAAGACACGTTAAAAAGCAAGAATCAGGAAAACACGTTACGAAGCAAATTGGGCTGAAGATTATATTCCCCAATCGTTTGAGCAAGCGATGAAATGTGATGACAAAGATAAGTGGAATGAAGCAGTTTCAGAAGAGATTAGCGCACTTATTAAAAATGAAAAATGGGAGGTAGTGCCTCGACCAAAGGATAAAAACGCAATCCATTCCAGATGGGTATTTAGTCTAAAATCTAATGAAAACGGAAATTCTCCTCGATTTAAAGCAGGCGTATGCGCGAAGAAATATACACAAGAGAAAGGTATTGATTACACCGATACTTTTTCGCCCACTTTAAGGTATGACTCGATAAGAATTTTACTTGCGATCGCAGTACAAAGAAAACTGAAAATAAAACAGTTTGATGTCAAGACTGCATTTCTCAACGGCTATCTAAGAGAAGAAGTGTACATGCTTCCGCCGGAAGGAATTGAAATTGAATCTGACAAGGTATGTAGTTTAAAAAAGGCGTTATACGGACTGAAACAAGCGTCTCGTCAATGGAATGAACGATTTGATGAATTCCTAAAAAGAATAGGTTTCATTCAAAGTGAAGCAGACACATGTGTTTTTCAGAGGTCTTTTAATAACTCAAAGATATTTCTTGGATTGTATGTAGATGATGGACTCCTCATGGGCGACAACGAAGCCGAACTTCAGTCAGTTATTTCTCAGCTGAAATCGAACTTCGAGATCACAACATGTGATAAAGTAAGATGTTTCGTTGGCATGGAGATTTTGCATAATGAAAAGAAAGGAACGGTACTTATTCATCAGAAAAATTACATCAATAAGATTATTAAAAAATTCAATATGGAAGATGCAAATGGAGTCAGCACGCCTGCTGATAATCATGTACAACTAAAAACAGTAAAAGAAGAAGACACGAAACGGAAAGTACCGTACAGAGAGGCTGTTGGTAGCTTGATATTTGCTGCTATAGTCACAAGGCCAGACATTGCATATGCAGTGGGAGTAGTAAGCCGTTTTTTGGACAACCATGAAGACTCTCACTGGATTGCTGTTAAAAGAATCATCCGGTATCTTAAAAATACAGTAGACTATGGAATACTATACACAAGGACTCAAGGGTCAGAAATAATAGAAGGATACTCTGATTCGGATTTTGCAAATGATGTGGATACAAGGAAATCCACGTCTGGTTATGTTTTCAAGGTTAGCAATGGATTAGTGACATGGAGCAGTCAACGTCAGTCAACAGTCTCCCTGTCAACTACAGAGGCGGAATACATTGCGGCATCATGTACAGTTAAAGAAGCAATGTCGATATGTCAATTATTACGTGACCTACGAGAACCCATTGTAAAACCAACATCGATTTATGTGGACAATCAAAGTGCAATCAAATTGGTGCACAATGCGGAATTTCACAAGAGAACAAAGCATGTAGATGTGCGTTACCACCATATCCGTGAAAAATACGCCAATGGTGATATAGGTGTTTATTATATAACAAGTAAAGAGCAAATTGCGGATATTTTGACCAAAGCTATTCCTTGTAACCAATTTGAAATATTGCGAACTAAACTAGGTGTAAAGAAAATGTAAAATTTTATTGTAAATGTATAACTTATGTCACTCCGTAGTTGTCTAAATACTTTTATAAAGTTCATTAATATAAGTTATGCATTAAATCGTTATTATAATTTAGATTTACTATAAAGCGCTCAATTAGTGGGAGTATCAAAAATTACATGAATATCGCGCTTTCTGTATCAAACAGCGCCATCTAATCGTCGCCCATAGAGGCTTACTGAGCAGCACCGGCCTAGAGGCTCAGATCCCCGTGGGACACCTTAGCGTACGGACTCACGTGTGTATTTTTTTAATAAAGTTTCTCTTTGTTTTATAGACCTGTGTTTATTAATTTAATCTAAATATTTATTAATAAAACAAAATAAAAAAAGAAAAGACTCTCTGGTAAAAATAAGCGTCAGGACTCGATTATAATTTTTATAGACTAAAAATCTAACTCTTAATGCCATTTTTTTAAAACCTATTTTCCCTATTTAAAAAAGTCATGACCGGATGAAGTGAAGCCAAGAATGCGTCAATATGATTGGCTCATGTAGTGCGCATGCGTCAAAAGTATCATTAGAATTTTTTGATTTGTTTATGATTTCTAAAATTGATTCGAATATTAAAAATGTAATATAATACTATAATACATATCGAATTATAATTTGCGTATTTATAATATTCTATATTGTAAATATTATTATTGTTACAAAAAGAAACATGATGTGAACGTTGACACAAACTGAATTGAGACATAACCTTAAATCTTTAAAAGGAAGTTGGCGACGAAACTGCGGCAATTTTGAAATTTATATGAGCGCGAAATGAATCATATTGTGTAAAGTTTGATATATTTCCGTGATAGAAAACAAATATTAAAAATATCAATCAAGCATTTATTTAAAAAATTATTTGTAATTTTTTAGATGGTTTAACTGACAATTTTCATGGATCTTAAAAAATGGCATTAAAATTTAGATAAATCAACACAATTTTGAACAATAAATAATGTTTATAAACAGCATCACTGACAAGAGCATAAAATATAGCTGGACATGAATATAAAAGAATTTGTCGAAACTCAGTAGCTTTAAATTTGCTATGCTTTACAATATCAATTGGTTTTCGAGCAAAGTCTAGAGGACAGTACTCTTTGACTTGCTCTAACCGAGTACTCAACACTTTCACTTAAACTGCGGATGAAAGCTTAACTGATTCTGAAAACCTACCATCGATCAATCCACACAATATTTTTTCCATGATGCCAAGACAAACTAAGTGCATGTAATCGACCACTATATTGGAAACAACATTAAAAGGAAGAGCACCGATAGGACAGTCTGGTCCCTTATGATGATCACTATCAACTCTACTCAAATACTCATCTAGTGTACGAGCAACAAAATCTACACCTTCGTATACCATAACACCTGCACGTAGACATTTACCTCTAACCCAACACCTAGAACATGGGGCAGTAGAATTGTGTCCAAGATGACCTAATCCAAGGGATCGAGCAGGTCCATCAGCAATAAAACACCTTAATTTTATTAATATTTTGTTGTGAAAAAACTGAAGCCCATCTTCTAAAATTTGAAGCACTTCCTGCACAAATGGTTGAAAAAATTCTACTGCGTCAACTGGTTACCTAATCCTCTATATATGCCTACAACTTCAGGAGCACTATTTTCTATATTTGCAATCCTTACTTGGATTGGCCACAATACTATTTTGCTATTTTTGTCCAGTGATGCTCCATCCGTGTTGAAATCTAATTTCAACTCCTCAGGAATCAAGTGCGAAGGAGTTGATTGAAGAGTCCTGATCAAACCATTAGCTACGCCTAAATGCACATATTCACCACCAGCACATGCAGCAATCTGCATAGGAACAGTCGATAAGACAGCACAGCGACAGCACGACGTGCGGCATAAGGTGGGCACATCATGCTCAGCACGTGCTGTTACCTGGGATCCCGGATAACATGTCTTTGTGCTGTACTACGACGCACGTCGGAGACCCCAGATGACGCGGCACGCTGTGCCGTCTCTGTGTTGTCGAGGTGTCGTCACGTTTGTCAGCACATCGTGCTGGCACTGTGCTTTCATGGTACCGGTACTTCCTGTCGTGTATGTCAAGCAGGACATGCTTGCACTGTGCCGTCTTGCTGTCAGCTGACGATATTCGTCGGGAATGGATGGTTTTTTACGTTTTTGAGGCGTAATAATTTAATTTAATAGTTAGATATATACAAAAATTATATATTTGTATATAATTATCATAAAATTGATAATAGTTAACTTTAATATATATTCGAATTTATATCGCATGCGATGGGGTTCTTCGCGCCATGTTGGTCAATTTTTCATTTGTATACATCTCGCCGGCGGCCAGTTTGCAACAAATTGTACGCTCATAAGTATATTTAATATATTTATATTACGTATGAATAGTGGGTGCAGCAGAAAAAGTAAGTAGAGTGCAAGCAGTGTAAGGGTCTGACGAATCAAGGTATAATTAGTTTATAATTATTATATATAAGTTATAGATTGTTTTCCTTCTTCTTTGAGGTTAGATTCAATTTTTATTTATCTAAGTAGCCCTTGTGTATAATTTTTTAATTAAAATAGATAATAGGGTTAAAAAATTTCGTTCTCGCAAACCCTTAGCTCAGTGCAGTCAGTCTTATAGGGCACGTATGCTTAGTTTAGTGAGGAAATCTTTTGATAGTGAAAGAAATGATATTTCAGTAGAGTCGGATAGAGGTTGTGCATCGAATAATATTGATGCCTCTGCTGCAGCTTCTTGTGTTAGCGATGATGGTGATCGTGCCAGTGGTTATAGTGGTTCTAGTGTTGCTATGAATGTTGACGACGATCATCTTTCATCAAGTATGATCGACGATGCTGACAATCATTTGCAAGATGATTCTGATGCAAGTGATGATGACAACAGCACCCATGCGCATTAAGATGTTGTATCTGATTCTGATTCTGGAGCTTCTACAGTGGAATCTGATCATCCGTGCAGAGAAAATTTAGAAGCGTTTGAAGACAAGTTGGCTTCAGCATTCACTGAGACAAATATGACTCATGTGCAAGCGAAAGCCATACTTCAAGTGCTCAAGACTCATGAATGTTTTTCTGCTCTTCACGTAGATCCAAGGACAATTTTGAAAACACCAAGCTTATCTACTGTTCCTATGCAGATTGCTGGTGGTGAATATGTGCATTTAGGCGTAGCTAATGGTTTGATCAGGGCTCTTCAATCAACTCCTTCGCACTTGATTCCTGAGGAGTTGAAATTAGATTTCAACACGGATGGAGCATCACTGGACAAAAATAGCAAAATAGTATTGTGGCCAATCCAAGTAAGGATTGCAAATATAGAAAATAGTGCTCCTGAAGTTGTAGGCATATATAGAGGATTAGGTAACCAGTTGACGCAGTAGAATTTTTTCAACCATTTGTGCAGGAAGTGCTTCAAATTTTAGAAGATGGGCTTCAGTTTTTTCACAACAAAATATTAATAAAATTAAGGTGTTTTATTGCTGATGGACCTGCTCGATCCCTTGGATTAGGTCATCTTGGACACAATTCTACTGCCCCATGTTCTAGGTGTTGGGTTAGAGGTAAATGTCTACGTGCAGGTGTTATGGTATACGAAGGTGTAGATTTTGTTGCTCGTACACTAGATGAGTATTTGAGTAGAGTTGATAGTGGTCATCATAAGGGACCAGACTGTCCTATCGGTGCTCTTCCTTTTAATGTTGTTTCCAATATAGTGGTCGATTACATGCACTTAGTTTGTCTTGGCATCATGGAAAAAATATTGTGTGGATTGATCGATGGTAGGTTTTCAGAATCAGTTAAGCTTTCATCCGCAGTTTAAGTGAAAGTGTTGAGTACTCGGTTAGAGCAAGTCAAAGAGTACTGTCCTCTAGACTTTGCTCGAAAACCAATTGATATTGTAAAGCATAGCAAATTTAAAGCTACTGAGTTTCGACAAATTCTTTTATATTCATGTCCAGCTATATTTTATGCTCTTGTCAGTGATGCTGTTTATAAACATTATTTATTGTTCAAAATTGTGTTGATTTATCTAAATTTTAATGCCATTTTTTAAATTTAAATTTGATAAAATACAGTAAGATCCATGAAAATTGTTACTTAAACCATCTAAAAAATTACAAATAATTTTTTAAATAAATGCTTGATTGATATTTTTAATATTTGTTTTCTATCACGGAAATATATCAAACATTACACAATATGATTCATTTCGCGCTCATATAAATTTCAAAATTGCAGCAGTTTCGTCGCCAACTTCCTTTTAAAATTTTAAGGTTGTGTCTCAATTCAGTTTGTGTCAACGTTCACATCATGTTTCTTTTTGTAACAATAATAATATTTACAATATAGAATATTATAAATACGCAAATTATAATTCGATATGTATTATAGTATTATATTACATTTTTAATATTCGAATCAATTTTAGAAATCATAAACAAATCAAAAAATTCTAATGATACTTTTGACGCATGCGCACTACATGAGCCAATCATATTGACGCATTCTTGGCTTCACTTCATCCGGTCATGACTTTTTTAAATAGGGAAAATAGGTTTTAAAAAAATGGCATTAAGAGTTAGATTTTTAGTCTATAAAAATTATAATCGAGTCCTGACGCTTATTTTTACCAGAGAGAACTTAGGGATTAGAGGCTTTAGGATCTTTTCTTTTTTTATTTTGTTTTATTAATAAATATTTAGATTATGTCAAAAAAACAAATGCTGCGGGATTCGGGAGTTCTTCCGACAGCTACCGCAGCGGACAAACTGGATCAGGCGATGGAGTCGCTTCGTGCTTCCGCTCTTGGCACACCAAGTGTGCCAATGATCAAGGAAGTCAAGACCTTGACTTCCTCTCATAAACTGCCCGTACAAAACTTACGCACCTTATCACAAGCACACAAAAAATCAGTCACACAATCACACTTGCAACTTTCAAACACCTCATCACAAACACACAAAAAATCAGCCACACAATCGCACTTGCAACTTTCAAACACCTCATCATAAACACACAAGAAACCAGTCACACAAACACACACACAATCTTCAAGTGCCTCATCACAAGCACACAAAAAATCAGTCACACAAACACATACACAATCTCCAAGCAACTCATCACAAGCGCGCAAAAAAGAGTCACAAACAAACACACAATCTCCAAACACCGCATTAGAAACACACACACAACTGCCTACGACATTGCCAGATCTGATTGCGGTCCTGCGATCTCTCGATCACTTGTTGCACGCCGTGTTTAGCTCGCGATCGGTACCGCGAACGTGGTTGCGCGCGCGTCGACAACATGCAAGTCGGTAGAAAAATTCGCTACCGACTTGAGTCAGCGGAACTGCGCCGCTGACACGAAGCGAAGATTCTCTCCGAGAATCGAACACGATCACGACACACACACACACACACACACACACACTCAGTCCACACTTCTTTAATTTCCGCAGCTTGTACGATTTTCGAGAGGGGTTTTATGCCGGACGGCTTTCCCCTCTCATTCTGAGCGTATTAAAAACACACTTGTTTTCGCTCAATCGAATTCTCTTATTTCTCTCCCACACCTCTCTCCTCTGCAAATTTCAAAAACAAGAACAAGTCGGAATCCACGCCTAAGCGGCTTCCCGCGCGACAATTCATTACCGATGATCCGATGAAACAATGCTGAATTTGGAAAGTTTAGAATAGCATGGAAAAGGTTCATGGCTGTTATTTTTTGATCTGACTTCAATGTTTTTTAGTGTACTATCATTTTCTTCACTTTGGTTTAAACCATTGGTTAAATCTGTCACTGTCTGTGACTGGCTCATGGAATGAATGTTATCTAAATTATCTAAATATACTGATTGTTGTAAAATATTTTTTTACAGGGCCACCATGCTTAGCTTTTTGATTTCTGGAGTCCAGATTCAACGTTGATTCATCACCTTGTACTGATTTGGTTTCAACCTTAAGCGTGTACAAGAAAATATTAAGGTAATGACTAGTGTTACAAGGTACATACAATTTCACATATGTCCAAAAATCAATGACTTCATTCTCTTCGTTTACAAAATGTTGTATTATAACACCTTGTGCAGTTCTTATCGGCTTTATACAACTTTCAAAATAACCCTTATTTATCGCACTAGGGTATTCTTAAAGAAAAAGATCTTCTATTTCCTCAAAGGAATATCTTTGTTTTCCATTCAGATATATTTTCTTATTTGGGCAAATTTTTTCTCCCATATTTTTATATGGTCCGTTGAGCGAGGTAGCATATCTCCACTGAAGATTTACAACTCTTTTTTGATATTTCAAGTTTACTAAAGTTTTTACATTTTGGTACTTAGTTGAGTCTATTTGTTTCTTATTTCCTATCCATTGGTCTGATAGCTGAGAAAAAATTACAGAAATAATTGTTTATAGATATAAATAAATGTATCAATAAATGCAAATAAATTACTTTGATCCATATCTTTCTTTTCTTTGTAACATCATTAATGTTTCCATAAATTTTTTCTTGCATCTCATTAAACAATCTTATTTGATTAGCACCAAGACGAGGGGTATTATCTTCTACCACACGTCCAAAATGATAAAATATAAGTAAGTGAGTAAAATACTAAAATATTAAAACAGTAAATTATTTCGTAATACCTGCTGGAAGAATGACTTTGTAATCAGAGATGTTCGGTATCAACATATCAAAATTTACATCGGAATCAAGCAAAAATATCTCATTGTTCATTTCATATGCCAGCTTCCCATTAGGATATTAATCTTGTAGAAGAGATTTCTTAATTTATTATCTGTTATTAGCACATTCTTAGCTGATTGGCCTTTACAGTACAGTTTTATCACCCTTTCCTTTTCATATAATGTTTCCGAAAATTTCATCAGTAAAACAAACATTTTTATATAATGCTTAATGTTCAAAATTGTAGAGGTTACGATTTTATAAAATCATTATTGCATTTTTATTATGTGTAATAAAACTTTGTAACCCTTGAATAGAAAATAAAGTTCTTCACTTTTAATGCTTCGCATTAATAATTCTCTTCTGAAAATGTGTCTTTCTTTATCATTAGAAGTAACAATTATAACTAGGATTACCATCAGCACAGCAGAACCGAAAAAAGTAGTTTGAAATCTTGGATTACGTGAGATTTATATCTCCTTCATCGTTAAATTCTGACCTTGATAATATGATAAAAGTAAACAACCCTTCCTTTATCAGCTATCGACTTTCGAGCCATGTACTCAAACGTAAACAATTTAATTTTAGGTATAAATCAACGAAGGCGTCTGCTCCGACTCCGTTCCGACATTCGAGGTTAGGCAGACCGTCTGCAACGCAGTTGTGCGTAAAAGCAGCATGCACGCGCATACGCCCGCAGGTGGCGCATAGACGCTTCCGTCTTCCCTTATAATTATTTAAATTCTTTGAAAGAATGTGGGGGCTCAAGCCAACCGCCACGATGGGTGGCGAAGTAAGAAGTGCACTCGAGCTTCGACGCAGTATCAGAATTCGCTCGGCTCTCGAAGAAGTTACACGCTCGAGATTTAGAGAGAGAGAGAGAGAGAGAGAGAGAGAGAGAGAGAGAGAGAGAGAGAGAGAGAATCAAAGGCTGTTAGATTCAGTTCTAAGATAATAAACGTTCAAGAGTTCCTATATTTTATATTAACGACGTCTGCTCATTTATCGCACCTTCCTGACTTCCTTCTACAAAGTTTAGAGCGCGAATATCTCTCGTTCTAACAAGAACTCAACGATTTCGAGCTGCCGTCAAAAGATGCATTCTACATCAAATTGAATAACCAGATCTTCGATGAAGATTACAAACATGTACAAAATATTTAGGATAAATTCAAAATCTCTTACTTGGGTGAATATTCAGACCTTTATTTAAAAATAGATGTGCTGCTGCTAGCTGAAGTTTTTGAAAATTTTCGCATCAGCTGTCTGAAAGCATACGGATTATATCCAGCACACTATTATACAACTCCAGGCCTAACATGGGATGCAATGCTCAAATATACAAAGATTGAACTAGAACTATTCACCGACATAGACAAAGTAATGTTCATCGATCGTGGAATAAGAGGAGGAGTAAGTCAATGCTGTAACCGTTATTCTCGAGCTATTAACATTTACATGGGCACCGACTGTGATGATGATAAAGATACCAAATATTTAATTTATTATGATGTTAATAATCTGTATGGATTGGCAATGCAACAATCACTACCATATGGCGGCTTTAAGTGGATGACAGAGATAGCAATCAGTCAAACCAACTTTCCTAGCGTCGATGATGCATCAATTGGCTACATTCTCGAAGTGTACTTAAAGTATCCATGAAGTCACTAGGTTCAACGTACTCAAAGCTCATGCCGACTTTACACTCTAAAGAGCGATATGTTTTACATTATCAAAATTTAAAGCAAGCTCTGGCTAATGGGTTGCAACTTCAACGAATACATAGTTTTACAATTTAATCAGAGGGCATGGCTATAAACTTATATAGATTTGAATAGTAGCATGCAAAAGGAAGAGAAAAACGAATTTAAAAACAATCTTTACAAGTTAATGAATAACGCAGTTTTTGGAAAAACTATGGAGAACGTCCGGCGAAAGCAAGTTGATCTTAAAATTGTAACTAATTGGGACAGAAGATACAGTGGTAAAGCACTTATTGCTAAACCTAATTTTCACAGTCGCATCATACTGGATGAAAATTTGGCAATTATAGAACTGACTAAAACCGAAGTTAATATGGATAAACCTATTTATATTGGGCTCTGAGTGCTTGATTTATCAAAGACTTTACTATACAGCTTTCACTATGATTATATGAAAAAGCAGTTCGGTGATAGCTGTAAGCTGTTGTATACAGATACGAACAGTTTAATATACGAATTATGTGATATAAATATACATATATGAAATTATGAAGCGGGATATTCATCATTTTGACACTTCGGACTATTCAGAGGACAATATGTTTAGAATGCCAAGGAGAAACAAGAAAGTAGTTGGCTTAATGAAAGATGAGTGCAACGGACGCATCATGACTGAATTGGCTCAGGGGATTTACCGTATGAAGAGCTTGGAAATGTATTGAAAATTATTTTACATGACGCGAGTGTTGTGTATGTCAAAGAAGCCGAGAAGAAGCAATGGCTTGAGAAATTCAGTTTTCACGTAGTCGATATGAATGAAATGGGCTTTCCCTCATTACAGAGGTTAAAATATTATATTATTGAAAAATATACGTTCTACTTCCAGATTGCAAGAGCAAAAAAGATACAACGAAAAAGAATACTTCTCAAAAATTTTCTACAAACACATACTTGATGCCTGAAAAACAAGGTTATAAAAGGTTTTAGCTATATGTATGAATCATCTGTGCTTTATAAAAGAGCAGCAAACACATCAGCTTTAGTCAGTCCTCGTAGATCGCTCGCTGCTTGAACATCAGCTTCAGTCAGTACTCATAGATCATTCGTCGTTACTTGAACGTCACAAATGGATTTCAATGAGATAAATCGTCTTGGATGCAAGGATTTCGTACTGACAAAGAAACGAGCAAGTCTTCAGCTGGACAAAAAATATAAGATCACCAGCGTGCGAGAAATCAAAACAAAATATGGGGACAGAGCCTTCATCGAACTAGAGGATTCGTTTGGCGTCTTTTTACCCGCAAGAATGAGCAAGATTCTAGCTAAAGATTTTTTCAAGCAATTATGTTCAGAATGTAAAATAAAAAAAAAAATTAACATGCAGTATTTTGGAGGTCTAATGAATAAGATAGAATTTGGATATTTAGAAAAATAAAAAAAAATGTTCTTTTACATGCGACTATAATTATTTTTAACTCTTTTTCCCTAATCCATATGCATGCTGTACTTCATAAAAAATAATCGTTTAGAGTAAAAAGGGGCTGGGTGGCATTTTTCATCCTCTCTAGGTCAGATGCTACAAGCTGCTCGCCAGCTGCTGACGTCACCGCAGCCAACAAGTCGAACGCAGCGATAAAGGGAAGATGTGCTGCCCTAGAGAAGTCGCGACAGCACGGATTATGCCGCCCGAACCGCCCTCGGTCAATGCTCATTAGTAGCTGCAGCGAAAGATGCTGCAAGCTGTAATGTAATGCGATAGCAGGGAGTATGCTGCCCAAAGTCACCGTTGTATACTTTTTAATGCAGCGTTTAAAAGCTGCATTTAATATCAGACGCATGTCATAAGAAGCCGCAGCTTAGCCGCGGTGATGCAGCATGCGAGAGAGAGAGAGAGAGAGAGAGAGAGAGAGAGAGAGAGAGAGAGAGAGAGAGCGAGAGAGAGAGCTTGATAATTCGCGCAATAGTTGCAAAATTGTCTCCTGCGCCCTTACGTAGCAGCCGATTGTCACCTGCTGCTCAGGTGTGCTGAGAGTGGAATCCCCGTCATCGCTCCGTAAGCCCGACACCTTGCCGTATTACCAATGCTGCATCGTTATACCTGTAATCGCACCGTAACACTGTAATCGTACCAAATTATTGTAACCACGATGCTTGAAATCATTTGAATTGTACAAGCGAAATATTCCTAACATTCGCGAATGTATATTTCTGTTACAGGTAGGCCATAACATCAATCAGCCACATTGTTGATTTAACTATCAAATATATGATTATTGTTGTTAAAATTTAAAAACGGAGTATATAATCATCCTTTCCCCCTAAACTAATCCTGGATCCAAATGACTATCCGGCTCCGGGAAAAATAGAAACTTTATACATCAAATAATTAAAGTGCCTAATTAGATCTATAAAGCTAGCTAATAGAACTTAAATAAGCCTCCAAAAATTTGTAAAGCATAATATTCATCGAAAATAAAAATCGATTTAAAAGCATGTCAAAATACGCGCAAAACTTTCATTATAGAAATACTTGGTGGGCTGCCGACCAGACAACGGCATCGACGAGGCGACAGCCAGAGCAGCTAGCCCTTCCAGCAACAGCAGCGCAACGTCCGTTAGTGAATCTATGAGTCTGTCCTGTGTCGGCGAACAGCCCATCTCTCTCTCTCTCTCTCTCTCTCTCTCTCTCTCTCTCTCTCTTATAGTTAAATTAGTACATTGCATACCACGTGCAGAAAAGCACAAGCAGGCATAGCTTAAAGTAGGGCTTAGGGCAAAGCCCGATTATTGCGCATAGTGCGCCGGCCGATCTCGATGATCGTCTCGATGCACAACACAAGCACGCACAATCGCACGTAGTGCACATTGTTATTTTGAGTCAATAAACGTTCTAAGGGCAGATCAAGCTCGAAAGTTTTTTAAGCGTGAATATTATTAGAGTCCTTATTTATGCATCCTCTTCGCCCCGCTTTCAACTCGCATCACAGCCAAGTAGAGAAGGACTCTGCCACTTTTCACGGTCCGTCAAGACGGAGACGCTGAGCAGCTAAGGTAAGACTTTCGTCGTCGCCTAGACGACGTTTTGTTGACTGGGAAAGATCCGCGCAACAGCCCGACGCATGGCAGGGCTAGAAACGAACACTACGCACCGGCGAATCCTTCCCATGTCACAAATTATATATGTAGATATGCTGTTTTTTTAAGCCATCTATTTGTGAATAGGAAATAACGAATGCTGTATGTATTTATGCATATCACAGGATAAAATCCGCAGTTTTGGTCGAGATCAAAGGAATACTGTTAATAGTTATTTGTGCAGGTATAATCTTTTTTTAATTCTATGTGTTTGTGAATATGAAATGACGCACATCACAAGATGAAATCTGCAATTTTGGTCGATATAAATAGAGACGATAAATGGATATTCGAAGACGGTGTCTAGGTGTACAGGGTGGCCGATGACAATCACCAATCTAGGTGGTGCGCTTCGTGGTTTTTTGTGTCTAGGTGTAAAAATAATTCGAGGGCAGTGTCTAGGTGTAGAATGTGACCGATGACGAGGTCTATGTAGTTCGCACTTGGTTTTGGTGTCTAGGAGTAATCATTCGCGGGCATTGTATCAGAACAATCAGTAATTTCATGTTAGTGATAAAAATGTTACAATAAAACCATGGTCAAAAGGTGCTAAGGATGCTTATATTTTATTTTTAGGAGAAATATGAAATACCTAAAAAAATTTACTAAAAAGACTAAAATTAAAAAAAAAATTAACTTTTAAAAAAGCAAAAGGTTAGGCGAGTTTGATATATTCCGCAACAAAATAACAGATAAAAAAGAACTGAGATCAATTAACCAAAGTCCAGTTTATTATATTTAATCACTAGGGGGGAGGGGGGGGGGGCTGCTCGCTTTGCTCGCCAACCCCCTCATTTCAATTTTCGTTTTTAATTGTATAATTTTATAATTTTTAAATCTTCTTATTACGATTTTGATTGTGCATTCCAAAATGATTAATTTTTTAATTAAACTCGCTTCGCTCGCCAACCTCCAATTTTAAAATAGGTAGTAATTTATAAGTTGAAAATATTTCTACTGCAGTTCTAATTTTAATTGTATTCGACATTCGTAAATCTGTTCTATTTAAACTCGCAGTGGTTACCTATAACATAATGCATAGCAAACGTATCAACAACATATAACAACAAATTCTTGTCCTCCTTACGCCCAGGCAGGAGGCCGAAATGACGCATCGCCTTCCATATATTTCTGTTATCATCAAGAGCTTCCGATAGTTGTTGGTGAAGGAGGGATTCACGCTCTTGAGCAGAACGCATGTCGACCTCATTGGTGAGTCGAAGAACCTCATCGAAAAGCTCCGCTCTCTCGTGCGCTCATAGCGCTTGAGTGTAGCATTTCGTTTATCTATGAGGATCCTCGGCTCTAGTCTAAACCAAGGAGCATATTTCCTACGTGGGAAAACCGTTTTCAAAGGTGCCAATTCATCAATCGCTAATTTTAGATTGTTGTTAAGAACGCATAAAGCGCCCTCCAGATCGGTTTCGATGGAATTCATGGCTGTCCGGTCAAAACAAGACAAGAGGTCGACAAGACTAGAAGTGTCTATCCACTTGTAATCTCGGTAAGAGAAGGTGTCACTCACGGGAGTGGGATATTATAGTATCGATTACGCTAGACATAAAGGTGTTGATGAAACTCATAGTGATGCTGAATTAAAGTATCCAACAGAATATTCAAATTCTCTGAAATTCCCAAGTTTCCCAGTAGATAAATTGACTTTAAAAAAAAAGTACAATAGTCATGCTCATTCGAAATATAAATACAAATGATGGCCTTTGCAATATTACCAGATTGAAAATAATTAAACTGTTCAAACATAATATTAAAGCTGAGATTATTACAGGTGATAAAAAGGGAAACTCTGCTTTTATTCTAAGAATTATTTTAGACACCAGTGAATATATGTATTTGTTAGTTAATAAGAAATGACGACAGCTCTTTGTATTCACCCATATCACAAGTCGTAATCTGCAGATTTGGTCTGGATGAACGGGATGCTGTGAATAATCATCTGAGCGGGTATAATCTAGTTTTTTTATAAATATTTGTTTGTTAATGAGAAATGACGACAGCACTTTGTATTCACGCATATGAGGAGACATGATCAGCCGATATTGTCCAGATTAAAGGGATGCTGTGAATAATCATGTGAGCGGATATGATCTGTATTTTTGAAGACATCTGCTTGTGAATAAAGAATGACGACAGCTCTTGGTATTCACGCATATCACAGGTCGTAATATGCAGATTTGGCCCGGATGAACGATATGCTTCCAATAATCATCTGTGCAGATACGATCTGTATTTTTAAAGCTATCTGTTTGTGAATAGAAAATGACGACAGCTCTTTGTATTCACCCATATCACAAGTCGTAATATGCTGATTTGGCACGGATGAACGATATGCTTCGAATAATCATCTGTGCAGATATGATCTGTATTTTTTAAGATATCTGTTTGTGAATAAGAAATGACGGCAGCTTTTTGTATTCACACATATAACATGACATATTCAGCAGATTTGGTCTGGATGAAAGGGATACTGCGAATTATCATTCGTGCAGATATGATATAGTTTTCTAAAGATATTCGTTCGTAAATGAGAAATGACGACAGCTCTTTGTATACACCCATATTCACAAACAGATACGATCTGTATTTTTAAATATATTTGTTTGTAAATGGGAAATGACAACTGCTCTTTGCATTCACGCATATAACATGACATATTCAGCATATTTGGTCTAGATGAAAGGGATGCTGCGAATAATCATCTGTGCAGATATAATCTGTTTATTTTTTTTAAATATTTGTTTGTAAATGAGAAATGACGACAGCTCTTTGTATTCACGAATAAGATAAGTCGTAATATGCAGATTTGGCCCGGATGAACGTTATGCTTCGAAAAATCATCTGTGCAGATATGTTCTGTATTTTTAAATATATTGGTTTGTAAATGAGAAATGAGAACTGTTCTATGTATTCACGCATATATCATGACATATTCAGCAGATTTGGTCTGGATGAAAGGGATGCTGCGAATAATCATCTGTAAGGATATGATCTGTATTTTTAAATATATTTGTTTGTCAATGAGAAATGAGAACTGATCTTTGTATTCACGCATATAACATGACATATTCAGCAGATTTGGTCTGGATGAAAGGGATACTGCGAATTATCATTCGTGCAGATATGATATAGTTTTCTAAAGATATTCGTTCGTAAATGAGAAATGACGACAGCTCTTTGTATTCACGAATATGACAAGTCGTAATATGCAGATTTGGCCCGGATGAAAGGGATGCTGCGAATAATCATCTGTGCAGATATAATCTGTTTATTTTTTTTAAATATTTGTTTGCAAATGAGAAATGATGACAGCTCGTTGTATTCACGAATATGATAAGTCGTACTATGCAGATTTGGCCCGGATGAACGGTATGCTGCGAATAATCATCTGTAAGGATATGATCTGTATTTTTGAAGATATCTGTTTGTGAATAAAAAATGATGACAGCTCTTTGTATTCACCCATATCACAAGTCGTAATATGCAGATTTGGCCCGGATGAAAGATACGCTGCGAACAATCATCTGTGCAGATACGATCTGTATTTTTAAATATATTGGTTTGTAAATGAGAAATGAGAACTGATCTATGTATTCACGCATATAACATGACATATTCAGCAGATTTGGTCTGGATGAAAGGGATGCTGCGAATAATCATCTGTAAGGATATGATCTGTATTTTTGAAGATATCTGTTTGTGAATAAAAAATGATGACAGCTCTTTGTATTCACACATATCACAAGTCGTAATATGCAGATTTGGCCCGGATGAAAGATACGCTGCGAACAATCATCTGTGCAGATACGATCTGTATTTTTAAATATATTTGTTTGTAAATGGGAAATGAGAACTAATCTTTGTAGTCACGCATATAATAAGTCGTAATCTGCAGATTTGGTCTGGATGAAAGGGATGCTGCGAATAATCATCGGTGCAGATATGATCTGTATTTTTAAATATATTTGTTTGTAAATGAGAAATGAGAACTGATCTTTGTATTCACGCATATTACATGACATATTCAGCAGATTTGGTCTGGATGAAAGGGATACTGCGAATTATCATTCGTGCAAATATGATATAGTTTTCTAAAGATATTCGTTCGTAAATGAGAAATGACGACAGCTCTTTGTATACACCCATATCACAAGTCGTAATATGCAGATTTGGCCCGGATGAAAGGGATGCTGCGAATAATCATCTGTGCAGATATGTTCTGTATTTTTAAATATATTGGTTTGTAAATGAGAAATGAGAACTGTTCTATGTATTCACGCATATATCATGACATATTCAGCAGATTTGGTCTGGATGAAAGGGATGCTGCGAATAATCATCTGTAAGGATATGATCTGTATTTTTAAATATATTTGTTTGTCAATGAGAAATGAGAACTGATCTTTGTATTCACGCATATAACATGACATATTCAGCAGATTTGGTCTGGATGAAAGGGATACTGCGAATTATCATTCGTGCAGATATGATATAGTTTTCTAAAGATATTCGTTCGTAAATGAGAAATGATGACAGCTCTTTGTATTCACGAATATGACAAGTCGTAATATGCAGATTTGGCCCGGATGAAAGGGATGCTGCGAATAATCATCTGTGCAGATATAATATGTTTATTTTTTTTAAATATTTGTTTGCAAATGAGAAATGATGACAGCTCGTTGTATTCACGAATATGATAAGTCGTACTATGCAGATTTGGCCCGGATGAACGGTATGCTGCGAATAATCATCTGTAAGGATATGATCTGTATTTTTAAAGCTATCTGTTTGTGAATAAGAAATGACGGCAGCTCTTTGTATTCACCCATATCACAAGTCGTAATATGCAGATTTGGCCCGGATGAAAGATACACTGCGAATAATCATCTGTGCAGATACGATCTGTATTTTTAAATATATTCGTTTGTAAATGAGAAATGACGACAGCTCTGTGTAGTCACGCATATAGCATGACATATTCAGCAGATTTGGTCTGGATGAAAGGGATGCTGTGAATAATCATCGGTGCAGATATGATCTGTAGTTTTAAATATATTTGTTTGTAAATGAGAAATGAGAACTGATCTTTGTATTCACACATATAACATGACATATTCAGCAGATTTGGTCTGGATGAAAGGGATACTGCGAATTATCATTCGTGCAGATATGATATAGTTTTCTAAAGATATTCGTTCGTAAATGAGAAATGACGACAGCTCTTTGTATACACCCATATCACAAGTCGTAATATGCAGATTTGGCCCGGATGAAAGGGATGCTGCGAATAATCATCTGTGCAGATATGTTCTGTATTTTTAAATATATTGGTTTGTAAATGAGAAATGAGAACTGATCTATGTATTCACGCATATAACATGACATATTCAGCAGATTTGGTCTGGATGAAAGGGATGCTGCGAATAATCATCTGTAAGGATATGATCTGTATTTTTGAAGATATCTGTTTGTGAATAAAAAATGATGACAGCTCTTTGTATTCACACATATCACAAGTCGTAATATGCAGATTTGGCCCGGTTGAACGATATGCTTCCAATAATCATCTGTGCAGATACGATCTGTATTTTTAAAGCTATCTGTTTGTGAATAGAAAATGACGACAGCTCTTTGTATTCACCCATATCACAAGTCGTAATATGCTGATTTGGCACGGATGAAGATATGCTTCGATTAATCATCTGTGTAGATATGATCTGTATTTTTTAAGATATCTGTTTGTGAATAAGAAATGACGACAGCTCTTTGTATACACCCATATCACATGTAATATGCAGATTTGGCCCGGATGAAAGGGATGCTGTGAATAATCATCGTGCAGATATTTCTGTATTTTTAAATATATTCGTTTGTAAATGAGAAATGACGACAGCTCTTGTATACACCCATATCACAAACAGATACGATCTGTATTTTTAAATATATTTGTTTGTAAATGGGAAATGAGAACTAATCTTGTATTCACCCATATCACAAGTCGTAATCTGCAGCTTTGGTCTGGATGAAACGGATGCTGCGAATAATCATCTGCGGGTATAATCTGTTTTTTTATAAATATTTGTTTGCAAATGAGAATGACGACAGCTCTTTGTATTCACGCATATGAGGAGACATAATCAGCCGATATTGTCCAGATTAAAGGGATGCTGTGAATAATCATCTGTGCTGATACGATCTGTATTTTTAAATATATTTGTTTGTAAATGGGAAATGACAACTGCTCTTTGCATTCACGCATATACATGACATATCAGCATATTTGGTCTGGATGAAAGGGATGCTGCGAATAATCATCTGTGCAGATATAATCTGTTATTTTTTAAATATTGTTTGTAAATGAGAAATGACGACAGCTCTTTGTATTCACGAATAAGATAAGTCGTAATATGCAGATTTGGCCCGGATGAACGTATGCTGCGAATAATCATCTGTACAGATACGATCTGTATTTTTAAATATCTTCGTTTGTAAATGAGAAATGACGACAGCTCTTTGTATTCACGCATATAAAGCTAATCAGCGATATGTCCGGATAAAGGATGCTTGAATAATCATCTGTGCTGATACGATCTGTATTTTTAAATATATTTGTTTGTAAATGGAAATGACAACTGCTCTTTAATTCACCATATACATGAATATTCAGCATTTGGTCTGGATGAAAGGGATGCTGCGAATAATCATCTGTGCAGATATAATCTGTTTATTTTTTTAAATATTTGTTTGTAAATGAGAAATGACGACAGCTCTTTGTATTCACGAATAAGATAAGTCGTAATATGCAGATTTGGCCCGGATGAACGTTATGCTGTGAATAATCATCGTGCAGATATGATCTGTATTTTTAAATATATTTGTTTGTAAATGAGAAATGAGAACTGATCTTTGTATTCACACCATATAACATGACATATTCAGCAGATTTGGTCTGGATGAAAGGGATACTGCGAATTATCATTCGTGCAGATATGATCTGTATTTTTAAAGCTATCTGTTTGTGAATAAGAAATGACGGCAGCTCTTTGTATTCACCCATATCACAAGTCGAAATATGCAGATTTGGCCCGGATGAAAGATACACTGCGAATAATCATCTGTGCAGATACGATCTGTATTTTTAAATATCTTCGTTGTAAATGAGAAATGACGACAGCTCTTTGTATTCACGCATATGAGGAGACATAATCAGCCGATATCGTCCAGATTAAAGGGATGCTGTGAATAATCATCTGTGCTGATACGATCTGTATTTTTAAATATATTTGTTTGTAGATGGGAAATGACAACTGCTCTTTGCATTCACGCATATAACATGACATATTCAGCATGTTTGGTCTGGATGAAAGGGATGCTGCGAATAATCATCTGTGCAGATATAATCTGTTTATTTTTTTAAATATTTGTTTGCAAATGAGAAATGACGACAGCTCTTTGTATTCACGCATATCACAAGTCGTAATATGCAGATTTGGCCCGGATGAAAGGGATGCTGCGAATAATCATCTGTAAGGATATGATCTGTATTTTTGAAGATATCTGTTTGTGAATAAAAAATGATGACAGCTCTTTGTATTCACCCATATCACAAGTCGTAATATGCAGATTTGGCCCGGATGAAAGATACGCTGCGAACAATCATCTGTGCAGATACGATCTGTATTTTAAATATATTCGTTTGTAAATGAGAAATGACGACAGCTCTTTGTAGTCACGCATATAACATGACATATTAAGCAGATTTGGTCTGGATGAAAGGGATGCTGTGAATAATCATCGGTGCAGATATGATCTGTATTTTTAAATATATTTGTTTGTAAATGAGAAATGAGAACTGATCTTTGTATTCACACATATAACATGACATATTCAGCAGATTTGGTCTGGATGAAAGGGATACTGCGAATTATCATTCGTGCAGATATGATATAGTTTTCTAAAGATATTCGTTCGTAAATGAGAAATGACGACAGCTCTTTGTATACACCCATATTCACAAACAGATACGATCTGTATTTTTAAATATATTTGTTTGTAAATGGGAAATGAGAACTAATCTTTGTATTCACCCATATCACAAGTCGTAATCTGCAGCTTTGGTCTGGATGAAACGGATGCTGCGAATAATCATCTGTGCGGGTATAATCTGGTTTTTTTATAAATATTTGTTTGCAAATGAGTAATGACGACAGCTCTTTGTATTCACGCATATGAGGAGACATAATCAGCCGATATCGTCCAGATTAAAGGGATGCTGTGAATAATCATCTGTGCTGATACGATCTGTATTTTTAAATATATTTGTTTGTAGATGGGAAATGACAACTGCTCTTTGCATTCACGCATATAACATGACATATTCAGCATATTTGGTCTGGATGAAAGGGATGCTGCGAATAATCATCTGTGCAGATATAATCTGTTTATTTTTTTAAATATTTGTTTGCAAATGAGAAATGACGACAGCTCTTTGTATTCACGAATAAGATAAGTCGTAATATGCAGATTTGGCCCGGATGAACGTTATGCTTCGAATAATCATCTGTGCAGATATGATCTGTATTTTTAAAGCTGTCTGTTTGTGAATAAGAAATGACGGCAGCTCTTTGTATTCACGCATATCACAAGTCGTAATATGCAGATTTGGCCCGGATGAAAGGGATGCTGCGAATAATCATCTGTAAGGATATGATCTGTATTTTTGAAGATATCTGTTTGTGAATAAAAAATGATGACAGCTCTTTGTATTCACCCATATCACAAGTCGTAATATGCAGATTTGGCCCGGATGAAAGATACGCTGCGAACAATCATCTGTGCAGATACGATCTGTATTTTTAAATATATTCGTTTGTAAATGAGAAATGACGACAGCTCTTTGTAGTCACGCATATAACATGACATATTAAGCAGATTTGGTCTGGATGAAAGGGATGCTGTGAATAATCATCGGTGCAGATATGATCTGTATTTTTAAATATATTTGTTTGTAAATGAGAAATGAGAACTGATCTTTGTATTCACACATATAACATGACATATTCAGCAGATTTGGTCTGGATGAAAGGGATACTGCGAATTATCATTCGTGCAGATATGATATAGTTTTCTAAAGATATTCGTTCGTAAATGAGAAATGACGACAGCTCTTTGTATACACCCATATTCACAAACAGATACGATCTGTATTTTTAAATATATTTGTTTGTAAATGGGAAATGAGAACTAATCTTTGTATTCACCCATATCACAAGTCGTAATCTGCAGCTTTGGTCTGGATGAAACGGATGCTGCGAATAATCATCTGTGCGGGTATAATCTGGTTTTTTTATAAATATTTGTTTGCAAATGAGTAATGACGACAGCTCTTTGTATTCACGCATATGAGGAGACATAATCAGCCGATATCGTCCAGATTAAAGGGATGCTGTGAATAATCATCTGTGCTGATACGATCTGTATTTTTAAATATATTTGTTTGTAGATGGGAAATGACAACTGCTCTTTGCATTCACGCATATAACATGACATATTCAGCATATTTGGTCTGGATGAAAGGGATGCTGCGAATAATCATCTGTGCAGATATAATCTGTTTATTTTTTTTAAATATTTGTTTGCAAATGAGAAATGACGACAGCTCTTTGTATTCACGAATAAGATAAGTCGTAATATGCAGATTTGGCCCGGATGAACGTTATGCTGCGAATAATCATCTGTACAGATACGATCTGTATTTTTAAATATCTTCGTTTGTAAATGAGAAATGACGACAGCTCTTTGTATTCACGCATATGAGGAGACATAATCAGCCGATATCGTCCAGATTAAAGGGATGCTATGAATAATCATCTGTGCTGATACGATCTGTATTTTTAAATATATTTGTTTGTAAATGGGAAATGACAACTGCTCTTTGCATTCACGCATATAACATGACATATTCAGCATATTTGGTCTAGATGAAAGGGATGCTGCGAATAATCATCTGTGCAGATATAATCTGTTTATTTTTTTTAAATATTTGTTTGTAAATGAGAAATGACGACAGCTCTTTGTATTCACGAATAAGATAAGTCGTAATATGCAGATTTGGCCCGGATGAACGTTATGCTTCGAAAAATCATCTGTGCAGATATGTTCTGTATTTTTAAATATATTGGTTTGTAAATGAGAAATGAGAACTGTTCTATGTATTCACGCATATATCATGACATATTCAGCAGATTTGGTCTGGATGAAAGGGATGCTGCGAATAATCATCTGTAAGGATATGATCTGTATTTTTAAATATATTTGTTTGTCAATGAGAAATGAGAACTGATCTTTGTATTCACGCATATAACATGACATATTCAGCAGATTTGGTCTGGATGAAAGGGATACTGCGAATTATCATTCGTGCAGATATGATATAGTTTTCTAAAGATATTCGTTCGTAAATGAGAAATGACGACAGCTCTTTGTATTCACGAATATGACAAGTCGTAATATGCAGATTTGGCCCGGATGAAAGGGATGCTGCGAATAATCATCTGTGCAGATATAATCTGTTTATTTTTTTTAAATATTTGTTTGCAAATGAGAAATGATGACAGCTCGTTGTATTCACGAATATGATAAGTCGTACTATGCAGATTTGGCCCGGATGAACGGTATGCTGCGAATAATCATCTGTAAGGATATGATCTGTATTTTTGAAGATATCTGTTTGTGAATAAAAAATGATGACAGCTCTTTGTATTCACCCATATCACAAGTCGTAATATGCAGATTTGGCCCGGATGAAAGATACGCTGCGAACAATCATCTGTGCAGATACGATCTGTATTTTTAAATATATTGGTTTGTAAATGAGAAATGAGAACTGATCTATGTATTCACGCATATAACATGACATATTCAGCAGATTTGGTCTGGATGAAAGGGATGCTGCGAATAATCATCTGTAAGGATATGATCTGTATTTTTGAAGATATCTGTTTGTGAATAAAAAATGATGACAGCTCTTTGTATTCACACATATCACAAGTCGTAATATGCAGATTTGGCCCGGATGAAAGATACGCTGCGAACAATCATCTGTGCAGATACGATCTGTATTTTTAAATATATTTGTTTGTAAATGGGAAATGAGAACTAATCTTTGTAGTCACGCATATAATAAGTCGTAATCTGCAGATTTGGTCTGGATGAAAGGGATGCTGCGAATAATCATCGGTGCAGATATGATCTGTATTTTTAAATATATTTGTTTGTAAATGAGAAATGAGAACTGATCTTTGTATTCACGCATATTACATGACATATTCAGCAGATTTGGTCTGGATGAAAGGGATACTGCGAATTATCATTCGTGCAAATATGATATAGTTTTCTAAAGATATTCGTTCGTAAATGAGAAATGACGACAGCTCTTTGTATACACCCATATCACAAGTCGTAATATGCAGATTTGGCCCGGATGAAAGGGATGCTGCGAATAATCATCTGTGCAGATATGTTCTGTATTTTTAAATATATTGGTTTGTAAATGAGAAATGAGAACTGTTCTATGTATTCACGCATATATCATGACATATTCAGCAGATTTGGTCTGGATGAAAGGGATGCTGCGAATAATCATCTGTAAGGATATGATCTGTATTTTTAAATATATTTGTTTGTCAATGAGAAATGAGAACTGATCTTTGTATTCACGCATATAACATGACATATTCAGCAGATTTGGTCTGGATGAAAGGGATACTGCGAATTATCATTCGTGCAGATATGATATAGTTTTCTAAAGATATTCGTTCGTAAATGAGAAATGATGACAGCTCTTTGTATTCACGAATATGACAAGTCGTAATATGCAGATTTGGCCCGGATGAAAGGGATGCTGCGAATAATCATCTGTGCAGATATAATATGTTTATTTTTTTTAAATATTTGTTTGCAAATGAGAAATGATGACAGCTCGTTGTATTCACGAATATGATAAGTCGTACTATGCAGATTTGGCCCGGATGAACGGTATGCTGCGAATAATCATCTGTAAGGATATGATCTGTATTTTTAAAGCTATCTGTTTGTGAATAAGAAATGACGGCAGCTCTTTGTATTCACCCATATCACAAGTCGTAATATGCAGATTTGGCCCGGATGAAAGATACACTGCGAATAATCATCTGTGCAGATACGATCTGTATTTTTAAATATATTCGTTTGTAAATGAGAAATGACGACACCTCTGTGTAGTCACGCATATAGCATGACATATTCAGCAGATTTGGTCTGGATGAAAGGGATGCTGTGAATAATCATCGGTGCAGATATGATCTGTAGTTTTAAATATATTTGTTTGTAAATGAGAAATGAGAACTGATCTTTGTATTCACACATATAACATGACATATTCAGCAGATTTGGTCTGGATGAAAGGGATACTGCGAATTATCATTCGTGCAGATATGATATAGTTTTCTAAAGATATTCGTTCGTAAATGAGAAATGACGACAGCTCTTTGTATACACCCATATCACAAGTCGTAATATGCAGATTTGGCCCGGATGAAAGGGATGCTGCGAATAATCATCTGTGCAGATATGTTCTGTATTTTTAAATATATTGGTTTGTAAATGAGAAATGAGAACTGATCTATGTATTCACGCATATAACATGACATATTCAGCAGATTTGGTCTGGATGAAAGGGATGCTGCGAATAATCATCTGTAAGGATATGATCTGTATTTTTGAAGATATCTGTTTGTGAATAAAAAATGATGACAGCTCTTTGTATTCACACATATCACAAGTCGTAATATGCAGATTTGGCCCGGTTGAACGATATGCTTCCAATAATCATCTGTGCAGATACGATCTGTATTTTTAAAGCTATCTGTTTGTGAATAGAAAATGACGACAGCTCTTTGTATTCACCCATATCACAAGTCGTAATATGCTGATTTGGCACGGATGAACGATATGCTTCGATTAATCATCTGTGTAGATATGATCTGTATTTTTTAAGATATCTGTTTGTGAATAAGAAATGACGACAGCTCTTTGTATACACCCATATCACAAGTCGTAATATGCAGATTTGGCCCGGATGAAAGGGATGCTGTGAATAATCATCTGTGCAGATA
This sequence comes from Nasonia vitripennis, assembly GCF_009193385.2. Lineage (NCBI taxonomy): Eukaryota > Metazoa > Arthropoda > Insecta > Hymenoptera > Pteromalidae > Nasonia > Nasonia vitripennis. The sequence goes on from NW_022279655.1 coordinate 319,352, forward strand.
TGTTCTGTATTTTTAAATATATTGGTTTGTAAATGAGAAATGAGAACTGATCTATGTATTCACGCATATAACATGACATATTCAGCAGATTTAGTCTGGATGAAAGGGATGCTGCGAATAATCATCTGTAAGGATATGATCTGTATTTTTGAAGATATCTGTTTGTGAATAAAAAATGATGACAGCTCTTTGTATTCACACATATCACAAGTCGTAATATGCAGATTTGGCCCGGATGAAAGATACGCTGCGAACAATCATCTGTGCAGATACGATCTGTATTTTTAAATACATTTGTTTGTAAATGGGAAATGAGAACTGATCTTTGTAGTCACGCATATAATAAGTCGTAATCTGCAGATTTGGTCTGGATGAACGGGATGCTGCGAATAATCATCTGAGCGGGTATAATCTAGTTTTTTTATAAATATTTGTTTGTTAATGAGAAATGACGACAGCACTTTGTATTCACGCATATGAGGAGACATGATCAGCCGATATTGTCCAGATTAAAGGGATGCTGTGAATAATCATGTGAGCGGATAAGATCTGTATTTTTGAAGATATCTGTTTGTGAATAAAAAATGATGACAGCTCTTTGTATTCACACATATCACAAGTCGTAATATGCAGATTTGGCCCGGTTGAACGATATGCTTCCAATAATCATCTGTGCAGATACGATCTGTATTTTTAAAGCTATCTGTTTGTGAATAGAAAATGACGACAGCTCTTTGTATTCACCCATATCACAAGTCGTAATATGCTGATTTGGCACGGATGAACGATATGCTTCGAATAATCATCTGTGTAGATATGATCTGTATTTTTTAAGATATCTGTTTGTGAATAAGAAATGACGGCAGCTCTTTGTATTCACCAATATCACAAGTCGTAATCTGCAGCTTTGGTCTGGATGAAAGGGATGCTGCAAATTATCATTCGTGCAGATATGATATAGTTTTCTAAAGATATTCGTTCGTAAATGAGAAATGACGACAGCTCTTTGTATTCACCCATATCACAAGTCGTAATCTGCAGCTTTGGTCTGGATGAAAGGGATGCTGCGAATTATCATTCGTGCAGATATGATATAGTTTTCTAAAGATATTCGTTCGTAAATGAGAAATGACGACAGCTCTTTGTATTCACCCATATCACAAGTCGTAATATGCAGATTTGGCCCGGATGAAAGATACGCTGCGAACAATCATCTGTGCAGATACGATCTGTATTTTTAAATACATTTGTTTGTGAATAGAAAATGACGACAGCTCTTTGTATTCACCCATATCACAAGTCGTAATATGCTGATTTGGCACGGATGAACGATATGCTTCGAATAATCATCTGTGTAGATATGATCTGTATTTTTTAAGATATCTGTTTGTGAATAAGAAATGACGGCAGCTCTTTGTATTCACCAATATCACAAGTCGTAATCTGCAGCTTTGGTCTGGATGAAAGGGATGCTGCAAATTATCATTCGTGCAGATATGATATAGTTTTCTAAAGATATTCGTTCGTAAATGAGAAATGACGACAGCTCTTTGTATTCACCCATATCACAAGTCGTAATCTGCAGCTTTGGTCTGGATGAAAGGGATGCTGCGAATTATCATTCGTGCAGATATGATATAGTTTTCTAAAGATATTCGTTCGTAAATGAGAAATGACGACAGCTCTTTGTATTCACCCATATCACAAGTCGTAATATGCAGATTTTGCCCGGATGAAAGATACGCTGCGAATAATCATCTGTGCAGATACGATCTGTATTTTTAAATATATTTGTTTGTAAATGGGAAATGAGAACTGATCTATGTATTCACGCATATAACATGACATATTCAGCAGATTTGGTCTTGATGAAAGGGATGGTGCGAATAATCATCTGTAAGGGTATGATCTGTATTTTTGAAGATATCTGTTTGTGAATAAAAAATGATGACAGCTCTTTGTATTCACACATATCGCAAGTCGTAATATGCAGATTTGGCCCGGATGAAAGATACGCTGCGAACAATCATCTGTGCAGATACGATCTGTATTTTTAAATACATTTGTTTGTAAATGGGAAATGAGAACTGATCTTTGTAGTCACGCATATAATAAGTCGTAATCTGCAGATTTGGTCTGGATGAACGGGATGCTGTGAATAATCATCTGAGCGGGTATAATCTAGTTTTTTTATAAATATTTGTTTGTTAATGAGAAATGACGACAGCACTTTGTATTCACGCATATGAGGAGACATGATCAGCCGATATTGTCCAGATTAAAGGGATGCTGTGAATAATCATGTGAGCGGATATGATCTGTATTTTTGAAGACATCTGCTTGTGAATAAAGAATGACGACAGCTCTTGGTATTCACGCATATCACAGGTCGTAATATGCAGATTTGGCCCGGATGAACGATATGCTTCCAATAATCATCTGTGCAGATACGATCTGTATTTTTAAAGCTATCTGTTTGTGAATAGAAAATGACGACAGCTCTTTGTATTCACCCATATCACAAGTCGTAATATGCTGATTTGGCACGGATGAACGATATGCTTCGAATAATCATCTGTGCAGATATGATCTGTATTTTTTAAGATATCTGTTTGTGAATAAGAAATGACGGCAGCTTTTTGTATTCACACATATAACATGACATATTCAGCAGATTTGGTCTGGATGAAAGGGATACTGCGAATTATCATTCGTGCAGATATGATATAGTTTTCTAAAGATATTCGTTCGTAAATGAGAAATGACGACAGCTCTTTGTATACACCCATATTCACAAACAGATACGATCTGTATTTTTAAATATATTTGTTTGTAAATGGGAAATGAGAACTAATCTTTGTATTCACCCATATCACAAGTCGTAATCTGCAGCTTTGGTCTGGATGAAACGGATGCTGCGAATAATCATCTGTGCGGGTATAATCTGGTTTTTTTATAAATATTTGTTTGCAAATGAGTAATGACGACAGCTCTTTGTATTCACGCATATGAGGAGACATAATCAGCCGATATCGTCCAGATTAAAGGGATGCTATGAATAATCATCTGTGCTGATACGATCTGTATTTTTAAATATATTTGTTTGTAAATGGGAAATGACAACTGCTCTTTGCATTCACGCATATAACATGACATATTCAGCATATTTGGTCTGGATGAAAGGGATGCTGCGAATAATCATCTGTGCAGATATAATCTGTTTATTTTTTTTAAATATTTGTTTGTAAATGAGAAATGACGACAGCTCTTTGTATTCACGAATAAGATAAGTCGTAATATGCAGATTTGGCCCGGATGAACGTTATGCTGCGAATAATCATCTGTGCAGATACGATCTGTATTTTTAAATATCTTCGTTTGTAAATGAGAAATGACGACAGCTCTTTGTATTCACGCATATGAGGAGACATAATCAGCCGATATCGTCCAGATTAAAGGGATGCTGCGAATTATCATTCGTGCAGATATGATATAGTTTTCTAAAGATATTCGTTCGTAAATGAGAAATGACGACAGCTCTTTGTATACACCCATATCACAAGTCGTAATATGCAGATTTGGCCCGGATGAAAGGGATGCTGCGAATAATCATCTGTGCAGATATAATTTGTTTATTTTTTTTAAATATTTGTTTGCAAATGAGAAATGATGACAGCTCGTTGTATTCACGAATATGATAAGTCGTACTATGCAGATTTGGCCCGGATGAACGGTATGCTTCGAATAATCATCTGTGCAGATATGATCTGTATTTTTAAAGCTATCTGTTTGTGAATAAGAAATGACGGCAGCTCTTTGTATTCACCCATATCACAAGTCGTAACATGCAGATTTGGCCCGGATGAAAGATACACTGCGAATAATCATCTGTGCAGATACGATCTGTATTTTTAAATATCTTCGTTTGTAAATGAGAAATGACGACAGCTCTTTGTATTCACGCATATGAGGAGACATAATCAGCCGATATCGTCCAGATTAAAGGGATGCTATGAATAATCATCTGTGCTGATACGATCTGTATTTTTAAATATATTTGTTTGTAAATGGGAAATGACAACTGCTCTTTACATTCACGCATATAACATGACATATTCAGCATATTTGGTCTGGATGAAAGGGATGCTGCGAATAATCATCTGTGCAGATATAATCTGTTTATTTTTTTTAAATATTTGTTTGTAAATGAGAAATGACGACAGCTCTTTGTATTCACGAATAAGATAAGTCGTAATATGCAGATTTGGCCCGGATGAACGTTATGCTGTGAATAATCATCGGTGCAGATATGATCTGTATTTTTAAATATATTTGTTTGTAAATGAGAAATGAGAACTGATCTTTGTATTCACACATATAACATGACATATTCAGCAGATTTGGTCTGGATGAAAGGGATACTGCGAATTATCATTCGTGCAGATATGATCTGTATTTTTAAAGCTATCTGTTTGTGAATAAGAAATGACGGCAGCTCTTTGTATTCACCCATATCACAAGTCGAAATATGCAGATTTGGCCCGGATGAAAGATACACTGCGAATAATCATCTGTGCAGATACGATCTGTATTTTTAAATATCTTCGTTTGTAAATGAGAAATGACGACAGCTCTTTGTATTCACGCATATGAGGAGACATAATCAGCCGATATCGTCCAGATTAAAGGGATGCTGTGAATAATCATCTGTGCTGATACGATCTGTATTTTTAAATATATTTGTTTGTAGATGGGAAATGACAACTGCTCTTTGCATTCACGCATATAACATGACATATTCAGCATATTTGGTCTGGATGAAAGGGATGCTGCGAATAATCATCTGTGCAGATATAATCTGTTTATTTTTTTTAAATATTTGTTTGCAAATGAGAAATGACGACAGCTCTTTATATTCACGAATAAGATAAGTCGTAATATGCAGATTTGGCCCGGATGAACGTTATGCTTCGAATAATCATCTGTGCAGATATGATCTGTATTTTTAAAGCTATCTGTTTGTGAATAAGAAATGACGGCAGCTCTTTGTATTCACGCATATCACAAGTCGTAATATGCAGATTTGGCCCGGATGAAAGGGATGCTGCGAATAATCATCTGTAAGGATATGATCTGTATTTTTGAAGATATCTGTTTGTGAATAAAAAATGATGACAGCTCTTTGTATTCACCCATATCACAAGTCGTAATATGCAGATTTGGCCCGGATGAAAGATACGCTGCGAACAATCATCTGTGCAGATACGATCTGTATTTTTAAATATATTCGTTTGTAAATGAGAAATGACGACAGCTCTTTGTAGTCACGCATATAACATGACATATTAAGCAGATTTGGTCTGGATGAAAGGGATGCTGTGAATAATCATCGATGCAGATATGATCTGTATTCTTAAATATATTTGTTTGTAAATGAGAAATGAGAACTGATCTTTGTATTCACACATATAACATGACATATTCAGCAGATTTGGTCTGGATGAAAGGGATACTGCGAATTATCATTCGTGCAGATATTATATAGTTTTCTAAAGATATTCGTTCGTAAATGAGAAATGACGACAGCTCTTTGTATACACCCATATTCACAAACAGATACGATCTGTATTTTTAAATATATTTGTTTGTAAATGGGAAATGAGAACTAATCTTTGTATTCACCCATATCACAAGTCGTAATCTGCAGCTTTGGTCTGGATGAAACGGATGCTGCGAATAATCATCTTTGCGGGTATAATCTGGTTTTTTTATAAATATTTGTTTGCAAATGAGTAATGACGACAGCTCTTTGTATTCACGCATATGAGGAGACATAATCAGCCGATATCGTCCAGATTAAAGGGATGCTATGAATAATCATCTGTGCTGATACGATCTGTATTTTTAAATATATTTGTTTGTAAATGGGAAATGACAACTGCTCTTTGCATTCACGCATATAACATGACATATTCAGCATATTTGGTCTGGATGAAAGGGATGCTGCGAATAATCATCTGTGCAGATATAATCTGTTTATTTTTTTTAAATATTTGTTTGTAAATGAGAAATGACGACAGCTCTTTGTATTCACGAATAAGATAAGTCGTAATATGCAGATTTGGCCCGGATGAACGTTATGCTGCGAATAATCATCTGTACAGATACGATCTGTATTTTTAAATATCTTCGTTTGTAAATGAGAAATGACGACAGCTCTTTGTATTCACGCATATGAGGAGACATAATCAGCCGATATCGTCCAGATTAAAGGGATGCTATGAATAATCATCTGTGCTGATACGATCTGTATTTTTAAATATATTTGTTTGTAAATGGGAAATGACAACTGCTCTTTACATTCACGCATATAACATGACATATTCAGCATATTTGGTCTGGATGAAAGGGATGCTGCGAATAATCATCTGTGCAGATATAATCTGTTTATTTTTTTTAAATATTTGTTTGTAAATGAGAAATGACGACAGCTCTTTGTATTCACGAATAAGATAAGTCGTAATATGCAGATTTGGCCCGGATGAACGTTATGCTGTGAATAATCATCGGTGCAGATATGATCTGTATTTTTAAATATATTTGTTTGTAAATGAGAAATGAGAACTGATCTTTGTATTCACACATATAACATGACATATTCAGCAGATTTGGTCTGGATGAAAGGGATACTGCGAATTATCATTCGTGCAGATATGATCTGTATTTTTAAAGCTATCTGTTTGTGAATAAGAAATGACGGCAGCTCTTTGTATTCACCCATATCACAAGTCGAAATATGCAGATTTGGCCCGGATGAAAGATACACTGCGAATAATCATCTGTGCAGATACGATCTGTATTTTTAAATATCTTCGTTTGTAAATGAGAAATGACGACAGCTCTTTGTATTCACGCATATGAGGAGACATAATCAGCCGATATCGTCCAGATTAAAGGGATGCTGTGAATAATCATCTGTGCTGATACGATCTGTATTTTTAAATATATTTGTTTGTAGATGGGAAATGACAACTGCTCTTTGCATTCACGCATATAACATGACATATTCAGCATGTTTGGTCTGGATGAAAGGGATGCTGCGAATAATCATCTGTGCAGATATAATCTGTTTATTTTTTTTAAATATTTGTTTGCAAATGAGAAATGACGACAGCTCTTTGTATTCACGCATATCACAAGTCGTAATATGCAGATTTGGCCCGGATGAAAGGGATGCTGCGAATAATCATCTGTAAGGATATGATCTGTATTTTTGAAGATATCTGTTTGTGAATAAAAAATGATGACAGCTCTTTGTATTCACCCATATCACAAGTCGTAATATGCAGATTTGGCCCGGATGAAAGATACGCTGCGAACAATCATCTGTGCAGATACGATCTGTATTTTTAAATATATTCGTTTGTAAATGAGAAATGACGACAGCTCTTTGTAGTCACGCATATAACATGACATATTAAGCAGATTTGGTCTGGATGAAAGGGATGCTGTGAATAATCATCGGTGCAGATATGATCTGTATTTTTAAATATATTTGTTTGTAAATGAGAAATGAGAACTGATCTTTGTATTCACACATATAACATGACATATTCAGCAGATTTGGTCTGGATGAAAGGGATACTGCGAATTATCATTCGTGCAGATATGATATAGTTTTCTAAAGATATTCGTTCGTAAATGAGAAATGACGACAGCTCTTTGTATACACCCATATTCACAAACAGATACGATCTGTATTTTTAAATATATTTGTTTGTAAATGGGAAATGAGAACTAATCTTTGTATTCACCCATATCACAAGTCGTAATCTGCAGCTTTGGTCTGGATGAAACGGATGCTGCGAATAATCATCTGTGCGGGTATAATCTGGTTTTTTTATAAATATTTGTTTGCAAATGAGTAATGACGACAGCTCTTTGTATTCACGCATATGAGGAGACATAATCAGCCGATATCGTCCAGATTAAAGGGATGCTGTGAATAATCATCTGTGCTGATACGATCTGTATTTTTAAATATATTTGTTTGTAGATGGGAAATGACAACTGCTCTTTGCATTCACGCATATAACATGACATATTCAGCATATTTGGTCTGGATGAAAGGGATGCTGCGAATAATCATCTGTGCAGATATAATCTGTTTATTTTTTTTAAATATTTGTTTGCAAATGAGAAATGACGACAGCTCTTTGTATTCACGAATAAGATAAGTCGTAATATGCAGATTTGGCCCGGATGAACGTTATGCTTCGAATAATCATCTGTGCAGATATGATCTGTATTTTTAAAGCTGTCTGTTTGTGAATAAGAAATGACGGCAGCTCTTTGTATTCACGCATATCACAAGTCGTAATATGCAGATTTGGCCCGGATGAAAGGGATGCTGCGAATAATCATCTGTAAGGATATGATCTGTATTTTTGAAGATATCTGTTTGTGAATAAAAAATGATGACAGCTCTTTGTATTCACCCATATCACAAGTCGTAATATGCAGATTTGGCCCGGATGAAAGATACGCTGCGAACAATCATCTGTGCAGATACGATCTGTATTTTTAAATATATTCGTTTGTAAATGAGAAATGACGACAGCTCTTTGTAGTCACGCATATAACATGACATATTAAGCAGATTTGGTCTGGATGAAAGGGATGCTGTGAATAATCATCGGTGCAGATATGATCTGTATTTTTAAATATATTTGTTTGTAAATGAGAAATGAGAACTGATCTTTGTATTCACACATATAACATGACATATTCAGCAGATTTGGTCTGGATGAAAGGGATACTGCGAATTATCATTCGTGCAGATATGATATAGTTTTCTAAAGATATTCGTTCGTAAATGAGAAATGACGACAGCTCTTTGTATACACCCATATTCACAAACAGATACGATCTGTATTTTTAAATATATTTGTTTGTAAATGGGAAATGAGAACTAATCTTTGTATTCACCCATATCACAAGTCGTAATCTGCAGCTTTGGTCTGGATGAAACGGATGCTGCGAATAATCATCTGTGCGGGTATAATCTGGTTTTTTTATAAATATTTGTTTGCAAATGAGTAATGACGACAGCTCTTTGTATTCACGCATATGAGGAGACATAATCAGCCGATATCGTCCAGATTAAAGGGATGCTGTGAATAATCATCTGTGCTGATACGATCTGTATTTTTAAATATATTTGTTTGTAGATGGGAAATGACAACTGCTCTTTGCATTCACGCATATAACATGACATATTCAGCATATTTGGTCTGGATGAAAGGGATGCTGCGAATAATCATCTGTGCAGATATAATCTGTTTATTTTTTTTAAATATTTGTTTGCAAATGAGAAATGACGACAGCTCTTTGTATTCACGAATAAGATAAGTCGTAATATGCAGATTTGGCCCGGATGAACGTTATGCTGCGAATAATCATCTGTACAGATACGATCTGTATTTTTAAATATCTTCGTTTGTAAATGAGAAATGACGACAGCTCTTTGTATTCACGCATATGAGGAGACATAATCAGCCGATATCGTCCAGATTAAAGGGATGCTATGAATAATCATCTGTGCTGATACGATCTGTATTTTTAAATATATTTGTTTGTAAATGGGAAATGACAACTGCTCTTTACATTCACGCATATAACATGACATATTCAGCATATTTGGTCTGGATGAAAGGGATGCTGCGAATAATCATCTGTGCAGATATAATCTGTTTATTTTTTTTAAATATTTGTTTGTAAATGAGAAATGACGACAGCTCTTTGTATTCACGAATAAGATAAGTCGTAATATGCAGATTTGGCCCGGATGAACGTTATGCTGTGAATAATCATCGGTGCAGATATGATCTGTATTTTTAAATATATTTGTTTGTAAATGAGAAATGAGAACTGATCTTTGTATTCACACATATAACATGACATATTCAGCAGATTTGGTCTGGATGAAAGGGATACTGCGAATTATCATTCGTGCAGATATGATCTGTATTTTTAAAGCTATCTGTTTGTGAATAAGAAATGACGGCAGCTCTTTGTATTCACCCATATCACAAGTCGAAATATGCAGATTTGGCCCGGATGAAAGATACACTGCGAATAATCATCTGTGCAGATACGATCTGTATTTTTAAATATCTTCGTTTGTAAATGAGAAATGACGACAGCTCTTTGTATTCACGCATATGAGGAGACATAATCAGCCGATATCGTCCAGATTAAAGGGATGCTGTGAATAATCATCTGTGCTGATACGATCTGTATTTTTAAATATATTTGTTTGTAGATGGGAAATGACAACTGCTCTTTGCATTCACGCATATAACATGACATATTCAGCATATTTGGTCTGGATGAAAGGGATGCTGCGAATAATCATCTGTGCAGATATAATCTGTTTATTTTTTTTAAATATTTGTTTGCAAATGAGAAATGACGACAGCTCTTTGTATTCACGAATAAGATAAGTCGTAATATGCAGATTTGGCCCGGATGAACGTTATGCTTCGAATAATCATCTGTGCAGATATGATCTGTATTTTTAAAGCTATCTGTTTGTGAATAAGAAATGACGGCAGCTCTTTGTATTCACGCATATCACAAGTCGTAATATGCAGATTTGGCCCGGATGAAAGGGATGCTGCGAATAATCATCTGTAAGGATATGATCTGTATTTTTGAAGATATCTGTTTGTGAATAAAAAATGATGACAGCTCTTTGTATTCACCCATATCACAAGTCGTAATATGCAGATTTGGCCCGGATGAAAGATACGCTGCGAACAATCATCTGTGCAGATACGATCTGTATTTTTAAATATATTCGTTTGTAAATGAGAAATGACGACAGCTCTTTGTAGTCACGCATATAACATGACATATTAAGCAGATTTGGTCTGGATGAAAGGGATGCTGTGAATAATCATCGGTGCAGATATGATCTGTATTTTTAAATATATTTGTTTGTAAATGAGAAATGAGAACTGATCTTTGTATTCACACATATAACATGACATATTCAGCAGATTTGGTCTGGATGAAAGGGATACTGCGAATTATCATTCGTGCAGATATGATATAGTTTTCTAAAGATATTCGTTCGTAAATGAGAAATGACGACAGCTCTTTGTATACACCCATATTCACAAACAGATACGATCTGTATTTTTAAATATATTTGTTTGTAAATGGGAAATGAGAACTAATCTTTGTATTCACCCATATCACAAGTCGTAATCTGCAGCTTTGGTCTGGATGAAACGGATGCTGCGAATAATCATCTGTGCGGGTATAATCTGGTTTTTTTATAAATATTTGTTTGCAAATGAGTAATGACGACAGCTCTTTGTATTCACGCATATGAGGAGACATAATCAGCCGATATCGTCCAGATTAAAGGGATGCTATGAATAATCATCTGTGCTGATACGATCTGTATTTTTAAATATATTTGTTTGTAAATGGGAAATGACAACTGCTCTTTGCATTCACGCATATAACATGACATATTCAGCATATTTGGTCTGGATGAAAGGGATGCTGCGAATAATCATCTGTGCAGATATAATCTGTTTATTTTTTTTAAATATTTGTTTGTAAATGAGAAATGACGACAGCTCTTTGTATTCACGAATAAGATAAGTCGTAATATGCAGATTTGGCCCGGATGAACGTTATGCTGCGAATAATCATCTGTACAGATACGATCTGTATTTTTAAATATCTTCGTTTGTAAATGAGAAATGACGACAGCTCTTTGTATTCACGCATATGAGGAGACATAATCAGCCGATATCGTCCAGATTAAAGGGATGCTATGAATAATCATCTGTGCTGATACGATCTGTATTTTTAAATATATTTGTTTGTAAATGGGAAATGACAACTGCTCTTTGTAGTCACGCATATGATAAGTCGTAATCTGCAGATTTGGTCTGGATGAAAGGGATGCTGCGAATAATTATCTGAGCAGATATAATCTGTTTATTTTTTTAAAATATTTGTTTGCAAATGAGAAATGACGACAGCTCTTTGAATTCACGAATGTGATAAGTCGTAATATGCAGATTTGGCCCGGATGAACGATATGCTTCGAATAATCATCTGTGCGGATATGATCTGTATTTTTGAAGATAACTGTTTGTGAATAAGAAATGACGACAGCTATTTATATTCATGCATATGATAATTCGTAATATGCAGATTTGGTCTGGATGAAATGGATGCTGCGAATAATCATCTGAGCGGGTATAATCTGTTTTTTTTTTTTTAAATATTTGTTTGCAAATGAGAAATAACGACAGCTGTTTGTTTTCACGCATATGATAAGTCGCAATATGCAGATTTGGCCCGGATGAAAGATATGCTTCGAATCATCATCTGCGCAGATATGATCTGTAATTTTAAAGATATCTGTTTGTGAATAAAAAATGACGACAGCTCTTTGTATTCACGTATATCACAAGTCGTAATATGCAGATTTAGTCTGGATGAAAGGGATGCTGCGAATAATCATCTGCGCAGATATGATCTGTATTTTTAAAGATATCTGTTTGTAAATGAGAAATGACGATAGCTCTTTGTATTTACGCATATGATATGTCATAATATGCATATTTGGCCCGGATGAAAGGGATGCTGCGAATTATCATTTGAGCGGGTATAATCTAGTTTTTTTAAAAATATTTGTTTGCAAATGTGAAATGACGACAGCTCTTTGTATGCACGCATATGATAATTCGCAGTATGCAGATTTGGCCCGGATGAAAGATATGCTTCGAATAATCATCTGTGCAGATATGATCTGTATTTTTAAATCTATCTGTTTGTGAATGAGAAATAACGACAGCTTTATGTATGCACCCATCTCACAAGTCGTAATCTGCTGCCTTGGTCTGGCTGAAAGGGATGCTGCGAATTATCATTAGTGCAGATATGATATATTTTTCTAAAGATATTCGTTCGTAAATGAGAAATGACGACAGCTCTTTGTATTCACCCATATCACAAGTCGTAATCTGCAGATTTGATCTGGATGAAAGGGATGCTGCGAATAATCATCTGTGCGGGTATAATCTGTTTTTTTTTTTAAATATTTGTTTGCAAATGAGAAATTACGACAGCTCTTTGTATTCACGAATATGATAAGTCGTAATATGCATATTTGGCCCGGATGAAAGATATGCTTCGAATAATCATCTGTGCAGATATGTTCTGTATTTTTTAAGATATCTGTTTGTGAATGAGAAATGACGACAGCTCTTTGTATTCACGCATATAACATGACATATTCGGCAGATTTGGTCTGGATGAAAGGGATGCTACGAATAATCATCTCTGCGGATATAATCTGTTTTTTGTTAAATATTTGTTTGCAAATGAGAAATTACGACAGCTCTTGGAATTCACGAATATGATAAGTCGTAATATGCAGATTTGGCCCGGATGAAAGTTATTCTTCGAATAATCATCTGTGCAGATATGATCTGTATTTTTTAAGATATCCGTTTGTGAATGAGAAATAACGACAGCTTTATGTATTCACCCATCTCACAAGTCGTAATCTGCAGCTTTGGTCTGGCTGAAAGGGATGCTGCGAATTATCATTAGTGCAGATATGATATATTTTTCTAAAGATATTCGTTCTTAAATGAGAAATGAGGACAGCTTTATGTATTCACACATATCATAAGACGTATTCTGCTGATTTAATCTTAATGAAAGCTCTGCTGCGAATTATTATTCGTGCTGATATGATCTAGTTGTCTAAAGATATTCGTTTCTGAATGAGAAATGACTACAGCTCTTTGTATTCACTCATATCACAAGTCGTAATCTGCAAATTTAGTCCGGGTGGAAGGAATGCTACGAATAATCATCTGTGCGGATATGATCTGTAATTTTAAAGATATCTGTTTGTGAATAGGAGAAGGCGACAGCTCCTTCTATTCAGGCGTATCACATGTCCTCATCTGCAGATATGGTCTGGATGAAAGAGATGCTGCAAATAATATCTGTGCGGATACGATCTGTATATTTTAAGATATCTGTTTGTGAATAAGAAATGACAAAAGCTCTTTGTATTCACCCATATCACAAGTCGTATTCTGCAGATTTGGTCTGGATAAAAATGATGCTGCGAATTATCATTCTTGAAGATATAATCTGTATTTTTAAAGATATCTGTTTGTAAATGTGAAATGACGGCAGCTCTTTGTAATTACGCATATCACAAGTCCTAATCTGCAGGTTTCGTCCAGATAAATGGGATGCTGCGAATAATCATCTGTGCGGATATGATCGGTATATTTTAAGATATCTGTTTGTGAATAAGAAATGACAAAAGCTCTTTGTATTCACTCATATCGCGAGTCGTAATCTGCAGATTTAATCCGGGTGGAAGGAATGCTACGAATAATCGTCTGTGCGGATATGATCTGTATTTTTAAAGATATCTGTTTGTGAATAAGATATGAGGACAGCTCTTTGTATTCACGCATATCGCAAGTCGTAATCTGCAAATTTAGTCTATATGAAAGGGATGCTGCAAATTATCATTTGTGCTGATATGATCAAGTTGTCTAAAGATATTCGTTTCTGAATGAGAAATGGCGACAGCTCTTTGTATTCACGCATATCACAAGTCGTAATCTGCAAATTTAGTCCGGGTGGAAGGAATGCTACGAATAATCATCTGTGCGGATATGATCTGTAATTTTAAAGATATCTGTTTGTGAATAAGAGAAGGTGACAGCTCCTTCTATTCAGGCGTATCACATGTCCTCATCTGCAGATATGGTCTGGATGAAAGAGATGCTGCAAATAATTATCTGTGCGGATACGATCTGTATATTTTAAGATATCTGTTTGTGAATAAGAAATGACAAAAGCTCTTTGTATTCACCCATATCACAAGTCGTATTCTGCAGATTTGGTCTGGATAAAAATGATGCTGCGAATTATCATTCTTGAAGATATAATCTGTATTTTTAAAGATATCTGTTTGTAAATGTGAAATGACGGCAGCTCTTTGTAATTACGCATATCACAAGTCCTAATCTGCAGGTTTCGTCCAGATAAATGGGATGCTGCGAATAATCATCTGTGCGGATATGATCGGTATATTTTAAGATATCTGTTTGTGAATAAGAAATGACAAAAGCTCTTTGTATTCACTCATATCGCGAGTCGTAATCTGCAGATTTAATCCGGGTGGAAGGAATTCTACGAATAATCGTCTGTGCGGATATGATCTGTATTTTTAAAGATATCTGTTTGTGAATAAGATATGAGGACAGCTCTTTGTATTCACGCATATCACAAGTCCTCATCGAGGATTAGGAAAATCGAGGCTACAAAATTTCCAGTATATAAAGGCCGTGAGCAAAAGGGTGCACATGTTCAGTGTCCTTGAACTCGTCATACTAAACGAATCGCTGCTAGTCGCCAGATCCAGTCGATATCAGTTATACTATTCAAATCAGTATCGAATCAGTTAGTCGCGAGCCAGAACAGCGCGGACGAACTTTGTCGCCACAATAAAACTAGTGCGCACTAAACCAATTAAAAAGTGCGGATACGTTAAAGAGTTCGAGAAAGAATAGCTTATACAAAAACTAAGTGATCGTGTCAAGAATAAGACAAACGCCACTTTCACAGTCCTCTCTCATCACGGAAAGAGAGCCGACACATCGGAGCACCCATCTGTCAACACCTGCTTCAAAGAGGGACAAGCTAGGAGGGCCGAGACGCACACCAGCTTGACCGCACTGAACCACCGACGCCAGGCCCCAAGAGCGCTAAGGACCCACAGCTGCAGCTTCCTGCTGAGACATCGATGCATCCACACATACACACACACACACACCCACACATATTGTAAAAGGTACTTTTCTATTTCTTTTCTAATCGAGTGAATAAAATCGTAGTTGCTCTTAAAATTCTAACGGCTTTAAAGTGATTTCGTTATCCGGCTCCCTTTCCCGGAAGGCAGTGACCGCGTCTGCGGTAGCTAAAAGGGATTTCTTTTGAATAAATAAAAATAATAAATAATAGCCGAAGATAGGGTCTCGACACCGTAAGTATATTGGTGGGTTACCCACATTCCGACGTAACACGAATATTTTTAGACAACTAGATCACATCAGCACGAACGATAAATTGCAGCATCCCTTTCATCGAGACCAAGTCTGCAGATTACGACTTGTATATGCTTAATTACAATGAGCTGCCGTCTTTTCTCATTCACAAACAGATATCTTTAAAAATACAGTCGTATTTTCTTATAAATAAAGATTTATTATATGTGATAAATTCCTCCGCACGATTCTTTAAAGATATCGAGGATCCATATTAGGAGTGCCTCTTGACTTTGCGTGACCTCGTAAAATTTTTATTACCTTGAGTTTTTAGGAAAAGCGTCTTGTGACAGCTCTCCTGCTGC
This sequence comes from Nasonia vitripennis, assembly GCF_009193385.2. Taxonomy (NCBI): domain Eukaryota; kingdom Metazoa; phylum Arthropoda; class Insecta; order Hymenoptera; family Pteromalidae; genus Nasonia; species Nasonia vitripennis. Next base: position 335,832 of record NW_022279655.1, read on the forward strand.
TTTTCGTCGCCTGCGTACTGTCATGTGTAGCTTTTCCCGATTCGATTTCGGGAGAGCGTGCTCGACCGATGCTTGCTCGTCGCATAGCTATTTTGATTTTCGTCGATTTTCGTGAGGAATATGGCGACTCGTTCAGTGACATCTTTTTATTTCGTCGCCGTCATTTTTTTTTCTAGACGTTAGCCTTCTTTCGGATGATCTTCGCCTAGAGCGCGGTTTGTCGCTACGCCTCTAATCCTATTTTTGTAGGAATACGTTGTGGTGAGAAATACTGCTTCTTGCGGCTGCTGCGATGACGATGCTCGCGAGTGTCTCACGTATGTTTGTTTCTTGTTTCGTGCGTAGAAAAATTGTGTGACCTACTTAAATTGGTGTCATAGGCGTGTAATGGAATCGGGGATTCCATTATATTCGTTTGTGAGTGAGAAATGATTACAGCTCTTTGTAATTACGCATATCACAAGTCGTAATCTGCAAATTTAGCCCGGGTGGAAGGAATGCTACGAATAATCATCTGTGCGGATATGATCTGTATTTTTAAAGATATCTGTTTGTGAATAAGATATGACGACAGCTCTTTGTATTCACACATATCACAAGTCCTCATCAAGACCTCAGTTCTCTGTATTCACCTTTATCACAAAACGTAATCTACAGGTTTGGTCCGGTTGAAAGAGATGCTGCGAATAATCATCTGTGCGAATATGATTTGGTTTATTAAAAATATTTGTTTGTGAATAAAATTGACGACTGGTCTATGTATTCACCTATATCACAAAACGTAATTTGTAGATTTGGCCCGGATGAAAGGGATGTTGCGTATAATCATTTGTGCAGATATGGTCTGGTTTTTTGGTCGTCAGATATGGTCGTATCTTTGCCACTGACTAGACTTCTCTTCTTTGTAGTCATCCCTGTGCGGCGTTTTGCGGATCTACGCCTGAACTCCATGCGAACCTTAAATCCGTCTCGTTCTTAGTCCTTTGTGACGCGAGCTTGATTTACTTTTCGCTGGTCGTAAGAATTCCAAACGTCTTGCTGAGGTCTAACGTTGGTACGTCTCTCGTTATCTACAGTTCGCGGAGACGACCGTCCATGTTGAGTAATGAAGAAGCGTAATAGCCCCAGAAGCAGGTTGAATCTCGGACGCTACCGCAGGTATTAACGCTTTTCTCTTCGCGCATTCTTGCGTCCTCATTGTGCTCAAGGGTTATAGTTATACCTTTCTCAGCGCTGGACGGTCGTCCTACGGACGAAGCTAGCGGATTCAAACTCTTGCACCTCTGACCTTTCTACGGTCTTAATCCACCTTGCGTTCAAATTGCTTGCGCTATTCATTAGTAGGTGTAAGGTCTCAAAGGACTATCAGACTGCGATGCGTCTCCTTCTCTGGACTTGCTTCGGCGCGGGTAGGACTTTGAGGTCAAAGCTATTGAGTCTAACTCCTTAGCACTCTCGTAATCAGACCTCCCGAACCGTCTAGTGTTCTGCGCTTGTGAAGTTCTCGATTCACAATCACTGTCCTCTGCGTTGGGACAGTCGCGCCACCAATGAGTCAATCGCCCACAGGTCCAGCACTCGAGTCTTTTCCGCGCTCTTTTGAACATGTGCTTGACTGCATTATCTGGCTCAGAGCAATTTCCCCTTTCATGCGTCCGTGACTTTCATATCCAGCATCTCTTCTCAAGTTCGCATGCATGCTTTGATCCGCCGAGGGTCGTCTTGCTCGTCCGACTGACCTTTACGCTATGCTGGCTTTTTTCTTTATGCAAATGTACATCTTGCCCTTTTTTCTTCCGCTTTTCATGGGGCAAGTGGCTTTTCTGGACCGCGGGTTTCCGTTTACCCTTGCGCCTTCGCTCGACTCGCTCGACGAGGCGTGGTCCATTAGACGGAGGAACGCTTTTACTTGCTTTCTCTTTGCTCTGGCCGTTGGGACGCTTGCGCGGGCTATTGCGTCGTACTACGTTTATTTGCTTGGTTTTGCTCTTCTGCGAACTACTGGACGCTGACGCTGTTTTCTGCTTTGGCTTCGCCCTTGGCGTGCGTCTTTGCTTCGCGCCGGCGAGTGGATTTCTCGTCTGACTCGCCTCTGGCTTCTCGAGACGTTTCACCTTCTCTTCTAACTCTCGCAACTGGTGACGCATTCTCCTCATTTCCTTTAGAAGTCACGTGTACGTGAGGGTCTTCGAATCTCCCTCACGCAACTCGTTGTATGACGAACGAAGCTCCGGAGTCCTGTATGTCTGTGTCCGAACTGAGCTCTTCGTTGAGAGATATTTTGCTGTCCAGCGTTGGTGATGTCTCGCTCGTCGTTGAGGTTATAACAGCGTTTTCCCTTGGTCTTTTCTTCTTATAGACCGTCGGATGATGAGAGTCCTCCCTCCTCCAAACGCTGTCTTTCCTCGACGTAACTGTCTCAAAGTTTTTGGCTTGTCTTGACTCTCGGCTGCTTTCCTGCAAGGTCTGTGCGCACTCTTCGTTGGCACCGTCAAATCCGCTATCCTATGCGATTCGTGCCGCGACTGTTTTGTAGACATTAAGCAACACGATTTGTAAAAACGTGAGCAGCCTTACGTCTTTCTCGTCTTGAATGACGTCTCTGCCAAGTTCATCAGCGGTGACGAAATCTTCTTCGATATCGTCGCCTACCAACCGTGTCTTCAGACGCCGTACTTTGCTCGTCATTGGTCGTCTGAGGTCTTCAATATCAGCATTTCCAGGACGCGATTTACTTCCTCTCTTGAAAGCTTTAGCATCCATTTGTCGACTTCAGTCTCTACCATAGACTCCCGTGTGCTGAAATCAAACTGCGTTTGCACTGAGCAGTTCGCCTGCATCGCACGGCGCAACTGTACTATTGGATGTGCCTCGCCGGCGTTATCATTGGCTCCTAACACTGAGCACTTTCAGCGTCCT